>NC_053394.1:52076251-52404622 GCF_905171765.1 Bufo bufo
CTCTGCTGTGACCCCCCCAGTATGTGTATATTGCACTCTGTGTGGCATATATACAGTATACTGGCAGTGAGACATGGAGTTTTAACCCTTCGCTCCCCACCCCCCAAGGAGCCTATTGTATTCCCTGGCTAATATCCATGACAAGGATCGGTTTCCCTCTGCAATTATTTCATTATGTGACTGTGTGCAGCATGCTATAAATCTAATGATGACTGCTCTCCTCTCTCCTCCCTGCAGATTTGGGATGTTCTCCACTAGGAAATCCTTTCCAGCCGATTGCAGTCAGTGATAGGGAATTGGAGCCTTTGGCACAGCAGGGGTTAAGCCTGCCCTGCCTCCCCCTCCATAAGTTAGATCATGCACCCATGGCTGGGAGATGGCACTGACCTGCACTGGTTGCTGAGGCTCCTGTGTGCCCAGGTCCTGGAGGAAGCTGCAGCCAGGTGTGCAGGGTGTAGTGTCAGCATCTGGTCCTCTGCCGTGTAATGGAAGTGAATGTGGAGGCTGGAAATTTATATATTTCTCTGCTGTTTGCTATACAAAGAGTCGGAGTATTTACTATCAAATAAAAGAAATACATGTGTGTTGTGAGTGCAAACAGCCGAGCGGGATCTGCTCAGTCTGATACCAAACACTGGACATGGCCAATGCTGCATTTTCATAATTGCAAACAAACGCTCAGATTTAAAAGTCAAACTCCAAAGAAATCAACACAAGTGTCCTGGGACTTATTCACAGATTGCCAAGGAAAATGCACCGCTTGACTGGATTGCCCACATCAAAGGCTAAAAAATGGGGCAGGAAGGGCATAGAGAGCATCAAGCAGGGCGCATCCCATCCTGTGCCAGGTCTGGAGAGGGCACAGCAATGGATTCCAAATCATTGGCATGTCTAGCTAGCATCAATATTAAACTTTATAGGGCCCAAGCTGCTAGGGCATCCATGGGCAGGGTGCATGGCTGTTGCTGGATGCAGTGGCAGACTTAGTGCCATGGCAAGGCTTAGCATTACGCATGGCATTTCTTTTATCACCCCAAAAGGTCTAAAGATAAAATTTAATTTGGCACAGAGAGCATTATGCCAGGACTGGAACCCTCATTGTGCTTCATTAAGGGCATAGCATTATAGATCAGGCCACCTTGGCATTGCTATTGCTGGAGATTACGGCACAACATTACCCAGAGAGCTCCATGCCATGAAACTTGGCATTATTTGGCACATGGCATTATTATGGCTACTCACTAAAAATCTTAATATTATCAGTGGCATGCCTTCCCCTGTGCCAGTAACATACAACTAGAGTATCAGCTGGAATATAAATCTTCCCAAGCGATGCCACCCTGGCATAACCTAATACACTGCCTTACTAAATGTATCGGGAATGTGGCAATAATAATAATAATAATAATAATAAAAAGTAAGTTGAATAATTTAAAAATCAAGCACGATATTTACTGCACTGTGCTTTTAAGCTAAAGGGACAATGCCAAAACCATAGCAGCAGCTTGATATGTCCAATGTAAAGCTTGGTATGCGGTGCCACCCTGGCACCGTGTTGTGGCACAGACCCTTACCATTTCTGGGTGCTGTGGCACAGGGAAGACACTCAAAGAAAATGGCAGCAGCATCCATATTGCCTTCACTCTACCCAAGTGATATAAAATTGGGGCATCTAGAAAGGCAACAAGGACTGCCTGTGCCATTCGCCTACACTGTGCCATGTGCCATGCTCTGTGCCAATTGAGCACTTTAAACATTAAAGCTCCCTTTGAGACCCCTCCCTTCCATGCAGAACATGGTGAGGATGAGCTCGGGATACAACTTTGCTGTATATTCTTCTTCTTCTTCTTCTTCTGAAGAAGAAGAAGAAGAAGAAGAAGGGGCAGCTGTTTGCTTTACCCATCCCGAATCTGCACCAGTGTTGTCTCTTTGGAGCGCACAATGATTTCTGCTGTGAAGGCTCCTCTTTGTTCCAGTAATTGTTTAATTGGCTTTATTCAGGGGATGTGGAGGCTGCACACAGGTGGGGGAATCCGGCCTCCTCATCTGCACACACGACCCCTTTCCTAATGCCCCTCATTTACTAGTTACCACTCCAGCTTCACCAGCACAGGAAACGTCCCCCATAATCACAGCAGCTAATGGCGGGGTCATTACCAGAGAACAGTCCTTAATGCAACCTGGAGAAGAAGGGGGACAAGTCCCTGTGCAGATGTGTGCGTGCAAAACAAGCTGCCCGCAAGTCTGCTGGCGGTTTAAAAACAACATTTTAAAGTATTTTATAATATTTTACTGTTATTAAATTTACTAGCGTGTATATATTTATATATATACTACACATACAATACATATACACTACACGTACAACACATATACGTGTAGGCTAGTCTATATCGATCTGTTATCTATTTTCCCTTTCTTTTTCTTTCTTTCTTTTTTTTCCCTTGCTTTCTTAATGTCTGTATATCTACTGTATTCACAACAGTACTGTATGTTGCTTTGTTATACACATCACACTGAGCTTGGTCAGGCTCATATAAACCATCGGTATACTATCTATCTATTATCTATCTATCTATCTATCTATCTATCTATCTATCTTGTCTGTCTGTCTTTTTATTTATCTATTATCTATCTATCTATATCTATATTTGTATATCTATCTATCTATCTATCTATCTATCTATCTATCTATCTATCTATCTGTATCTATAGTTCTATGTCTATCTATCCATCCATTCATTATTTATCTGTCTATCCATATCATCAGTGTATCTTTCATCAGTCTATCTATCTATCTATCTATCTATCTATCTATCTATCTATCTATCTATCTATCTATTATCTATCTATCTATCTATCTATTATCTATCTATCTATCTATCTATCTATCTATCTATCTATCTATCTATCTATCTATCTATCTAGTATCTATCCATCTCTATGTATCTAGTTCTCTCTTTTCCATCTATCATCAGTCTATGACTTAATATTTGCACAATGTAGAAGGTGGATTCGTTCAGCAGCTTGTCTCCATCCTAGTAAAGCTCTAGGATACACTTACCTGTGGTACCTGGTAAGTCATCCACCCCTGGCATGGATAGGAGCACAGGGTGCAGCTTGGTCCCTGATCTCCACCATGCCCCCCAGTATGTCCCATGGCTGGAGCAGAACCGAACCTGTTCTGGCAGGAGCCTCTGCTGACAATTGATACAATAACACTCATCGGCTCGTTCTGGTTACAACCTCCTTGTAATTCACCTTCTCGAAAAGACTGGAAAAGTCAAGGAGCGTTTTGCAGCCACTAAACCCTAAATAAAAAAGTTATTTTTCTCGTGATTTGGTAACATGTGGATAATCTCTGTGAAATCTGGCGCGTGTTTGGGATTGAAACACTTTAATGAGCTCCCTCTGACTTGTCTGGGAGTTGGTATTGCAAACAGTGGACGCCTCCCCATGTTGTCCCATACACAAGGGCAGCATATTTTGACTTCAAATATGAAGGTTTAGTTTCCAGCTGTGTCACATGCCAGGGGGAGATCTGCAAATAAACGCTACATTTCAAAGTCTTCAGCTTGCTTTGAAATCATTGAACAAAAACAAAGACACAAATTGATACTAAGAGTTCATCTCTATCATCATCACAAGAGCAGAGGCTCTGCCAGGACTGAGGGTGGGAGGCCTGGGAGAAGGAACAAGATCAAGACCCATAGCCAGGAGCAGGAACACGTTCACCCTGCTGTGTACACAAAACTCAGGCTTCTCTTAATGACATTTCTTAGAATTGTTAATTGGCTTACGGGGTGTGAAAATATTTAGGAAATTTTTTTTTTTTAAATAGAAGAAGGGATCTCCATTACCGTCTATGGAGGCAAGGCTGAACCTCGTCCTCCTCCCAGGGGCAGATGGCTGCAGAATTAGTTCCCCTCTGCTACATTCACTCAGGATGGCTGATAGATTTTTATTTGGATCTTCTTTAGGTAGGTAAGCACAGGCATTCACTACGGATCTTCACCCCATCAAGTGTACTGATGAAATGTATCCAGGAGTGGGGAAATGGTTTAGGTGCATAAAGCTGGTGGCAGCTGATCATCCAGGGGGGAATAAAGAGATGATAGTGGTGATGGGGGATAATGGTGGTGGTGGTGGTGGTGAGGACAAAAATAAGAGCAATAGCAATAAAGGGGATGAGGCAGAAGTAGTAAGGATGAATAAGACACTCATAATTCAAGACATGAATAAGTAATCATCATCATCATCATCATCATCATCAAATGCTGGTGCAAAATAACAACAGCTATAATAACTATTATTATATTCAAATCAATAAAGATTATTTATCCTCAAATAAATAAAGAATAATAGAGAATGTTATTAGTACTTCTACTACTACTACTATTATTATTATTATTTATAATACTACTACTACTACAACAACTAATAATAATAATGATGATGATGATGATGCCAATATTTATAAATAAAATAAAATATAAAATATCAGTAATATTATAATCATTATAAAGTATCAAATAGTGGTAATCATAATTCTAATAATTATTGATAACTAATAATAGTACCACTATATGTATAATTGTCATTAATATAATTCTAGTAATTATTACTATTCTAAAGTGTCAAGCTACTAGAAATAATAAAATGTTTTTAAATTATATATATATATATATATATATAGTATTTAATTAAAATAATATAATAAATAATAAAAAATCAAAAGCATTCTAATGCTGCTGCTGCTACTGCTACTTATTACCATATGATTCTACTACTAGTAGTTGCCAAATGTTACTACTACTATGTACTACTTCGAATACTACTATTATTGTTATTATTATTATTTAGTGTACTACTTTCAGGAATAAGAAGAGAAAGAAGACTGTATAGCTGTAACCCTTCTATTTTACTATAATTTGTAACTTGCATATAAACGCCTTGACTTAAAATTCACTCCTAAAAATCTCGATTTAAAATTACAATAAAATGTACCTAGTGGGAATTTTATATTATAATAATAATAATAATAATAATTATTATTATTATTATTATTATTTTCAGACACATGGATACAATCAGTCACCTTTACATAAAACAGCACGTTCTGCCCCATGTACCAAAGAAAAGAACACACAGACAAAATAAGGAAATTGTCTTTTATTTCAGTTTCACAACAAACATTCATTTTATTTTACAAATATATTTTATTTAAAAAACAAAAACAAATTCTGCAACATGTCCCAGAAGCAGGTGAGGATCGAGCTGCCTGTGCGCTCTGCTGGAGGATGTCCCCTCCTATATAGCAACAAGTCATGGAGACCAGAGCAGGACACAGGCAGTCCCAGGCCCACCTTGTACTTGTATGGATTCTGTACATTTATAAAATAACTTAAATTACATTGATTGTCCCTTAATACAAAGCCCAGCTCCTGTTCTCATCGTACACAGCCACTTCTTTCCCTTTAAATATGAAAAAAAAAAAAAAAAAGTGTGTGAATGTGTTTTATTTAATAATAATGTTTGGAGTTAATAGTTCAAATTTAGATATTATTTTTTAAGACTGAATTTTTTTTAATTGTTTTATTTTCTGCAATGTAACCATCACGATAAAATAGGGCTGCAAACCTTCTCTCTCCTCCTATTGCACAATCCAAAAGATAGATATTTTAACATAAAAAAAAAAAAAAAGAAATAACAATAATCCTAAATGTTACAGTTTGTTTCAAGTCGTCAATAAGTCTATGTTCTAGATGAAAAGAACAGGACGGGGGCTCTGAAGATAAAATATAATAAATAACAGATTTTATAATAAAAAATGACAACAAAAAAACATAATAATAATAATAATAATAATTAAACAGATTTATTTTTACAAAAATGAACAACACAAGGAATATACAGTGAATGCGCCCAGAACACAATGTGCTCTGGAAAACTTTGGTGCCAGAGGGGTTCTGCATTTGGCACAAGAAATGGATGAAATAATAAAATAAAATTATTTTTTTTAGGGAGGGGGGTTGTTCACTTAAAAAAGAAAAAAAAGTGGAAACCTGTATTTTAGAAGTCCTCGTGTCCTGAGTTCCCTCAAAATGTCGCAGAACTCAAAGACACTTTCAATACTTACAAATATTTCAAGTCCTGCAGCTTTCAATGATAGTGGATTGTCCTGTCCACCAGAGGTTCTTATAAAATATATGTCCATCCCTACCACACAAGAAAATAAAAATCAGGTGCCAAGCAGGTGCCCTTAGACTGGCCTCAGTAAGGGGACTGACGTGACCACAGGATGGGAATAGTAGACTGGATGGGGGAAAGTCAGGAGGGGCTGGCTGACTGGCACGTTGGCCGCAGAGCTTGCACTCTCAGCGCTGGAGGAGTTCTCATGGTACAGGATGGGCACTCGCACAATTCTCTGGGCAGCCGCGTGGCTCAGGTTGGCAGCCTCAAGTTCTGCTGCTAGTTGCCTTTTCCACTTGTTTCTTCGGTTCTGGAACCAAATCTTGACTTGGGTCTCTGTCAAATGGAGAGAGGCTGCCAGTCCTGCCCTCTCTGAACTGCTCAGGTATCTCTTCATATCAAAGGTGGACTCCAGCTGGAAAACCTGGCTCCTGGAAAACACCGTCCTGGTCTTCTTCTTCCTGCAGGGCTTCTTGTCTGGACTGTCCTCCCTTTTCTTCCAGTCCTCACCACTCTCATCTTTTTTGCCTCCTTCCTCAGGTTCACTCTCTTCCAGGATGATTTCTTCTGGGCTCTTGGAGTCGCTCTCCTTGTGGTCCAGGTCCTGTTTGAGGTTGCGGATGGGCTCTGGAGACTCTCTTTCACCGCCAGAGACAGGTGAAGATGGACCGAGCAGAAGGCTCTTCTCAGGAACTATCAAAACACAAATCAACAGAGGAGTCATTAATCATCGTCCCAATAACATTATCTATCATGTCATTGTTACAACCAATTTATCTGCAACCATGTCTTCTGAGGAACATGATGCAATTACCAAGCCCAGAGCAAGGTCAGCAGCCTAGGTGTATGGTCCACCACACAACATATTATCACTAGGGTCCACAAATAATTAGAAGAACCCAACATGTATATAAATCAACCACATATATATGATCCCTATTCCCTTTGATACTTTGAGTTCTCCTTATTTGAATAATTGCCTTATAATATGTAGATCCAGAAAAAAAGGAAGGTAATGTGAGAAGATGATGAGAGCCCAATGCACCTAAAAAAAGCTCAATTTCCTCTCCCTCCTATTTATCTCATTATCTTTCTTTTCATCCATCAAACTCTTCTTCATTGCCCGAAAAAAAGCTATCAGAGAACATCTGAAACTCAGGAGCACTTACCTCCCTATTAATACACCTGTCCATTAGGACATTAGCAGGGACCTATTCATTCCAGTTTAAGCTAATTGAAATGTCTCCTCCAATAAAAAGTATAAGAAATTCATTCTTCTCCGCTTCTCACATTGTTCTAGGCAAATGAAATGCACCGAGAAGAATTTGGCTGAGGTTTGATCTCATCGGTCCATACTATCGTTCGATGTATGCGTTTTCGAACGACTTCTTTCTAGTAAGGTAGCAATTTTGGGGCTATCCCCCTGAGGATATGCTAGGAGTTGTAGCTATGTGGCATCACCTTTAACCCTTCATCTAACAAAACTTGATGGAACCTGGTATGATTTACCTTCAGTCCTGGGTGTATGACCTCCATGCGTCAAGGTGTAGGAGTACCACCAGCCAGGGGACCTCTCCAGGTAATGTGCAGGTAAAGCGAACCTCTGAGTTGGGATCTCCAGCCTTGGAAAGGAGAGATCAGTCAGGGGGGAAAAGGCAAAGGCGGCTCCATCCAAGGTCCCTTTGATGGGGGTGAAGAGAGCTTTTGGTGGACGAGCTGCTTTAGGTGGCTCACAAGTCAGGAGGCTCTTGATGGAGAAGGGAGACTCCTTGGCCGGAGTGCTATTGCTTTCTTGTCCCGTTTCTGGCATGGCTGAGGTCAGATGTAACCATCAACCAAAAAAATAAAAAATAACAAAAAAAATTAAAAATGAAAGTTTTCTTTTTCCCCCCTCTCTTTCCAAATGGACCCCCCAAATCCAGGAGATGATGAGAAGCTGGCCAGGGGACTACAACTCCCAAGCAAACATTTGAAAGGAAGGCCAGGAAGGTACAATGACAAACTAAACAGCCATCCAGGGAGTAGACAGTCAGCACCTGCAAACTGGGAAGGCTAATAGCAACTGGGAAAAAGCGAGAGATGGAAGAGTCAAAGAGGAGGAGGAGGAGGGATGGAGGGAAGAGGACCAGGCGGTGGAGGAGGGTTCAGCACAGCAGCACTGCCCAGCTCCTCACACTTATTGCTCTGCCCATAGGCTGGGTGGACTCTCCACTGTGGGCTTTATAGAGTCCAATTAGGCAGCAAATGAGGACAGCACAAAGGACAGGACTTCTGTACCCCCCAGAAGCGGGCACACGTCTGGGCACACAGCTCAGGGGAAGGGGGCACTGCTGCTTTACACACACAATATAGTGCCAAACTTCTGCTACCAACTTCTCCAGGACATTGTACAGTGTCAGCAGTGCCAGCTCTGCCCATGTGCCCGCCAGGTACAGACAGAACATGGCATGTATCTATTTATCTGCGTCAGGAAGCTCAGCCGATGTTATAAATCCTTGACCGAGTCAATCTGTCCAATCTCCATCGCATCGATCTGAGCGCCCCCCCCCCCCACATTCACCCGGCCTCAGACCTCCAGCTGCACTACCCCCCCCCCCCCCAATGCGAATTATCAGCGCAGTTTACATATATAATTCATTTAAACATCCATTATAGAAATAACACAACATTATCTATCTATTATCAATCTGTCTTTCTATTTATCTATCTATCTATCTATCTATCTATCTATCTATCTATCTATCTATCCATTGGATGGATAGATAGATAGATAGATAGATAATAGATAGATAGATAGATAGATATGAGATAGATAAATAGATAGATAGATAGATAGATGATAGATAGATAGATAGATAGATAGATAGATAATAGATAGATAGATAATAGATAGATAGATAGATAGATAGATAGATATGAGATAGGAGATATCTATCTCGTATCAATCTATCTTTCTATTTATCTGTCTATCTATTTCTATTATATATCTTTTTATCTTCCCACTGCTGGACCATCCCGTCTTCCAGTAACAGGTAGGTATGTGGCCGGTAGGTGCACTCTGTACAGTATGTCACTGTCTGCAGTCTCTTGCTCCGTCTATTCCTCCATGTCACACTGTAGATCTGATGATGATGCAGTCAGTGGATAAGACCTCAGATATATCTATGGCCTGATGGACTCTTCTGTGGTTAGGAAGCTGTTGTCTATAACCCTATGGAGCACAGAGGTCACTGACCACAGGGGGCCGGTTACAGCAGATCCCCGGGCACAGGGCAAACACCCGGATAGACAGTCCTGGGTCAGGGACTACTGGGAGAACCTGAGAAGTTCTGGAGAAGATGTCATTCTGCAGGTTCATCCCGGGAGAAGTCACTGGGTGGACATCAAACATCAGCATCTATTTTATTATCTATCTATCCCATTATCTATCTATTATCTATTTTATTTGTATCTATTGTCTGTCTTTCTATTTATGTATTATCTATCTATCTATCTATCTATCTATCTATCTCATATCTATCTATCTATCTGTATCTATCTATCTATCTATTATCTATCTATCTATCTATCTATCTATTATCTATCAATCATCTATCTATCTATCTATTATCTATCTATTATCTATCTATCTATCTATCTATCTATCTGTATCTATCTATCTATCTATCTATCTATCATCTATCTATCTATCTATCTATCTATCTATCTATCTATCTATCTATCTATTATCTATCTATCTATTATCTATCTATCTATCTATCTATCTATCTATCATCTATCTATCTATCTATCTATCTATCTATCTATCTATCTATTATCTATCTATCTATTATCTATCTATCTATCTCCTATCTATCTATCTATCTATCTATCTATCTATCTCCTATCTATCTATCTATCTATCTATCTCCTATCTATCTATCTATCTATCTATCTATCTATCTATCTATCTATCTATCTATCTCCTATCTATCTATCTATCTATTATCTATCTATCTATCTATCTATCTATCTATCTATCTATCTATCTATCTCCTATCTATCTATCTATCTATTATCTATCTATCTATCTATCTATCTATCTATCTATCTATCTCCTATCTATCTATCTATCTATCTATCTATTATCTATCTATCTATCTATCTATCTATCTATCTATCTATCTATCTATCTATCTATCTATTTATCTATCTATCTATCTATCTATCTATCTATCTATCTCTCTCTATCTCTCCATCACTTACATTTTTCTCATTCACGATGTCATCTATCACCTATCATCTGGTTTCTCAGCTCCTTTGCTGGTGACAGATGTTACTTTTGCGGGACAGATGCGTTTTCCGGACGATTATCGGCCGTCTTTTAGCCTGACTCCTGTGCACACCCCGCGGCGGGAGAAATGACAGTGGTCTCGCTGAAGAGCTCGTTAGGCCCCCGGCCCCGCACGGCCCCGCACGGCCCCGCCTGCGGTATTTAATCTTCCCTCGGAAGAAAATCGTTCATTTCACAGCGCATTACGTGCACCCCGCGCAGGATGGATGGCTCCCCTCGTGCGGAGGCGGCCGCGGGTTTTATGGGCGCTCCATAACGAAATATGTTCTCTAAAACGAATTCTCAAACGCTAACAGTATTGTTAAATAGACGCACAACGTAAATAAGTCATAAAAATCAAAAGTAACAGCCGGGAATTTGTACATTTTAGTGGCTCTTGAGGTAAAAAGGAAAAAAAAAAAAAATATCGATGTTTGAGCGCCCTCTGCTGTCCCTTCTGGGGAGGTGACGGGGCCGCAGACGGAAGGTGTGTGGGTTAGAGCTGGTGCAGACGGCCGTGCACTTACCCACTGAGCCAGGAGGCCAAAAAATACACCACAAAAACCTCATTGAAAATCCAGCAGTGAAATTATTATGGAAATGCAGATTATTCTTTGTCTTTGTGTGGTCTGTGTGTGGCGGTGCAGTCTATCATACAGCATTGGAATTTATGGGCATGTTCACACAGCAGATTACTGATAAAGGTCCTGACACATTTTGTAGGTAGGTTCACACGACAGACTTTAACAGTATCAAAATCCGCTGCATATCTCACAGAAGAAACCGCCGCGGTTTTTCACTTTGCTTCGATCTGGCTGTCGGTTTAACTCCATTCAGTGGCACTTAACCACGAGCAGAATCCCAAGATGTCTAAGTAGTAAGAGCGGCAAGATGTCCGTTCTTGGAGCTAGGGTGGCCAGACATCCGGCTTTAGGCCGGACAGTCCTTTATACAGCTCCGGGCCTGGGCAGACGCTGGGGTGCCCCCTCCTCACACTGACTGCTTCTCATCCCCCGTCAGTCACTGGACACGGCGGACATGTCACTAGTCTGTGACTGACAGGGCGAGAGAAGCGCTCAGATTCAGCGCGGTTTTGGCACTCAATCTGCACTGAAACCTGGGGTTGTCCGGCCGACTACAACCCCGTCGCTTCTGGTCGCCATACAGCCAATAACGTGAGATGTCAACTTCCTGCGCGTCACCCATCAGATTCCTGAGCAGAGGTGTAACTGCCATAGCGGCAGACCATGCAACTGCGATGGGGCCCAGGGAAAGAGGGCGCCCAGTTGGAATCATGTCCTCTTCTATTGGGGGTGAAAACTTGGTCAGGACTCTACCCTCTAAAGCAGCGGTGCACAAGCTGCGGCCCCCAGAGCCAAAGTTTGCGGCCCCCAGAGCCAAGGTTTGTGGCCCCGTCCTGCTGAAACACAGCTGATTGTGCGATCAGCTGTGTTTCTTCCTGAAGCGCCGCACAGCGAAGGATGACAGCTCCTGCCCCTGCACTGGAGCTTCTGCCTTCTCATCAAGGAGCGCTCTGCAGTTCACGTGATCGCCGGGTGCCTTGGGGGCAGAGGAGCGCAGATCGGCTCTGCCCTGTACAAAGCCCCCCCCAGCAGGCTGGTTTCCCCTGTAACTGGGGCTTCTTCAGATGCTCCAGTTACAGTGGAAATGGTACAAGGTCTTTCATGGACCTTTTTGGGACAAATTATGTGGCAAATATATATATATTTATTTATTTGAAAAAAGTAAAAAAAAAGTAAAAAAAAAATTGAAAACACAATAAAATAAAAAGAACAAAAGTGCAAAAAAAGTGTCCCTAAAAAGAGGTCTTTTTAACATACATACAGTGTAAGGCCTCCTGCACACGACAGTATTTTTTCACGGTCCACAAAACAGGGTTCCGTTGGTCCGTGATCCATGACCGTTTTTTCATCCGTGGGTCTTCCTTGATTTTTGGCGGATCCACGGACATGAAAAATGAAAAAAAAAATCTAAGTCAAGTTTGCCATTGAAATGATAGGAAAAAACGGACACGGATCACGGACACGGATCACAGACGCGGATGACAATCTTGTGTGCATCCGTCATTTTTTACGGACCCATTAACTTGAATGGGTCCGCGAACCGTTGACCGTGAAAAAAATAGGACAGGTCCTATTTTTTTCACGGCCAGGAAACACGGATCACGGATGCGGCTGCCAAACGTTGCATTTTCCGATTTTTCCACGGACCCATTGAAAGTCAATGGGTCAGCGAAAAAAAAAACGGAAAACGGAACCACGGACGCGGATGCACACAACGGTCGTGTGCAGGAGGCCTTACAAATATATATATATATATAAAAGAATTTTAACAAATAATGTAAAAAAAAAAAAAATACAATAAAAAGGAAAAAGTGCAAAATAAAATTGTTCACTGTCCCCCAGCAGCCTTTTTATGACCTCTTGGGGGAGATATGTGGCAAAAATATATTTTAAAAAAAAGTAATAAAGTGATTATATAAAAAAATAAAATGCAAATAAAAGGAAACTAAAAACTAAAAAAGTCAATGTCCCCCAAAGGTCTTTTTGTAGCAGAAATCTATTTAAAAATAAGTTAAAAAAGAAAGAAAAAATAATAAAATACATAAAGAAAAAATAAATGGCCGCATCAACCAAATCCATCACTATTATCACCCCATTCGCATGAAACTATACATATTATATAATAAAACATATCTGTAAAGAATAAATCAAGGCAACTGGACTTACTGTACTGTAGATTTCTTGAAAATGTTTACAGTCTACAGTAAGTCCAGTTGCCTTGATTTATTCTTTACAGATATACCATGACCTGGATAAATGAGAACCTTCACAGATATATAATAAAACGATCCAAAACAAAATAGGGAACTAATTATAATAATTTGCATATTTAAAGAATGAGCTATATTTTTAATAAAAATTACTTTAAAAAAAAGTGCCGTTTCCTGTACAAAAAATATAAAATAACCTAAAATAAAACTAAAAAATATATTAAAAAGCCCTGTGTCATATAATAAAAAGCTGCAAGTTATTTTGGTAGTCCAACAACTAAATGTCAAACGCTAAACCACAAAGTGACTGGTCATTTAAGGCCTTTTCAGGCCTGGTCAGTAAAGGGTTAACCAATAAGAGGCAGTAATAACCAGTGAGTGCCGTCCTCTGCAGTGAATGAAAGTGCTTACTGGTTATGGCAGGGCCCCTATAACCGGGGGCAGGAGGCGGTAATAACCAGTGAGCGCCGTCCTCTGCAGTGAAAGAAAGTGCTTACTAGTTATGGCAGGGCCCCTATAACTGGGGGCAGGAGGCGGTAATAACCAGTGAGCACCATCCTCTGCAGTGAAGGAAAGTGCTTACTGGTTATGGCAGGGCCCCTATAACTGGGGGAAGGAGGCGGTAATAACCAGTGAGCGCCGTCCTCTGCAGTGAAGGAAAGTGCTTACTGGTTATGGCAGGGCCCCTATAACTGGGGGCAGGAGGCGGTAATAACCAGTGAGCGCCGTCCTCTGCAGTGAAGGATAGTGCTTACTGGTTATGGCAGGGCCCCTATAACTGGGGGCAGGAGGCGGTAATAACCAGTGAGCGCCGTCCTCTGCAGTGAATGAAAGTGCTTACTGGTTATGGCAGGGCCCCTATAACTGGGGGCAGGAGCAGTGGCGTATCTATCACGAGGCAAAATAGGGATTTGCCTAGGGCGGCACTTGCCAATGGGGCGGCAAAATGCCTTGTTTGCCCCTGTCCCATCCGTCTTATATGTTGCCGCCGGTATACTCAGAAGATCCGATGGTATATTCTAACCCCCAGGCGTTCCCATGGTGACGGGGACACTTGCCTGGGTGTTAGAATATACCATCGGATCTGTGTTTTCACAATCTCAGTGAGATCGTAAAAACTCAAATCCGATGGTATATTCTAACCCCCAGGCGTTCCCATGGTGACAGGGACGCTTGCCTGGGGGTTAGAATATACAGGGCCACGCCGCTCACAAGAGAACATTTATAAACGAATCATTAACTTTAACTTTAATCATTGCTAATCTCTTTACTGGATATCTTACTCTGTCTTGACTCTTAGCTCTGGTAAAACAGCCGGCAGTGCGGGCGGCGCTCACTCACTGACGTCACGCGCCTGCGCCGCCTAGTGGGATGAGCAGGTGCGTGACGTCAGTGAGTGAGCGCCGCCCGCACTGCCTGCTGTTACCAGAGCTAAGAGTCAAGACAGAGTAAGATATCCAGTAAAGAGATTAACAATGATTAAAGTTAAAGTTAATGATTTGTTTATAAATGTTCTCCTGTGAGCGGCGGGGAGGGGATCTGTTGATGGCACTATTTAGGGGAGGGGGATCTGTGGATGGCACTGTTTAGGGGAGGGGGATCTGTGGATGGCACATAGGAAGGGGTGGGGTTTAGAGAGAAAGGGGTTTGGTCTTGACAAGAAGGGGTGGGGTTTAGAGAAAAAGGGGTTTGGCCTTGACAGGAAGGGGTGGGTCAAATTTATATTAGGGGGGTGCCCGAGTTTAGTCTCGCCTAGGGCAGCACAAAACCAAGATACACCACTGGGCAGGAGGTAGTAATAACAAGTGAGCGCCATCCTCTGCAGTGAAGGAAAGTGCTTACTGGTTATGGCAGGGCCCCTATAACTGGGGGCAGGAGTAGGGTGACCACGTGTCCCGGTTTGCCCGGGATCGTCCCGTAATTTACGTTTTTGTCCCGTGTCCCGGGAGCCTTCAAACCGGGACAATAGAGAGTCCCGGAATCAACTGCCTGCCAGTCTGCAACATTCACTGCCGCTGCTGCCGCAGTGCTGTTGTAATTAATTCATCCTAAATCACTGGTTGCTACGGCTGCCCCGCTTGGCGTGTAGCAACCAGTGACGTCACCATGTCCCGCTCTCTCTGCGGCTCCGACTCCACCCCCACCTCCCAGTGCAGCCCCTACAGATGCAGGTAGCTGTGCAGATAGGGAGTTGCAGTATAACGGGGGAATTGCCATGTGAGCCGTTCCCTCCTCACCCAGGCCGGAGAGGTATTTCAGCAGTCCACAGACTACATGAGGCGTTTACAGGCTGTCTGCTCCCGGCCCAGCGTCAGGCAGCGGTTACCAGGCCGGGCTGCTCTCACTGGCGGCCCCGGGTGATTACTTTCGAAAAGAACTTTTACTATTCGCCGCCTCTGGAGTTTGAATGGAATGCGCATGCGCAGTGCCGCCACTCTCCACACTGACGTTACAAGCAGCCCGGTTCTGTCACCCGACTCTGTCATCCACACTGCACGGCAGAAAGACGCTGCGGCCCCGAGGTAAGGACCTTGTGTTCTGATACTGAGCCCACCGAGAAGACAGTGCTGCTCCAGTGTCCTAATACTACCGGAGAGAAACTTCTATCTATAGACTCCATGTGCAGTGCCAGCAATGATACATGGACTCCAGCTGTTGTGGAACTACAACCCCCAGCAGGATGCGGGCTGTATTGGGCACACTGGCATTTGATGGCGCACAGTAGCGACAATTTATGGGCACACTGGCATTTGATGGGGCACAATAGCGACAATTCATGGGCACACTGGCAGCATCTGATGGGGGCACAGTAGCGACAATTCATGGGCACACTGGCATTTGATGGACTGTGCCCCATCAAATGCCAGTGTGCCCATGAATTGTCGCTACTGTGCCCCCATCAGATGCTGCCAGTGTGCCCATGAATTGTCGCAAACTGTGCCTCATCAGATGCTGCCAGTGTGCCTATCAATTGCCGCTACTGTGCCCATCAGATCAGATGCTGCCAGTGTGTCAATTAATTGTCACTACTGTGCCCCATCAAATGCTGCCAGTGTGCTAATGAATTGTCGCTACTGTGCCCCATCAAATGCCAGTGTGCACGTAAATTGTCACTACTGTGCCCCATCAAATGCCAGTGTGCCCATGAATTGTCGCTACTGTGCCCCCCATCAGATGCTGCCAGTGTGCTAATGAATTGTCGCTACTGTGCCCCCATCAGATGCTGCCAGTGTTCCCATGAATTGTCGCTACTGTGCCCCATCAAATGCCAGTGTGCACGTAAATTGTCACTACTGTGCCCCATCAAATGCCAGTGTGCCCATGAATTGTCGCTACTGTGCCCCCCATCAGATGCTGCCAGTGTGCTAATGAATTGTCGCTACTGTGCCCCCATCAGATGCTGCCAGTGTTCCCATGAATTGTCGCTACTGTGCCCCATCAAATGCCAGTGTGCACGTAAATTGTCACTACTGTGCCCCATCAAATGCCAGTGTGCCCAATTCATGGGCACACTGGCAGCATCTGATGGGGGCACAGTAGCGACAATTCATTAGCACACTGGCAGCATTTGATGGGGCACAGTAGTGACAATTAATTGACACACTAGCAGCATCTGATCTGATGGGCACAGTAGCGGCAATTGATAGGCACACTGGCAGCATCTGATGAGGCACAGTTTGCGACAAATCATGGGCACACTGGCAGCATCTGATGGGGCACAGTAGCATCAATTGATCGGCACACTGGCAGCATCTGATGGGGCACAGTAGCATCAATTGATCGGCACACTGGCAGCATCTGATGGGGCACAGTAGCATCAATTGATCGGCACACTGGCAGCATCTGATGGGGCACAGTAGCATCAACTGATTGGCACACTGGCAGCATCTGATGTGGCACAGTAGCATCAACTGATCACTAAGTGACTTAATTTTTTAAAAAAAATATCAAAAATCATATTTTTTGGGGAGTGGACATGGGTGCGGGGGGGCCGGGGCGGGTGTCCCTGAATGGCAGTTTGGAAATGTGGTCACCCTAGGCAGGAGGCGGTAATAACCAGTGAGCGCCGTCCTCTGCAGTGAAGGAAAGTGCTTACTGGTTATGGCAGGGCGCCTACAGTATATCTAGGGGTGCAGGAGGCGGTAATAACCAGTGAGCGCCGTCCTGTGCGGGTAAAGAAAATGCTTACTGGTTATTGTCTCGCTGCCTCCATCTTCCGGTCCCGGAGCACCTCTCCAGCAAATGACTGACTTCAGCAGTGAAACGCTGCTTGTGGCCACATCACCACTGAAGCCAGTCATTGGCTGGAGCGGAGCATGTGACTATGCCCATAGCCAGCCGGATGTGAACAGCGCAGGGATCGGAAGATGGAGACAGTGGATGGAGCAGGTAAGTATCAATCTTCTGTTTCAAGGCCATGCTGCAAGAATGTGTTAAAAAACATTACACGGCACGATATTCGGGACAATTACGGGGAACAAGTCTTCATAGGCGCACTCATCCCTGATACCTGGCCGGTATAATCGTGCCGCTGATCAGCTGATAAACAAGGAATCACTCGATTGTCGCATAATTTGCATATTTTATCAGGATGAAAGATGTCCAATTATTGTCAGCACATCTCACCGTGTAATCAGGAATGTGCTGCCGATAATCAACTAAATGAGGGAGGAATGACCGTGGTAGCGATCATTCCTTCCCATTCTCTTAGCATCTGCCTGTGTAATAGGCTGATGCAAACAAGCGCTGATTAACTTTTTTTTTTTTTTTTGCGGCCCCTTGAAATAGTGCGATGTGACAATGCGGCCCCCAGACCAAAAAGGGTTGTGCACCCCCGCTCTAAGGGAACAACTTTTAGCAAATGAGGCAGTGCGAAAAATGGCCCAAGGGTCACAGAAAGGGGTTTAGGCGGAAACCCTTCTGTCCTGTGTGGGGGGCTGGTTTGATCCTCGCTATGGGGCCCTTAACTTCTCTATGTACGCCACTGGTCCTGAGCGTGCAGACATGGCGTGCGGGGAGTCTGTATATCATCGTATCTATCTATCTATCTATCTATCTATCTATCTATCTATCTATCTATCTATCTATCTATTATCTATCTATCTATTATCTATCTATCTATCTCATATCTATCTTCTATCTATCTATCTATCTATCTATCAAATCAAAAAGCTTTATTGCCAGGTCTAAAATTATACATGGGGGGGGGGGGGGGGGGGGGGTTGGAGAGGCTATCTATCTATCTATCTATCTATTATCTGTTATCTCTCTCTCACTCTCAGTATCTATCTATCTATCTATCTATCTATCTATAAAACAAAACAAAGAGCAGCACCATAAAAAAAAGAAAATAAAAAAAATGTAAGGACTGGAGTGCCAGCGGCTATAGATCCCAACAAAATCACCTAATGCAAATATAAAAGAAATTTCACAGCACCTCCATATAGTTAAAAGATTTGTTCTTTATTCACACATGCAACGTTTCAGTCCACTTGATGGGACTGTCTATCTATCAATCAATCAAGCTTTATTGGCATGTCTATAATTATACATTAGCATTGCCAAAGCATGTGGGAAATAGGGGGTTGAGAAATGGGGACACACCCGGGGTCAGTGTATTGGAGTCTGTGGCGTATCATGACAGGGGGGGGAAGGGGTGCGGACACACCCCGGGTCAGGGTATCGGAGTCCATGGCATATCAGGCTCCTCTCAGTCTGTGGCAGGCACTGATATATTGTGCTGCTATGTCCACAGTGTTCTCTTCCTCTCCCAGCAGGATGGGCAGCTTCTCTTCCGCCTCCATGGAGCTGAAGTCTGGGCAGAGATCAGACAGTCTCCTAAAGTGGATATCCCTCACTGCTGAGTATTTGGGACAGTATATCAGAAAGTGGGCCTCATCCTCCACCGCCTCCAGGTGGCACTGCTGGCACAGTCTGCTTTCTCTAGGCATGTAGCTCTATCGATAGCATCCGAATTCGACGGCCTGACTGTGGGTGCTCAGTATGTAGCGGCTCAGGATTTTCTGGTCTCTGGACTTCTCTAGTCTATCTGCAGGCTCTGGTACACCATCAGCTTCTGGGATGCTCACACCACCTTCCTGTGTTCCTGATCCCGGCTTTTGTGAGGTGGTGTGGGGTGATTATCTGGTCGGGCTGGGTTTCAGTAAGCTGATTTTTGGGCTTTGCCTTGCCTGTGATTCCTTGGTGAAGCAAGGCTTTATGGTGATGGGAGCATTCATTACGACCATGTAGATGGCGCCAGAATGATAGCGCCCTCTTCTGGATTGTAAAGTGTAGAGGGAATCTGCCCAGCTCCCTTCGACAGGCACTATTAGAGGTGCTCCGATGGACCTGGAGGAGATCTATCTATCTATCTATCTATCTATCTATCTATCTATCTACCTATCTATTATCTATCTATCTATCTATCTATCTATCTATCTATCTATCTATCTATCTATCTATCTATCCCTATAATGTACTTTAGTTCATTCTTTATTTTGCCTACAGTGAGGTTTATACATGCCCATGCTATTTGTCCTCTGACCAGATTTTGCCTTTTCCAATATTGTGGCTGCATTGCGCATTATGCTAGTGCGCATGTCAGATGCCAGTGACCAATTAGTGATCTGCCCTCTTGGTTTTCCCCATTCGAAGATGGCTGCTATAGTATATGCTCCTGTAGGTACACATCCACATCCCCAGCTATAGTATATGCTCCTGTAGGTACACATCCACATCCCCAGCTATAGTATATGCTCCTATAGGTACACATCCACATCCCCAGCTATAGTATATGCTCCTGTAGGTACTCATCCGTATCCCCAGCTATAGTACATGCTCCTGTAAGTACACAACCACATCCCCAGCTATAGTATATGCACCTGTAGGTACACGTCCACATAACCAGCTATAGTACATGCTCCTGTACGCACACGTCCACACCCCCAGCTATAGTATATGCTCCTGTAAGTACACGTCCACACCCCCAGCTATAGTATATGTTCCTTTAGGTACACGTCCACATCCCCAGCTATAGTATATGCTCCTGTAGGTACACGTCCACAACCCCAGCTATAGTACATGCTCCTGTAGATATATGTCCACACTTCCAGCTATAGTATATGCTCCTGTAGGTACACGTCCACAACCCCAGCTATAGTACATGCTCCTATAGATATATGTCCACACTTCCAGCTATAGTATATGCTCCTGTAGGTACACATCCACATCCCACGCTATAGTATATGTTCCTGTAGGTACTCATCCATATCCTCGGATATAGTACATGTTCCTGTAGGTACATGTCCACATCCCCAGCTATAGTACATGTTCCTGTAGTTACTCATCCATATCCCCGGATATAGTATATGTTCCTGTAGGTACTCATCCATATCCCCAGCTATAGTACATGCTCCTGTAGGTACACATCCACATCCCCAGCTATAGTATATGCTCCTGTAGGTACACGTCCACATCCCCAGCTATAGTACATGCTCCTGTAGATATATGTCCACACTTCCAGCTATAGTATATGCTCCTGTAGGTACACGTCCACATCCCACGCTATAGTATATGTTCCTGTAGGTACTCATCCATATCCCCAGCTATAGTATATGCTCCTGTAGGTACTCATCTGTATTCACAGCTATAGTACATGCTCCTGTAGGTACACATCCACATCCCCAGCTATAGTATATGCACCTGTAGGTACACGTCCACACCCCCAGCTATAGTATATGCTCCTGTAGGTACACATCCACATCTCGGCTATAGTATTTGTTCTTTTAGGTACACGTCCACATCCCCAGCTATAGTATATGCTCCTGTAGGTACACGTCCACATCCCCAGCTATAGTATATGCTTCTGTAGGTACACATCCACATCCCCAGTTATAGTATATGCTCCTGTAGGTACACGTCCACACCCCCAGCTATAGTATATGCTCCTGTAGGTACACGTCCACATCCCCAGCTATAGTATATGCTCCTGTAGGAACACGTCCACATCCCCAGCTATAGTATATGCTTCTGAAGGTACACGTCCACATTCCCAGCTATAGTATATGCTCCTGTAGGTACACGGCCACATCTCAGTTATAGTATATGTCCCTGTAGGTACACGTCCACACCCCCAGCTATAGTATATGCTCCTGTAGGTACACGTCCACACCCCCAGCTATAGTATATGCTTCTGTAGGTACACGTCCACATCCCCAGTTATAGTAAATGCTCCTGTAGGTACAAGTCCACATCCCCAGCTATAGTATATGCTCCTGTAGGTACACATCCACACCCCAGCTATAGTATATGCTCCTGTAGGTACACGTCCACATCCGCAGCTATAGTATATTCTCCTGTAGGTACACGTCCACATCCCCAGCTATAGTATATGCTTCTGTAGGTACACGTCCACACCCCCAGCTATAGTATATGTTCCTGTAGGTACACGTCCACATCCACAGCTCTAGTATATGCTCCTGTAGATACACGTCCACATCCACAGCTATAGTATATGTTCCTGTAGGTACACGTCCACATCCCCAGCTATAGTATATACTGCTGTAGATATATGTCCACACTTCCAGTTTTAGTATATGCTCCTGTAAGTACACATCCACATCCCCAGCTATAGTATATGCTCCTGTAGGTACACGCCCACATCCCCAGCTATAGTACATACTCCTGTAGGTACACGTCCACACCCCCAGCTATAGTATATGCTGCTGTAGATATATGTCCACACCCCTAGCTATAGTATATTTTCCTGTAGGTACATATCCACATTCCCAGCTATAGTATATGCTCCTGTAGGTACACGTCCACACCCCCAGCTATAGTATATGCTCCTATAGTTACACATCCACATCCCCAGTTATAGTATATGCTCCTGTAGGTACACGTCCACATCCCCAGCTATAGTACATGCTCCTGTAGGTACACGTCCACATCCCCATCTATAGTATATGCTCCTGTAGGTACACCTCCACATCCCCAGCTATAGTATATGCTCCTGTAGGTACACATCCACATTCCCAGCTATAGTACATGCTCCTGTAGGTACACGTCCACACCCCCAGCTATAGTATATGCTCCTGTAGGTACACGTCCACATCCCCAGCTATAGTATATGCTCCTGTAGGTACACGTCCACATCCTCAGCTATAGTATATGCTTCTGTAGGTACACGTCCACATTCCCAGATATAGTATATGCTCCTGTAGGTACACGTCCACACCCCCAGCTATAGTATATGCTCCTGTAGGTACACGTCCACATCCCCAGCTATAGTATATGCTCCTGTAGGTACACGTCCACATCCTCAGCTATAGTATATGCTTCTGTACGTACACGTCCACATTCCCAGCTATAGTATATGCTCCTGTAGGTACACGGCCACTTCTCAGTTATAGTATATGTCCCTGTAGGTACACGTCCACACCCCCAGTTATAGTATATGCTCCTGTAAGTACACGTCCACAACCTCAGCTATAGTATATGCTTCTGTAGGTACACGTCCACACCCCCAGCTATAGTATATGCTCCTGTAGGTACACGTCCACATCCCCAGTTATGGTATATGCTCCTGTAGGTACACGTCCACATCCCCAGCTATAGTATATGCTCCTGTAGGTACACATCCACACCCCCAGCTATAGTATATGCTCCTGTAGGTACATGTCCACATCCCCAGCTATAGTATATTCTCCTGTAGGTACACGTCCACATCCCCAGCTATAGTATATGCTTCTGTAGGTACACATCCACACCCCCAGCTATAGTATATGTTCCTGTAGGTACACGTCCACAGCTCTAGTATATGCTCCTGTAGATACACGTCCACATCCACAGCTATAGTATATGTTCCTGTAGGTACACGTCCACATCCCCAGCTATAGTATATACTGCTGTAGATATATGTCCACACTTCCAGTTTTAGTATATGCTCCTGTAAGTACACGTCCACATCCCCAGCTATAGTATAAGCTCCTGTAGGTACACGTCCACATCCCCAGCTATAGTATATGCTCCTGTAGGTACACGTCCACATCCCCAGCTATAGTACATGCTCCTGTAGGTACACGTCCACACCCCCAGCTATAGTATTTCCTGCTGTAGATATATGTCCACACCCCTAGAAATAGTATATGTTCCTGTAGGTACACGTCCACACCCCCAGCTAAAGTATATGCTCCTATAGTTACATATCCACATCCCCAGTTATAGTATATGCTCCTGTAGGTACACGCCCACATCCCCAGCTATAGTACATGCTCCTGTAGGTACACGTCCACATCCCCAGCTATACTATATGCTCCTGTAGGTACACGTCCACATCCCCAGCTATAGTATATGCTCCTGTAGGTACACGTCCACATCCCCAGTTATAGTATATGCTCCTGTAGGTACACGTCCACACCCCCAGCTATAGTATATCCTCCTGTAGGTACACGTCCACATCCCCAGCTATAGTATATGCTCCTGTAGGTACACGTCCACATCCTCAGCTATAGTATATGCTTCTGTAGGTACACGTCCACATTCCCAGCTATAGTATATGCTCCTGTAGGTACACGGCCACATCTCAGTTTTAGTATATGTTCCTGTAGGTACACGTCCACACCCCCAGCTATAGTATATGCTCCTGTAGGTACACGTCCACATCTTCAGCTATAGTATATGCTTCTGTAGGTACACGTCCACACCCCCAGCTATAGTATATGTTCCTGTAGGTACACGTCTACATCCCCAGTTATAGTATATGCTCCTGTAAGTACACGTCCACATCCCCAGCAATAGTATATGCTCCTGTAGGTACACGTCCACACCCCCAGCTTTAGTATATGCTCCTGTAGGTACACGTCCACATCCCCAGCTATAGTATATGCTCCTGTAGGTACATGTCCACATCCTCAGCTATAGTATATGCTTCTGTAGGTACACGTCCACACCCCCAGCTATAGTATATGCTCCTGTAGGTACACGGCCACATCTCAGTTTTAGTATATGTTCCTGTAGGTACACGTCCACACCCCCAGCTATAGTATATGCTCCTGTAGGTACACGCCCACATCTTCAGCTATAGTATATGCTTCTGTAGGTACACGTCCACACCCCCAGCTATAGTATATGTTCCTGTAGGTACACGTCCACATCCCCAGTTATAGTATATGCTCCTGTAGGTACACGTCCACATCCCCAGCAATAGTATATGCTCCTGTAGGTACACGTCCACACCCCCAGCTTTAGTATATGCTCCTGTAGGTACACGTCCACATGCCCAGCTATAGTATATGCTCCTGTAGGTACACGTCCACATCCTCAGCTATAGTATATGCTTCTGTAGGTACACGTCCACATTCCCAGCTATAGTATATGCTCCTGTAGGTACACGGCCACATCTCAGTTATAGTATATGTTCCTGTAGGTACACGTCCACATCCCTAGTTATAGTATATGCTCCTGTAGTTACATGTCCACATCCCCAGCTATAGTCTATGCTCCTGTAGGTACACGTCCACATCCCTAGTTATAGTATATGCTCCTGTAGGTACACGGCCACATCTCAGTTATAGTATATGTTCCTGTAGGTACACGTCCACACCCCCAGCTATAGTATATGCTCCTGTAGGTACACGTCCACATCCTCAGCTATAGTATATGCTTCTGTAGGTACACGTCCACACCCCCAGCTATAGTATATGTTCCTGTAGGTACACGTCCGCATCCCCAGTTATAGTATATGCTCCTGTAGGTACACGTCCACATCCCCAGCTGTAGTATATGCTCCTGTAGGTACACGTCCCCACCCCCAGCTATAGTATATGCTCCTGTAGGTACACGTCCACATCCCCAGCTATAGTATATGCTCCTGTAGGTACACGTCCACATCCTCAGCTATAGTATATGCTTCTGTAGGTACACATCCACATTCCCAGCTATAGTATATGCTCCTGTAGGTACACGGCCACATCTCAGTTATAGTATATGTTCCTGTAGGTACACGTCCACATCCCTAGTTATAGTATATGCTCCTGTAGTTACATGTCCACATCCCCAGCTATAGTCTATGCTCCTGTAGGTACACGTCCACATCCCTAGTTATAGTATATGCTCCTGTAGGTAAACGGCCACATCTCAGTTATAGTATATGTTCCTGTAGGTACACGTCCACACCCCCAGCTATAGTATATGCTCCTGTAGGTACACGTCCACATCCTCAGCTATAGTATATGCTTCTGTAGGTACACATCCACATTCCCAGCTATAGTATATGCTCCTGTAGGTACACGGCCACATCTCAGTTATAGTATATGTTCCTGTAGGTACACGTCCACATCCCTAGTTATAGTATATGCTCCTGTAGTTACATGTCCACATCCCCAGCTATAGTATATGCTTCTGTAGGTACACGTCCACATTCCCAGCTATAGTATATGCTCCTGTAGGTACACGGCCACATCTCAGTTATAGTATATGTCCCTGTAGGTACACGTCCACACCCCCCAGTTATAGTATATGCTCCTGTAGGTACACGTCCACATCCTCAGCTATAGTATATGCTTCTGTAGGTACACGTCCACACCCCCAGCTATAGTATATGCTCCTGTAGGTACACGTCCACATCCCCAGCTATAGTATATGCTCCTGTAGGAACACGTCCACATCCTCAGCTATAGTATATGCTTCTGTAGGTACACGTCCACATTCCCAGCTATAGTATATGCTCCTGTAGGTACACGGCCACATCTCAGTTATAGTATATGTCCCTGTAGGTACACGTCCACACCCCCAGCTATAGTATATGCTCCTGTAGGTACACGTCCACACCCCCAGCTATAGTATATGCTTCTGTAGGTACACGTCCACATCCCCAGTTATAGTAAATGCTCCTGTAGGTACACGTCCACATCCCCAGCTATAGTATATGCTCCTGTAGGTACACATCCACACCCCCAGCTATAGTATATGCTCCTATAGGTACACGTCCACATCCACAGCTATAGTATATTCTCCTGTAGGTACACGTCCACATCCCCAGTTATAGTATATGCTTCTGTAGGTACACGTCCACACCCCCAGCTATAGTATATGTTCCTGTAGGTACACGTCCACATCCACAGCTCTAGTATATGCTCCTGTAGATACACGTCCACATCCACAGCTATAGTATATGTACCTGTAGGTACACGTCCACATCCCCAGCTATAGTATATACTGCTGTAGATATATGTCCACACTTCCAGTTTTAGTATATGCTCCTGTAAGTACACATCCACATCCCCAGCTATAGTATATGCTCCTGTAGGTACACGTCCACATCCCCAGCTATAGTATGTGCTCCTGTAGGTACACGCCCACATCCCCAGCTATAGTACATGCTCCTGTAGGTACACGTCCACACCCCCAGCTATAGAATATGCTGCTGTAGATATATGTCCACACCCCTAGCTATAGTATATTTTCCTGTAGGTACATATCCACATTCCCAGCTATAGTATATGCTCCTGTAGGTACACGTCCACACCCCCAGCTATAGTATATGCTCCTATAGTTACACATCCACATCCCCAGTTATAGTATATGCTCCTGTAGGTACACGTCCACATCCCCAGCTATAGTACATGCTCCTGTAGGTACACGTCCACATCCCCATCTATAGTATATGCTCCTGTAGGTACACCTCCACATCCCCAGCTATAGTATATGCTCCTGTAGGTACACATCCACATTCCCAGCTATAGTACATGCTCCTGTAGGTACACGTCCACACCCCCAGCTATAGTATATGCTCCTGTAGGTACACGTCCACATCCCCAGCTATAGTATATGCTCCTGTAGGTACACGTCCACATCCTCAGCTATAGTATATGCTTCTGTAGGTACACGTCCACATTCCCAGCTATAGTATATGCTCCTGTAGGTACACGTCCACACCCCCAGCTATAGTATATGCTCCTGTAGGTACACGTCCACATCCCCAGCTATAGTATATGCTCCTGTAGGTACACGTCCACATCCTCAGCTATAGTATATGCTTCTGTAGGTACACGTCCACATTCCCAGCTATAGTATATGCTCCTGTAGGTACACGGCCACATCTCAGTTATAGTATATGTCCCTGTAGGTACACGTCCACAGCCCCAGTTATAGTATATGCTCCTGTAGGTACACGTCCACATCCTCAGCTATAGTATATGCTTCTGTAGGTACACGTCCACACCCCCAGCTATAGTATATGCTCCTGTAGGTACACGTCCACATCCCCAGTTATGGTATATGCTCCTGTAGGTACACGTCCACATCCCCAGCTATAGTATATGCTCCTGTAGGTACACATCCACACCCCCAGCTATAGTATATGCTCCTGTAGGTACATGTCCACATCCCCAGCTATAGTATATTCTCCTGTAGGTACACGTCCACATCCCCAGCTATAGTATATGCTTCTGTAGGTACACGTCCACACCCCCAGCTATAGTATATGTTCCTGTAGGTACACGTCCACATCCACAGCTCTAGTATATGCTCCTGTAGATACACGTCCACATCCACAGCTATAGTATATGTTCCTGTAGGTACACGTCCACATCCCCAGCTATAGTATATACTGCTGTAGATATATGTCCACACTTCCAGTTTTAGTATATGCTCCTGTAAGTACACGTCCACATCCCCAGCTATAGTATATGCTCCTGTAGGTACACGTCCACATCCCCAGCTATAGTATATGCTCCTGTAGGTACACGTCCACATCCCCAGCTATAGTACATGCTCCTGTAGGTACACGTCCACACCCCCAGCTATAGTATTTCCTGCTGTAGATATATGTCCACACCTCTAGCTATAGTATATGTTCCTGTAGGTACACGTCCACACCCCCAGCTAAAGTATATGCTCCTATAGTTACACATCCACATCCCCAGTTATAGTATATGCTCCTGTAGGTACACGTCCACATCCCCAGCTATAGTACATGCTCCTGTAAGTACACGTCCACATCCCCAGCTATAGTATATGCTCCTGTAGGTACACGTCCACATCCCCAGCTATAGTATATGCTCCTGTAGGTACACGTCCACATCCCCAGTTATAGTATATGCTCCTGTAGGTACACGTCCACACCCCCAGCTATAGTATATCCTCCTGTAGGTACACGTCCACATCCCCAGCTATAGTATATGCTCCTGTAGGTACACGTCCACATCCTCAGCTATAGTATATGCTTCTGTAGGTACACGTCCACATTCCAAAGCTATAGTATATGCTCCTGTAGGTACACGGCCACATCTCAGTTTTAGTATATGTTCCTGTAGGTACACGTCCACACCCCCAGCTATAGTATATGCTCCTGTAGGTACACGTCCACATCTTCAGCTATAGTATATGCTTCTGTAGGTACACGTCCACACCCCCAGCTATAGTATATGTTCCTGTAGGTACACGTCCACATCCCCAGTTATAGTATATGCTCCTGTAGGTACACGTCCACATCCCCAGCTATAGTATATGCTCCTGTAGGTACACGTCCACATCCCCAGCTATAGTACATGCTCCTGTAAGTACACGTCCACATCCCCAGCTATAGTATATGCTCCTGTAGGTACACGTCCACATCCCCAGCTATAGTATATGCTCCTGTAGGTACACGTCCACATCCCCAGTTATAGTATATGCTCCTGTAGGTACACGTCCACACCCCCAGCTATAGTATATCCTCCTGTAGGTACACGTCCACATCCCCAGCTATAGTATATGCTCCTGTAGGTACACGTCCACATCCTCAGCTATAGTATATGCTTCTGTAGGTACACGTCCACATTCCAAAGCTATAGTATATGCTCCTGTAGGTACACGGCCACATCTCAGTTTTAGTATATGTTCCTGTAGGTACACGTCCACACCCCCAGCTATAGTATATGCTCCTGTAGGTACACGTCCACATCTTCAGCTATAGTATATGCTTCTGTAGGTACACGTCCACACCCCCAGCTATAGTATATGTTCCTGTAGGTACACGTCAACATCCCCAGTTATAGTATATGCTCCTGTAGGTACACGTCCACATCCCCAGCTATAGTATATGCTCCTGTAGGTACACGTCCACACCCCCAGCTTTAGTATATGCTCCTGTAGGTACACGTCCACACCCCCAGCTATAGTATATGCTTCTCTAGGTACACGTCCACATCCCCAGTTATAGTAAATGCTCCTGTAGGTACACGTCCACATCCCCAGCTATAGTATATGCTCCTGTAGGTACACATCCACACCCCCAGCTATAGTATATGCTCCTATAGGTACACGTCCACATCCACAGCTATAGTATATTCTCCTGTAGGTACACGTCCACATCCCCAGTTATAGTATATGCTTCTGTAGGTACACGTCCACACCCCCAGCTATAGTATATGTTCCTGTAGGTACACGTCCACATCCACAGCTCTAGTATATGCTCCTGTAGATACACGTCCACATCCACAGCTATAGTATATGTTCCTGTAGGTACACGTCCACATCCCCAGCTATAGTATATACTGCTGTAGATATATGTCCACACTTCCAGTTTTAGTATATGCTCCTGTAAGTACACATCCACATCCCCAGCTATAGTATATGCTCCTGTAGGTACACGTCCACATCCCCAGCTATAGTATATGCTCCTGTAGGTACACGCCCACATCCCCAGCTATAGTACATGCTCCTGTAGGTACACGTCCACACCCCCAGCTATAGTATATGCTGCTGTAGATATATGTCCACACCCCTAGCTATAGTATATTTTCCTGTAGGTACATATCCACATTCCCAGCTATAGTATATGCTCCTGTAGGTACACGTCCACACCCCCAGCTATAGTATATGCTCCTATAGTTACACATCCACATCCCCAGTTATAGTATATGCTCCTGTAGGTACACGTCCACATCCCCAGCTATAGTACATGCTCCTGTAGGTACACGTCCACATCCCCATCTATAGTATATGCTCCTGTAGGTACACCTCCACATCCCCAGCTATAGTATATGCTCCTGTAGGTACACATCCACATTCCCAGCTATAGTACATGCTCCTGTAGGTACACGTCCACATCCTCAGCTATAGTATATGCTTCTGTAGGTACACGTCCACACCCCCAGCTATAGTATATGCTCCTGTAGGTACACGTTCACATCCCCAGTTATGGTATATGCTCCTGTAGGTACACGTCCACATCCCCAGCTATAGTATATGCTCCTGTAGGTACACATCCACACCCCCAGCTATAGTATATGCTCCTGTAGGTACACGTCCACACCCCCAGCTATAGTATATGCTCCTATAGTTACACATCCACATCCCCAGTTATAGTATATGCTCCTGTAGGTACACGTCCACATCCTCAGCTATAGTATATGCTTCTGTAGGTACACGTCCACATTCCCAGCTATAGTATATGCTCCTGTAGGTACACGGCCACATCTCAGTTATAGTATATGTCCCTGTAGGTACACGTCCACACCCCCAGTTATAGTATATGCTCCTGTAGGTACACGTCCACATCCTCAGCTATAGTATATGCTTCTGTAGGTACACGTCCACACCCCCAGCTATAGTATATGCTCCTGTAGGTACACGTTCACATCCCCAGTTATGGTATATGCTCCTGTAGGTACACGTCCACATCCCCAGCTATAGTATATGCTCCTGTAGGTACACATCCACACCCCAAGCTATAGTATATGCTCCTGTAGGTACATGTCCACATCCCCAGCTATAGTATATTCTCCTGTAGGTAAACGTCCACATCCCCAGCTATAGTATATGCTTCTGTAGGTACACGTCCACACCCCCAGCTATAGTATATGTTCCTGTAGGTACACGTCCACATCCACAGCTCTAGTATATGCTCCTGTAGATACACGTCCACATCCACAGCTATAGTATATGTTCCTGTAGGTACACGTCCACATCCCCAGCTATAGTATATGCTTCTGTAGGTACACGTCCACACCCCCAGCTATAGTATATGCTCCTGTAGGTACACGTTCACATCCCCAGTTATGGTATATGCTCCTGTAGGTACACGTCCACATCCCCAGCTATAGTATATGTTCCTGTAGGTACACATCCACACCCCCAGCTATAGTATATGCTCCTGTAGGTACATGTCCACATCCCCAGCTATAGTATATTCTCCTGTAGGTAAACGTCCACATCCCCAGCTATAGTATATGCTTTTGTAGGTACACGTCCACACCCCCAGCTATAGTATATGTTCCTGTAGGTACACGTCCACATCCACAGCTCTAGTATATGCTCCTGTAGATACACGTCCACATCCACAGCTATAGTATATGTTCCTGTAGGTACACGTCCACATACCCAGCTATAGTATATACTGCTGTAGATATATGTCCACACTTCCAGTTTTAGTATATGCTCCTGTAAGTACACGTCCACATCCCCAGCTATAGTATATGCTCCTGTAGGTACACGTCCACATCCCCAGCTATAGTATATGCTCCTGTAGGTACACGTCCACATCCCCAGCTATAGTACATGCTCCTGTAGGTACACGTCCACACCCCCAGCTATAGTATTTCCTGCTGTAGATATATGTCCACACCCCTAGCTATAGTATATGTTCCAGTAGGTACACGTCCACACCCCCAGCTAAAGTATATGCTCCTATAGTTACACATCCACATCCCCAGTTATAGTATATGCTCCTGTAGGTACACGTCCACATCCCCAGCTATAGTACATGCTCCTGTAAGTACACGTCCACATCCCCAGCTATAGTATATGCTTCTGTAGGTACACGTCCACATCCCCAGCTATAGTATATGCTCATGTAGGTACACGTCCACATCCCCAGTTATAGTATATGCTCCTGTAGGTACACGTCCACACCCCCAGCTATAGTATATCCTCCTGTAGGTACACGTCCACATCCCCAGCTATAGTATATGCTCCTGTAGGTACACGTCCACATCCTCAGCTATAGTATATGCTTCTGTAGGTATACGTCCACATTCCCAGCTATAGTATATGCTCCTGTAGGTACACGGCCACATCTCAGTTTTAGTATATGTTCCTGTAGGTACACGTCCACACCCCCAGCTATAGTATATGCTCCTGTAGGTACACGTCCACATCTTCAGCTATAGTATATGCTTCTGTAGGTACACGTCCACACCCCCAGCTATAGTATATGTTCCTGTAGGTACACGTCCACATCCCCAGTTATAGTATATGCTCCTGTAGGTACACGTCCACATCCCCAGCTATAGTATATGCTCCTGTAGGTACACGTCTACACCCCCAGCTTTAGTATATGCTCCTGTAGGTACACGTCCACATCCCCAGCTATAGTATATGCTCTTGTAGGTACACGTCCACATCCTCAGCTATAGTATATGCTTCTGTAGGTACACGTCCACATTCCCAGCTATAGTATATGCTCCTGTAGGTACACGGCCACATCTCAGTTATAGTATATGTTCCTGTAGATACACGTCCACATCCCTAGTTATAGTATATGCTCCTGTAGTTACATGTCCACATCCCCAGCTATAGTCTATGCTCCTATAGGTACACGTCCACATCCCTAGTTATAGTATATGCTCCTGTAGGTACACGGCCACATCTCAGTTATAGTATATGTTCCTGTAGGTACACGTCCACACCCCCAGCTATAGTATATGCTCCTGTAGGTACACGTCCACATCCTCAGCTATAGTATATGCTTCTGTAGGTACACGTCCACACCCCCAGCTATAGTATATGTTCCTGTAGGTACACGTCCACATCCCCAGTTATAGTATATGCTCCTGTAGGTACACGTCCACATCCCCAGCTGTAGTATATGCTCCTGTAGGTACACGTCCCCACCCCCAGCTATAGTATATGCTCCTGTAGGTACACGTCCACATCCCCAGCTATAGTATATGCTCCTGTAGGTACACGTCCACATCCTCAGCTATAGTATATGCTTCTGTAGGTACACATCCACATTCCCAGCTATAGTATATGCTCCTGTAGGTACACGGCCACATCTCAGTTATAGTATATGTTCCTGTAGGTACACGTCTACATCCCTAGTTATAGTATATGCTCCTGTAGTTACATGTCCACATCCCCAGCTATAGTCTATGCTCCTGTAGGTACACGTCCACATCCCTAGTTATAGTATATGCTCCTGTAGGTACACGGCCACATCTCAGTTATAGTATATGTTCCTGTAGGTACACGTCCACACCCCCAGCTATAGTATATGCTCCTGTAGGTACACGTCCACATCCTCAGCTATAGTATATGCTTCTGTAGGTACACATCCACATTCCCAGCTATAGTATATGCTACTGTTGGTACACGGCCACATCTCAGTTATAGTATATGTTCCTGTAGGTACACGTCCACATCCCTAGTTATAGTATATGCTCCTGTAGTTACATGTCCACATCCCCAGCTATAGTATATGCTTCTGTAGGTACACCTCCACATTCCCAGCTATAGTATATGCTCCTGTAGGTACACGGCCACATCTCAGTTATAGTATATGTCCCTGTAGGTACACGTCCACACCCCTTAGTTATAGTATATGCTCCTGTAGGTACACGTCCACATCCTCAGCTATAGTGTATGCTTCTGTAGGTACACGTCCACACCCCCAGCTATAGTATATGCTCCTGTAGGTACACGTCCACATCCCCAGTTATGGTATATGCTCCTGTAGGTACATGTCCACATCCCCAGCTATAGTATATTCTCCTGTAGGTACACGTCCACATCCCCAGCTATAGTATATGCTTCTGTAGGTACACGTCCACACCCCCAGCTATAGTATATGTTCCTGTAGGTACACGTCCACATCCACAGCTCTAGTATATGCTCCTGTAGATACACGTCCACATCCACAGCTATAGTATATGTTCCTGTAGGTACACGTCCACATCCCCAGCTATAGTATATACTGCTGTAGATATATGTCCACACTTCCAGTTTTAGTATATGCTCCTGTAAGTACACGTCCACATACCCAGCTATAGTATATGCTCCTGTAGGTACACGTCCACATCCCCAGCTATAGTATATGCTCCTGTAGGTACACGTCCACATCCCCAGCTATAGTACATGCTCCTGTAGGTACACGTCCACACCCCCAGCTATAGTATTTGCTGCTGTAGATATATGTCCACACCCCTAGCTATAGTATATGTTCCTGTAGGTACACGTCCACACCCCCAGCTAAAGTATATGCTCCTATAGTTACACATCCACATCCCCAGTTATAGTATATGCTCCTGTAGGTACACGACCAAATCCCCAGCTATAGTACATGCTCCTGTAGGTACACGTCCACATCCCCAGCTATAGTATATGCTCCTGTAGGTACACGTCCACATCCCCAGCTATAGTATATGCTCCTGTACGTACATGTCCACATTCCCAGTTATAGTATATGCTCCTGTAGGTACACGTCCACACCCCCAGCTATAGTATATGCTCCTGTAGGTACACGTCCACATCCCCAGCTATAGTATATGCTCCTGTAGGTACACGTCCACATCCTCAGCTATAGTATATGCTTCTGTAGGTACACGTCCACATTCCCAGCTATAGTATATGCTCCTGTAGGTACATGGCCACATCTCAGTTTTAGTATATGTTCCTGTAGGTACACGTCCACACCCCCAGCTATAGTAAATGCTCCTGTAGGTACACGTCCACATTTTCAGCTATAGTATATGCTTCTGTAGGTACACGTCCACACCCCCAGCTATAGTATATGTTCCTGTAGGTACACGTCCACATCCCCAGCTATAGTATATGCTCCTGTAGGTACACGTCCACATCCCCAGCTATAGTATATGCTCCTGTAGGTACACGTCCACACCCCCAGCTATAGTATATGCTCCTGTAGGTACACGTCCACATCCCCAGCTATAGTATATGCTCCTGTAGGTACACGTCCACATCCTCAGCTATAGTATATGCTTCTGTAGGTACACGTCCACATTCCCAGCTATAGTATATGCTCCTGTAGGTACACGGCCACATCTCAGTTATAGTATATGTTCCTGTAGGTACACGTCCACATCCCTAGTTATAGTATATGCTCCTGTAGGTACACGTCCACATCCCCAGCTGTAGTATATGCTCCTGTAGGTACACGTCCCCACCCCCAGCTATAGTATATGCTCCTGTAGGTACACGTCCACATCCCCAGCTATAGTATATGCTCCTGTAGGTACACGTCCACATCCTCAGCTATAGTATATGCTTCTGTAGGTACACATCCACATTCCCAGCTATAGTATATGCTCCTGTAGGTACACGGCCACATCTCAGTTATAGTATATGTTCCTGTAGGTACACGTCTACATCCCTTATTATAGTATATGCTCCTGTAGTTACATGTCCACATCCCCAGCTATAGTCTATGCTCCTGTAGGTACACGTCCACATCCCTAGTTATAGTATATGCTCCTGTAGGTACACGGCCACATCTCAGTTATATTATATGTTCCTGTAGGTACACGTCCACACCCCCAGCTATAGTATATGCTCCTGTAGGTACACGTCCACATCCTCAGCTATAGTATATGCTTCTGTAGGTACACATCCACATTCCCAGCTATAGTATATGCTACTGTTGGTACACGGCCACATCTCAGTTATAGTATATGTTCCTGTAGGTACACGTCCACATCCCTAGTTATAGTATATGCTCCTGTAGTTACATGTCCACATCCCCAGCTATAGTATATGCTTCTGTAGGTACACCTCCACATTCCCAGCTATAGTATATGCTCCTGTAGGTACACGGCCACATCTCAGTTATAGTATATGTCCCTGTAGGTACACGTCCACACCCCTTAGTTATAGTATATGCTCCTGTAGGTACACGTCCACATCCTCAGCTATAGTATATGCTTCTGTAGGTACACGTCCACACCCCCAGCTATAGTATATGCTCCTGTAGGTACACGTCCACATCCCCAGTTATGGTATATGCTCCTGTAGGTACATGTCCACATCCCCAGCTATAGTATATTCTCCTGTAGGTACACGTCCACATCCCCAGCTATAGTATATGCTTCTGTAGGTACACGTCCACACCCCCAGCTATAGTATATGTTCCTGTAGGTACACGTCCACATCCACAGCTCTAGTATATGCTCCTGTAGATACACGTCCACATCCACAGCTATAGTATATGTTCCTGTAGGTACACGTCCACATCCCCAGCTATAGTATATACTGCTGTAGATATATGTCCACACTTCCAGTTTTAGTATATGCTCCTGTAAGTACACGTCCACATACCCAGCTATAGTATATGCTCCTGTAGGTACACGTCCACATCCCCAGCTATAGTATATGCTCCTGTAGGTACACGTCCACATCCCCAGCTATAGTACATGCTCCTGTAGGTACACGTCCACACCCCCAGCTATAGTATTTGCTGCTGTAGATATATGTCCACACCCCTAGCTATAGTATATGTTCCTGTAGGTACACGTCCACACCCCCAGCTAAAGTATATGCTCCTATAGTTACACATCCACATCCCCAGTTATAGTATATGCTCCTGTAGGTACACGACCACATCCCCAGCTATAGTACATGCTCCTGTAGGTACACGTCCACATCCCCAGCTATAGTATATGCTCCTGTAGGTACACGTCCACATCCCCAGCTATAGTATATGCTCCTGTACGTACATGTCCACATTCCCAGTTATAGTATATGCTCCTGTAGGTACACGTCCACACCCCCAGCTATAGTATATGCTCCTGTAGGTACACGTCCACATCCCCAGCTATAGTATATGCTCCTGTAGGTACACGTCCACATCCTCAGCTATAGTATATGCTTCTGTAGGTACACGTCCACATTCCCAGCTATAGTATATGCTCCTGTAGGTACACGGCCACATCTCAGTTTTAGTATATGTTCCTGTAGGTACACGTCCACACCCCCAGCTATAGTAAATGCTCCTGTAGGTACACGTCCACATTTTCAGCTATAGTATATGCTTCTGTAGGTACACGTCCACACCCCCAGCTATAGTATATGTTCCTGTAGGTACACGTCCACATCCCCAGCTATAGTATATGCTCCTGTAGGTACACGTCCACATCCCCAGCTATAGTATATGCTCCTGTAGGTACACGTCCACACCCCCAGCTATAGTATATGCTCCTGTAGGTACACGTCCACATCCCCAGCTATAGTATATGCTCCTGTAGGTACACGTCCACATCCTCAGCTATAGTATATGCTTCTGTAGGTACACGTCCACATTCCCAGCTATAGTATATGCTCCTGTAGGTACACGGCCACATCTCAGTTATAGTATATGTTCCTGTAGGTACACGTCCACATCCCTAGTTATAGTATATGCTCCTGTAGTTACATGTCCACATCCCCAGCTATAGTATATGTTCCTGTAGGTACACGTCCACATCTCAGTTATAGTATATGCTCCTGTAGGTACACGTCCACATCCCCAGCTATAGTATATGCTCCTGTAGGTACACGTCCACATCCTCAGCTATAGTATATGCTTCTGTAGGTACACGTCCACATTCCCAGCTATAGTATATGCTCCTGTAGGTACACGGCCACATCTCAGTTTTAGTATATGTTCCTGTAGGTACACGTCCACACCCCCAGCTATAGTATATGCTCCTGTAGGTACACGTCCACATCTTCAGCTATAGTATATGCTTCTGTAGGTACACGTCCACACCCCCATCTATAGTATATGTTCCTGTAGGTACACGTCCACATCCCCAGCTATAGTATATGCTCCTGTAGGTACACGTCCACATCCCCAGCTATAGTATATGCTCCTGTAGGTACACGTCCACACCCCCAGCTATAGTATATGCTCCTGTAGGTACACGTCCACATCCTCAGCTATAGTATATGCTTCTGTAGGTACACGTCCACATTCCCAGCTATAGTATATGCTCCTGTAGGTACACGGCCACATCTCAGTTATAGTATATGTTCCTGTAGGTACACGTCCACATCCCTAGTTATAGTATATGCTCCTGTAGTTACATGTCCACATCCCCTGCTATAGTCTATGCTCCTGTAGGTACACGTCCACATCCCTAGTTATAGTATATGCTCCTGTAGGTACACGGCCACATCTCAGTTATAGTATATGTTCCTGTAGGTACACGTCCACACCCCCAGCTATAGTATATGCTTCTGTAGGTACACGTCCACATCCTCAGCTATAGTATATGCTTCTGTAGGTACACGTCCACACCCCCAGCTATAGTATATGTTCCTGTAGGTACACGTCCACATCCCCAGCTATAGTATATGCTCCTGTAGGTACACGTCCACACCCCCAGCTATAGTATATGCTCCTGTAGGTACACGTCCACATCCCCAGCTATAGTATATGCTCCTGTAGGTACACGTCCACATCCTCAGCTGTAGTATATGCTTCTGTAGGTACACATCCACATGACCAGCTATAGTATATGTTCCTGTAGGTACACGTCCACATCCCTAGTTATAGTATATGCTCCTGTAGTTACATGTCCACATCCCCAGCTATAGTCTATGCTCCTGTAGGTACACGTCCACATCCCTAGTTATAGTATATGCTCCTGTAGGTACACGGCCACATCTCAGTTATAGTATATGCTCCTGTAGGTACACGGCCACATCTCAGTTATAGTATATGCTCCTGTAGGTACACGTCCACACCCCCAGCTATAGTATATGCTCCTGTAGGTACACGTCCACATCCTCAGCTATAGTATATGCTTCTGTAGGTACACGTCCACACCCCCAGCTATAGTATATGTTCCTTTAGGTATACGTCCACATCCCCAGTTATAGTATATGCTCCTGTAGGTACACGTCCACATCCCCAGCTATAGTATATGCTCCTGTAGGTACACGTCCACACCCCCAGCTATAGTATATGCTCCTGTAGGTACACGTCCACATCCTCAGCTATAGTATATGCTCCTGTAGGTACACGTCCACATCCTCAGCTATAGTATATGCTTCTGTAGGTACATGTCCACATTCCCAGTTATAGTATATGCTCCTGTAGGTACACGGCCACATCTCAGTTATAGTATATGTTCCTGTAGGTACACGTCCACTTCCCTAGTTATAGTATATGCTCCTGTAGTTACATGTCCACATCCCCAGCTATAGTCTATGCTCCTGTAGGTACACGTCCACATCCCTAGTTATAGTATATGCTTCTGTAGGTACACGTCCACATCCCCAGCTATAGTCTATGCTCCTGTAGGTACACGTCCACATCCCCAGTTATAGTATATGCTCCTGTAGGTACACGGCCACATCTCAGTTATAGTATATGTTCCTGTAGGTACACGTCCACTTCCCTAGTTATAGTATATGCTCCTGTAGGTACACGTCCACATCCCTAGTTATAGTATATGCTTCTGTAGGTACACGTCCACATCCCCAGCTATAGTCTATGCTCCTGTAGGTACACGTCCACATCCCTAGTAATAGTATATGCTCCTGTAGTTACATGTCCACATCCCCAGCTATAGTATATGTTCCTGTAGGTACACGTCCACATCCCTAGTAATAGTATATGCTCCTGTAGTTACACGTCCACATCTCAGTTATAGTATATGCTCCTGTAAGTACACGTCCACATCCCTGACTATACAAGGCTAGTTATTATTTTGTATTAGGACTGACAGAAATGGACTGTAAATCCTATATATCCGGAGTCATTTCACAGGCCGCCATAAATTGTGCTCTGCTTCTTAGGTCACTTTCTTCTGACTTAATCTTGGTGTGTGTGTGGGGGGGGGGGGGGGGGGGTCAGATAATAATTCAGTCCGAGCACATTCTTAAAACCAATAAAAATTTGATGCAGTGATCTACGGTTTCAGACACCACATGTCCACCTTCAAGTCACCGTAAATTACCGGCCTGCTCTCATCCATTAACCCTTGCAGTCCTACCTGGACCCCCCTCTGCAAGCCTATAGCCCATAGGATGCCAGATGTACGACGAATACCTTTTTGAGATAGTTGAGGATTCTGTAACCATGGCAACAGCTCGATCGCCAAAAGCCGAGTTTAATCTCCGAGCTTGATTTACTAATGTGAAGAGTAATTTACTGACGTCAGAGAAAGGATTGCATTGATTATGGGCTTTAGCTTTTCATTATTATGATACCCACTAAAGCATAAGTGTCGCCTTAAATGTGAAAAATAAATTGTCGGAGGTTGTCACCGGCATAATTGCTACATCCATTTTCTTAATAGGCTATTACAAAATACCGTAAGTTAGTGTTTAACTTAAAACGCGCAGATGATGTTCAGTGTTTGTTCTCATTCTGGTCGCTCATCTCCATACAGGAACGCATCAATGGGCTAATTCGTTCATTCATTTTTTAAGACGGTGTCATTTCAAAATACTCGGTCATAATAGTAATAATGATTATGTTACAGGCCAGGGCCAGACTATGTGGGAAAGGCTAAAAGCCCATGGCTATAGGGTGTCCATGGACGCCCATGTCTGTTATAGTAACTACTTGCATCCTCAATGTAATAACAGTTCTGGAGCATCTATCCTTATGACTCTATGTTGTGCCATTCCTCTTTTATTCCCACTAGAAATTACAAATGAATTACTAGCAGTTTACAATGAAGGTTCAGCTGGGTGTTACCAGTTAGGGGGGTGTGTCCCTCTACTGTCCGACACTATCAAATCAGTGCTGCCATGAAGTTTCAACTGGGTGTTACCAATTGGGGAATGTATCTCTAGACTGACACTATCCAACCAGGGCTGCCAGTGGTAGATTGTGCACCAACTGGTAACACCCATCTGGACCTTCACTGCAAACTGCTAGTAACTTATTCATAACTTCTAGCAGGAATAATAAAGGAATGGCACATCATAGAGGCATACAATTAGATGCTCCAGAATTATTACATGGGGGGAGGGGGTTGCAAGTAGTTACTAAAATAGACATGTCAGAAAGGCATATTAGCAGATGTGTCAACTCACCTAATTTTACTGGGGGTCATCCTATTTTTTAGGTTGCCCTACATAGGCCCACTCCACATTTAAAAACAATACATGGTAGCCTGAATCCTTAAATTCCTCGCCCTCAGCTGTTGTTCAGCTCCAGGCGCCTCTGCACTGGGTCCTGCCACAGTCCAGTATCAGGACGTACTAGCCTGTGACAGGAGAGTGATGCCCTGGGAGTCATATCCCCTCATGCAAGAGGTTGATGGCTTTTGCGCATGAGTATGTTGTGAAACACACTGTGTAAATGGAGAAATTGCACTTTTTGTTATTTTATGTACCTGGCATGAGAGTAAATTGCCAGAGACATGGCAAAAGTTGAGCCGAGTCAGGTCAGAGGTCATGGCTGAGGCATTGCTAGTGAGAAAGCTGCTCTAGATTATAGTCAGCATAGAAACAGGACAGCACCACCTTTTGACATGTATTAGTCCATGATATGGCGGCGGTGCTCGCAGTGTCAGGCCCCGACCTTAGGGCCCCCTTGGTTACCAGAAGAGATTTAATGAAACCACAGCACTCCCAATCTTGAATCCAATCTTGTATTTATTAGCACTGAAAATAGCAACGTTTCGACACAAAGGTCTTTTTCAAGCTATAGCTGCTCTAGATTACCATTAGTGGTGCCTGCAGAGATCTGTGGTCAGTACACATGGAGATCAAGCGGGATCTGAGAAACACTGCAGGCGTGGGAGTAAGAGCCAGCTAACTACTGTGTGATAGCTAGCTAGCAAGTGGAGGTGGGTGAAGTTCGATGATTGGTGCACCATCTCGAGGTTGATAAATGGTCAGAACAACTGGGCAATGCGATAGAGAGGGTAACCTGGGATACAGCTTACACCACCTAGTCCCTGCACCCTAAATCAGAAAAGGACATGCGAAAGAGCCAGAACATACAGAGAGAGCAGTCAGCTTGTTACAAGTAATGCCCTTAATGGGGGGGCTAAAGTCTTACCAAACTGATGAGCATTTATGAGCTTTTAGGAGTTGCGGATCCAGCTCACTGTTGGATTCAGTGGGAAGCAGAGAGTCTGCTAGTCTGCAAATGCCCTAAAACTGAAAGCTGAGGAAGACAATTTTTTAAAAAAAGAGCAAAGGAAAAATAATTGTTAGCTTAAATTAAGTAGAATGCACTAATAAAACAAAATTGCCCCCAGTGTCCATACCCTTTTAAAGGCTATGTACACCTTTAGGGAGAATTTTTTTTTAATTGTACTAATTATTGTACTAATTTTGATGCGGATCCGCATCCGTTTTTTCGGGATCCGTTTTTTTGGGATCCGCAATTTCGTTCCTGGAAAAAATAGAACATGTCCTATTCTTGTCCGCAATTGCGGACCAGAAAAGGCATTTTCTATTATAGTGTCTGTGATGTGCGGATCCGCAAATTGAGGATCGCACATTGCAGGTGTCCGTGTTTTGCGGATCCGCAATTTGCGGATCTGCAAAACACTTATGGACGTGTGAATGGACCCTAAGGCTCCATTCACACGTCCGCAAATGGGTCCGCATTCGTTCCGCAATTTTGCGGAACGGGTGCGGATCCATAAATTTTCTATGGGGACGGAATGGATGCGGACAGCACACAGTGTGCTGTCAGCATCCGCATTTGCAGAGCGCGGCCCCCGATCTTCAGGGCCGCAGCTCCGCAAAAGATAGAACATGTCCTATTCTTGTCCTCAGCTTGCGGACAAGAATAGGCATTTCCATAGGGGTGCCGGGCGGGTGTGTTGTGGATCCGCAATTTGCGGGTCCGCAACACACCACGGACGTGTGAATGGAGCCTTAGAATGTGGTTTAAATAAGTGTTTATTACCTCTCAGTAGTTCAGAGATAAGGGTTATTAGAGCACAAAGTGAAAGTACCAGTCACACAGTTAGAAAAACAGTTAACCCTTTGTGACAGAACAGCTCAATATTTTAAATAAAGGCCAATTGAAAATATGATTTTTAGCCAAAAATGAGTAAAATGCAATCATAAAGAAAATTGCCTCAGAAGGTGTCCATAGCCTTCAAGTCTGCTCCCCTTTGCTTCCCCTTTATTTTATACATGGCCTAGACTAACCTGAAAAAGCTACTAACAGCAAGTTTTACCGTAATATTTTATAATGTGTGGAGAAGAAATACAAGAAAAACTACAAAGTCAATTTTTGCACCGCTGATTGATAGACTTAGTATACTAAATTAATATGTAATGAGACCAGGACCTCTGTACATGTAATTACTTAGCGTATTTACTTCTCTAACTATGTCACTGTGACATCATCATCAGGGGGTGTGGCTCTTTAGGAGGCAGAATGACTCCCTGTACAAAATACGAACCTGCTCCGATATTTGATAAATATTCCGCCTTTTGTCTAGCTGGAGGGGCAGCTGTTCCTCTGATGAGAGGCGCTCGGGCTCCCCCGGCCTAACTTCTACTTAACAGGAACTGAAAGGGAAAATAATGTATGGGGGAGTGTTAAATTATTAATTTCATAGCCGAGATATTGATTCTTCCTGTGTGAAAATGACAAATGGCGCTGAGCAGTCACTGATTCCTATTAAAGCGATGATGAGAATAGTAGGCTGCTGGATGGCTAAAGGTTTTAGTTTAGGTATTTTTATAGCTAAACATCCATCACCATCTAACAAGCAAATGATGAAAAATCTCACCCCACTAACAATTCTTTCTCCTTGACTTTTATTTGCAGTCTACAAAATATATATAAAAAGGGATACGTGGAAAATCATGCGCTGGGATTATTTTTTTTCTCGCCCCCTCGTGTGCATTTTCCAGGCGAATTACTATTATTTTTTTTTTACTTTTTGTGCAAAAATATTGACATAAGAGAAATCATGGCTACAAAAGGGACCACTACCACCCCTTTATTAATGAGGAAGCAGAAGAACGAGGCTTAGACTTAACCTTTTCACCACCATACGAAGATATCACACAATCGCTCTGGAATGTCATGCTAATATTTGGCACGTCGTGTCGCAAAGGAGAGCGCCATAATATAGTGCCCTGCCAATCACACCAACTGGTATGGTCAGTTTAGTAAATCTGTGACAATTTGGTTTGCTATGGCCAACAACTGCACGTTTCTGCTGTACCCTGTCTATGTAAATAAGCCCCATTTTTATTTTTTACATAGAAAACAATATTTCAAGTGATAAAATTGACCATACGCATTGTGGCCTGTCAACTCTCCTCCATCGAAGGAGCAGAAGGATCAGGCATTTAGATTTGGGAGATAAGCCACCAAAAGAGGTACTTCCCTTTCTTCGTTAAGAACACATGCATGCTCAGCCGAGCCAAGAGTGCGTATGCGTGGTGGGGGGGATTGGGAAGGATAGCTGTCTAAAATGTATGGCTAACTTAAAGGGGTTGTCTCATCTGAGACATTGGTGGCATATCGCTAGGATATGCCATCAATGTCCACCTCTGGAACCCGCACCTATTTCCGAAGCGCTCTTCATTCATGTCAATGGGAGTTCTGAAAATAACTGAGCAAGTGCTCTCGGCTATTTTCGAAAGGCCCATAGGAGAGAATGAAGATCACACCGCTCTAAGCGTGGCCACTGCTCCATTCACTTCTGTGGGGCTGACGGCTATTTTAGGCAGTCCCATAAAAATGAATGGAGGGAAGCGTGGCTGCTCTGTGCTCACTTCAGGGGTCCCTTTCTGGAGGTAGGTGCAGGTCTCAGAGGTGGGACCTCCATCAATCTGACATTGGTGGCCTATCCTAGCAATAAGCCACCAATAAGTATATCAGATGAGACAGCCCCTTTATGAGGGCACTGTAGCAAAATGATATCCTCCCTACTAGGGCTGTCTCGCACAACCATATCTACCTACTCAAGGACATGTTCTGTTCCTTTTTTTTTGCTTGTGATTTTGGCTTGCACGTCATCTTACTGACGTTTTCCATTTCAGCTTCAGTAACCCCTGCCAGCCAGGTCTTATCACCAGGAGAAGCTACAGCCGCCCTACAGGGACAACGTGGTATTACATGCCATCCATTCATATGAATGACCAACCAGGCCGGGCCCCCCCCAGAGTAAGTTGCTGGTTGTAAGCTGCTTTTCAACTCTGGGTCATAGAGAGGGGTCCCTTTAAGCATTAGGGAGACTATTGCATCAAGTACATGTGCATTAGGAGCCCTAACTATAGCAGGAATGGTGGTGGTGCTCACCTTCTGGAGTTCTTGCCCAATGCCTTGTCCCCTATATCCCTCTATATTGACATTTTAGTGCTCCGATGCTAACATCTGGTTATATAAAGGTACGGGCACAGGGTGCAGTTTTTGAAGTCAAAATCAAGAGTGGCTTCCAAAGCTTCTGGCTTTGGCTTCCAAAAGTGCATCTGGTAACCTGACCGAGTGGCCGTAAAATAACATTAGACCAATTACTAGAATGCAAATGTGAACGTATGTCACAAAGTATAGAGTGACGATGCACCTGAATTGTGAGTTCACCGTATGGGGTGCAGAAGCCAGGCCACCCGATAATACTCACCGCTTTATTTTATTTTATTGCTATTTTTCTATCCGGTTTCTATTGCTCACAGCCAGGCATATTTGGAGGTTCCAATGTTATGTTTTACAGCCAGAGATTCTCCTAGGACTGCGGCTGCCTAAATCTCTCATAAACCTTCCTGCCTTATGAAGGTGTAAGCACTTGGGCACTGGAAAATAAGCTGCTTTGGTAGAATGCCCCCTAAGTCAAAATGCTGCATTGCCATAAACAGCGATAGTTTATATAAGTATAGAGGGCTGAGATAGACTGTTATCCATCACGTCTGTCTGTGGTCCCCAGCTATAGTGTGCCCAGTTTATGCAGTATACAAGCCCATGGCAGAGAAAGATATTGTGTATAATGTACTGGAAGATCATGTTCATTGCGTACAACCATTGTCAACAGGTGGTGGTATTATTAGTATTATTATTATTAGTATTTATTTGATATTTTAATACTATCATTATTTATTATTATTTTCTTCAGCATTTTCTGTAAAATAGGCTTATACCTGTCACAAATATTTAGCTCATTTTGCAATTCCATTTTTTTTTTTTATGCTATGCAATTTGGTCATGGACGTTCAAATTAGTCAAAAGACCAAACAAAACTCATAATGGACCCCACACCCCACTGAGAATCTGTCACCAGTCACCTCCCTATCCAGCTGTCTGCATAGACACATAGCTGTGGTTCACCTGATTAACACGCTGCTTTTCTTTTGTAGATCCGAGGCTTCGTCTTTGGGTTATGATACTTTTTCTTAATATGCAAATTATGCCTTTGGTGCAACAAGGGTGTCACCATTGCTCTTGCTGCACCCGGGCTCCCCTTCTTTCTTTGGCCAGCTTCTCCCTCACTGCTTTGCCACTGTTTGGCCCTGTCAATCAAAGCAGGCTCAGAAAGAAGCGTAGCTTGGGTGCAACAAGTGCAATGGTGACACCCTCATTGCTCCAAAGGCCTAATTTGCATATTAAGTAAAAGTATCATAACTTGGGAGCGAAGCCTCAGATCAGCAAAAGAAAAACAGCGTTTTCATCAGCTGAATGACAGCAATGCGTCTATGCAAACAGTGTCACAGGGAGGTCCTGGTGACAGATTCCCTTTAATGTACTTCACCTTTACTAAAGTGACCTCTATTCTATTTTCAGGTCCAAAACTCAGTGCTTATTAATTTTGTCATGTATCTGTATAAGCTCTCATTGAATAAGTGATCACATTCTGTCTGCATGCAGCCACCACTAGGGGGAGCTATTTGCATATAGATTTGAGGGTCTGTTTGGAAAAGTGATCACATTCTGTCTGCTTGCAGCCACCACTAGGGGGAGCTATTTGCATATAGATTTGAGGGTCTGTTTGGAAAAGTGGTCACATTCTGTCTGCATGCAGCCACCCCTAGTGGGAGCTATTTGCATATAGATTTGAGGGTCTGTTTGGAAAAGTGATCACATTCTGTCTGCATGCAGCCACCCCTAGTGGGAGCTATTTGCATATAGATTTGAGGGTCTGTTTGGAAAAGTGATCACATTCTGTCTGCATGCAGCCACCCCTAGTGGGAGCTATTTGCATATAGCTTTGAGGGTCTGTTTGGAAAAGTGATCACATTCTGTCTGCTTGTAGCCACCACTAGGGGGAGCTATTTGCATATGGCTTTGAGAGTCTTATTGGATAAGTGATTACATTTTGTCTGCTTGCAGCCACCACTAGGGGGAGCTATTTGCATATGGATTTGAGAGTCTCATTGGATAAGTGGTTACATTTTGTCTGCATGCAGCCACCACTAGGGGGAGCTATTTGCATATGAATTTGAGGGTCTGTTTAGAAAAATACTGCAGATCTGATATTGCATTGCGTTGCGTGCAGATTTGCGTCAGATTATGCTGCAGAGTCACACGGTGAAGCAGTTTTGCAGTGGGAATCTGTACGGCCAAGCCGCAGCAGGTTCTCCATGTCTGAACTCATAATTATTTTTCATTGACAGTTAATTATGTCATGAAGTTGTTCTGTTTTTTGGGAACATGACAATTTGCCCCCCCCCCTCCCTTCTCCCTGGTAGAACATGAATTGACCATAGGGCAGATACCCCTTACATGGGGCGTCTCTTTGGCCTCCTCTTGCAATGAGAGTCTTATGAGGGGGAATGGACTCTGCCTGTCTGGACGCCCTCTGCCACCGAGCCTGATGATGTGTGAGAGGGGCTTAAAGGGCTGTTCTGGAGCTGTCAGCCTAAGATATAGATATGGACCAGATTACAAATTGCACAGAGAGCGGCAGAGAGGGGAGCCATCAATAAGGCAATTTCTAATGTCATAACAGCTGTGCTTTTTTTTCCTCTTTTTTTTTTTAGCACGGCACCTTTCAAAAATTTCCTTCTGAAAATGCTACAGCCGACCATTAGGGCTGGATTGTGAATTTAATGGATCTCGTACAAATAATATTCCATCGGAATGGAAAAGGTTGAAGCCACCGAAGACAGATGAAGCCATAAACACGTATAATTGAGAATCAAAGACCGATAAATTTTAAACTGCTATTCATTTTGCCTCTTAGATGATGATCTATGAGTAAGAGCTGCCGGGAAAATGGAGGAGATTACTCGGGGAAAATTATAACAATAAATTTTCCAAACATACACCTTGATTATGCTTCGATTTTTTGGAGGCTAGGATTGCTGAGGAGCTCGCTGGCTAAATGGCTCCATAAAGCAGAGGGTGTGCAGTGTGCTGGGAGCAGCCTCAGCCTGCAGGGGAGATTCTCTCCGGGAAGCAGCCCTGTAATTTATGGCAGCACAAAAGCCAGTCAGATCAGGCCTCCATATCCCATCAAAAGGAACGCAATTCATCAAACTCTAGTTAACAGCTTGAAACGCATAAACCGGACCTGCTAATAGCTTTCCAATTTATTAGATTGATAGACTAATGTCTTCCCGGGGGAAGAATTGCAAAAAACAAAAAAAATAAAAAATGATTACCCCCTATCAGGATCGCTGTCCCTCCACCTAGGCAGACACCCTGCTTTTTTTTTGGGGGGGGGGATCATTCCATAGTGTTACGCCTCTTAACATCTGTTAAAGGGGGCGCCTTCCTCATCCATATTGACTTGGTGACGACTGCTCACCCTCATAATCACCAAAATTACTTTTTTCACAATTTTTTTTTTTAAATACACACAAAACAATAATAAAAAAAAAGTTTAAAATTTGCATTAAAAACCCACCCCAGCCCATTGAGTAGTCCCCCACCCCAACCAAAACCCAGTGCCGCGGAGGTACTGCAGCCCAGCCCCAATCACTGGCACGTCGTTTTTTTTTGTAAACACTTGCATTTACCATGAAATAATCATCTTTTCTTCGAAATCGGCATTGTACTGCCCCTCTCTTATTCTTCCTAGAAATGTGTTAATAAACTGACGAGGCCGGGTTCACGTCGCTGTTTTGTTTTCCGTTTTTTCTGATCCATCAGAAGAACATAAAAATAAAAAGACGAAAAAAAATCCTTCATTTTGAGCATCCATTGTGCCTATTTCGCGTCCGTTTTTGTCAGTTCCGTCTGAGATCCGTTATTTTTAACGGGGTAGAAAAAGTCCTGCGTGGAGCACTTTTGCTCTCGTCAAAAATGACAGATCTTAAAATAAGCAAAATAAAGGATTCGTTTTATTTATTTATTTTTTTATGTTTCTGTTCTTCTGAACGGTGATGTGAACCCGGACTACCTGGGTCTTAACCAATGGGAACTAGAACACCCGGTTATTGATGTATTCATACATTTCCAGGAGGAATAACATAGGAATGGGACAGAGGTCTAAGAAAATAGACTCCAGACTTGATGGATGAAGCCAAGTAGGGACTAAAACAGAAGAGCTGAGCGGTCCTTGATGGTTGTTCATGGCTTAGGCCGGGTTCACATCACCGTTTATTTTTCCGTTCTTCTGATCCGTCAGAAGAACAGAAAAGAAAAAAACATATCATATAATTAAAGCATCCGCTATGCACACTTGGCATCCATTTTAGCAGTGATGTGTGAATACACACATTACAATGAATAGGGAGAAGACGTACAGCGCGTGTCCGTGAAACACTGACGTGTGAATGAGGCTTAAAGGAACTGTATTTTAGCTGCCTGATATTGTGCCGAGCAGAACAGATGTACATGACCTTTAAACCTCAGATACAACAACCATTAATCACGTGCAGAGATCTCAGAATCGGCCGCTGTGTGAACAGGGCTCATTTAATACCATTATACATGTGACACTCATCACAGATACGGGTCCGGGGCTGAGTCCTATCAATTATACAGCAGGATCCACGTAGACGGATGAAGTGAAGGTGCTCATACCAGCGCTAAATATTATTTAAAGGGACTTTTCAATTAAAAAAGCCATAGCTGTTCCCGGGAAAGCTGGATGACATGACCCACAAAGCCATCATCACAGCCTGCATAAGGATTTTAACCCAACAAATTTCAGAAAACCATCACCCCACCCATATGATTTTATAACTAGTCAGGAATCAGGGAAATTTAGGTAATAACCCACTGTCATGGCGCTGGCGGCCATACAGGTTAACACCCCCAGAAACAGATATAACGAGAAAATGGCTGATCTTTTAAACAACTTGACGTAAGAGAACAAATTATAGACGTGAAGGTTGTCACATAGCTGGGGTGGGTATGTGAAAGGCAGGATAATAGGGGTTATACTTATTTTTTTGGTGCTTTATAAAGCATTATCAGAGTTGTGCTTCCTGGTGGACAGGAAAAAGTCAAAAGACAGCCACTGCCCCCTAGTGTCAGGGAGAGGTTTTGCAGGCCAGAAATAAGCCCGCCGCTTCTTCTCCCTCCTTGTGTTGATTCTCAGATCATTAATTTCAATCATCTAGTTCCTTATTATTTATATAGCACAAAAATATTCAACATCGCTGCACACCAATGATAATCCATGACCTCAGCCCATGTACCGCACACAATTTGCTGTGATTGTGGAGTTTAATACAGTATTTAAAGAAGATGCATTGGCTATATATATATATATATAAAAAAAAATACTAATCCTGCCCCAACCATATATACACTTAAAGAGCATCTGTCAGCAGTTTTGTACCTATGACACTGGCTGACCTGTTACATGTGCACTTGGCAGCTGAAGACATCTGTGTTGGTCCCATGTTCATATGTGTCCACATTGCTGAGCAATGAAATTGAATGATGTTTTAATATATGCAAATGAACCTCTAGGAGCAACGGAGGCGTTGCCATTACACCTAGAGGCTCTGCTCTCTCTGCAACTGCCATGCCCTTTGCATTTTGATTGACAGGGTCAGCCAGTGTAAGGCCTCTTTCACACAACCGTTTTTTTTTTTTCCGTTTATGGACTGTTTTTTGCGTTCCGTATATGGTCCGTATACGGAACCATTCATTTCAATGCTTTTGGAAAAAAAACAGAATGTACTCCGTATGCATTCCGTTTCCATTTTTCCGTTACGTTGAAAGATAGAACATGTCCTATTATTGCCCGCAAATCCCGTTCAGTGGCTCCATTCAAGTCAATGGGTCCGCAAAAAAAACAGAACAGATACAAAAATGCATCATCTATTGAAAATGTTATGCCCGGCCCAATTTTTTCTATGTAACTGCTGTATACTGTATATGCCATAGGGAAAACCGGAACGGAAAAACGGAACAGAAACGGTAAGGGCCCTTTTCTATTCCACAGTTCCGCCAAAAAAATGAAACATGTCCTATACTTGTCCGTAAAAATCAGGACATGGCCCCATTGAAGTCTATGGGTCCGCAAAAATACTGAATGCTATCCGTTTTTTTGCAGATCCGTTTTTTTGCGGATCCGAAAAAAAAAGGGATAGCATTCAGTATTTTTGCAGACAGCATACGGCCGTCTGAATGAGCCCTTACACAACGGAAACAAAAAACGGAACCACGGATCCGTGAAAAACGGACTGCCAAAACACTGAAAAGAGGCCTAAATGTGATCACACCTGGCCCTGTCAATCAAAGTGCCCCCTTCCCCACCCACGCCACGTCCCCTTTTTTAGACCTGGTGTGAACAGGGAAGAGTCGCAAATACATCCACAAATCCCCTTTGCGACCGAATCTGCGACAGATATACGCCAAAAATTGGCACATACCTAATAATAAATGATATTTTTAGGAAACTGTAAAAACGTCTAAAAGAGAGTATGATGGCAGGACCAGACTACATGGTAGCTTTCTGTAGTCTGTTACCATGGAGATGTTCTGTAGAACTGTAGACACTATAGGATTTCTTTTCAATGATGTCTGTTTGCAACATTGGAACAATGATATAAAATGGTTGCAAAAGTGCACATAACCTTTAAGGATGCACCGAGGCACATAAGGGTATATTTATCAGTGCAATAGATAGATTATACTGTGAATTAAAATGGCGCCAACACGTACAGTACATGCAAATCTGCAGTTCTATTCTTCCATTTACTCACAGCTAACATTTACGGAAAGAAAAACATCTTCAGTCACCATGAAAGGTAACATAGTAACATAGTACATAAGGCGACCTGTCAAGCTCTACAGACTTGTCTGTTTTGTGAAATACTTGTGTTCCACATGTTTTCTGTTGAAATCCTCTGTTATCCCTCCTGGAAATATATGAATAAACTGACAACTGGCCATTACCAATCCTCTCCACACTAAGGGCTCATTCACACGACGGTGGTTTGGTTCCGCATCCGAGCCGCATTTTTTCGGCTTGGGTACAGACCCATTCGCTTCAATGGTGCCACTCCGTGTGCTGTCCGCATCTGTTGCTCCGTTCCGTGGCCCCGCAAAAATGCTAATCCTGGTCCTATTCTTGTCGGTATTGCAGACAAGAATAGGCATTTCTATAAAGGGCCGTCTATTCCGTTCCGCAAATTGTGGAAGGCACACGGGCAGCATCCGTGTTTTGCGGATCCGCAGTATGCGGACCGCAAAATACGGCACGTTCGTGTGAACAAGCCCTAAGGTGCATCCCTTTACCGCCTGACACTGTGAGCATTGACCAGACAATGTCCGGCTATGTAGGGGCACTGTATATCGACGACTTAATATACAGTTGTCAATTTATTCATATATATTTCTAGGAGGAATAACAGAGGAACAGCACAACATAGAAATCTAAGTAAAGATGCTCAAGAGTTGTCATATTAAGGGGAACGTGAGTATTTACTAAAGCAGACATGTCATGGGGATGAACACGTCTTCCTTAAATGCTATGTGTGAACCCAGCATAAAAATGTCTTCATATTCTCCTTAGATAATGCAAAAATATATACATTGCTGAATCACATGTGGGAATTCGGCCTAACAACTAAAAATTGCCATTGACCGCTAAAGATTCATCTCCAAAAATGGTGCAGTCGACAAATCCAACAGAAGAAAGAGAGAGCGCGGCTGAGAAAAAGATTTCGGAATATTCCCCCCGACTGGGAAGGGGTTAACGTGTTTTGTAGATTCTCTGGCTCAAAAATAAATTCCCTCATATTGGCTCGTTTAAGAATGAAATTACTCTTAACTCCCCTTGTTCCCTCACCCAGCCTCTCGTTTCCCTGATTTATAGAATGGCTTTTTTTTTTTCTCCTGGTGCTTGGCCGTATTTTATTTTTATCCTTATGCATTTTATCGGCATCGGGCTCCTCAAGCATTTCCCGGTGAGGGATCCCCAGTGTGTTTCCCCAATTTATTTCAGCATTACGTTCTGAAAGCTTTTGCATGCTCAGTTAACTCCCCCACTTTCTCTTGCTTTTAAACATTACACATGTGCAGGATATCTCCCAATCATTGTAATGTGGTGCATGATGGATGTATAGTGCTCCGTGCTGGCGACGGACCAGCCCGCTGCATGCACCTGTCTTTGGAGGACACAGTAACCTTCATGGGGGTGCATTAACTTTATGCAATATAAAAATTTTAGGTTAAATATACAGTTTTTTTTTTTTTTTTGGTTGTGTACTGTTTACTACACAAAAACTTGGGGTAACAACCATAAAAGGTTGCAACTTTAATTTTTTTTTACATTTTTACAGATTTTAACTAGAGATGAACAAACTGATTCTGAATCCGAAAGTTGTTTTGTTTTTTTGTTTTTTCCCCCGATTGGGGCAAATTTGAGAGAGAGAAAAAGAAAGAGAGACCTCTTTTCAGGACAATTGGAGCACTTTAAATTTGGGTAGAATTGATTTGGACTCAATTTGAATCATTCAACCGAATTGAACCTCGCGATTCGCTCATCGCTAATTTTGAACAAGCATCTAATCGGTTTCCATGGGCAAGACCATACCTCCTAAGATGAAAAAAGTACCCTGCACACTATTTCAATGGGAGAGAATCCACTCCCTGATGATCCATTGGGTTACTGTTCATGCTATGGTGGCCCAGTGGCTAAGTGTCCAATCCCTGATGATCCAATAGCATAGCTTGCATACTACCGTGGCTCGGGCCCCGTGATATTTTAACCTCTGGTGGTCCAACTGCCAAGCACTTAGTCTCTAGTGGTCCTGTGTCAAGTGTCCACCTCCTGGTGAGCCAAAGGAAGAACGTTCATACTATGGTGGCTCCAAGTCCATTCAGTCTTGGCACCAGGTGGCCCGGTGACCAAGCATGCCCTCTCTGGTGGTCCAGTGTCAAATGTCCACACTAGAGATGAGCAAATTTCATATTTTGAAATTCGTTCACGCTTCGTTTGGTGGTAAAAGCAGAATTGCGTTATGGATTCTGTTACCACGGACCATAACGCAATTCCATAACGGAATGCCTTTAGAGGCATTCCGTTATTCTTTCCATCATAATAGAAGTCTTTGGGCTGTAAAACGGATCCGTCCCGTTTCCGTTATGCAGGGGAGTCCTGGTGGTCCGTGGTAACGGAATCCATAACCCAATTCTGCTTTTACCACCAAACGAAGTGTGAATGAATGGCATAACATGAAATTCGCTCATCTCTAGTCCACACCCTTATGGTCTTGCAGACAGTGCTCAGTCCTTGGCATCCAGTAGAACTTTCTCCATGCTTCCAAGCTTGCTTATTTCTGTATTGGCAGAACGTGAGGGCAATCAAATGTCCCACCAAACATCTGTGTCAGGATCTGTCCTTTTCTAATGAACCTAATAATTAACAACCTTCCTCTATAACATAGGTATGGAATAAGCCCTTCTAATGGGACAACCCGTTTAACTCCACACATAGAAATTATTACACCAAGTAATGACATAGGATTAACCAGACCAACAACATGCAACTACCTATGGCCGGTGTGTATAGCAGAGATTCTGCTATTTTGGTTGATGCTCTCCTGGCTTTCTTCTCAGTCCATCTCTCAGTTACCCTTAGAAGGGTTATTGATGAGGATGACATTGGGTTTTCAATTTCTCCTTAGCTGACCGGTCTGCAGAGCGCAGCTGAGTCCCCGGACTCCAATCAATAGAGGTCATGGATCAGTCACCGTTCCTCACTATCAATCCCTACACAGAGCCAAAACTTCAGCCTAGCTCATCATAGCTTCTTAACCATAAGGATTTCATATACTGTACAGATAACAGGAGCAGCATCTACACTGTATGACAAGTCTCTTTGCATGTAGCTGGAGCATCCCTTGGATGTTCCAGGTGCATATATGCATTGAGACCCAGCACCGATACGGGCAAAAGCAACAGAGCTCATCCATCCAGGCTGCTGTAGGTGCAGGAGATGCTGTGATGTCTACAGGTGCAGGAAGGCAGAGATGTCAACTTGGGGTGTCCTTTCACAGGGTGATACTCTAGCAGCGGGTTACAGCAAAAATTGAAGTGCCATTTTCAAGGGGCACGTGTGGCTACATAGACCCACTATATTAATAGCAGACTCCAGACCAGACCCCCAAATCCTACTTGTCAACTTTTGACTGGCATGCTGTGGGAGACAGGAAATGTTCCCATTTCTGTAAACGATGCCCCTTTCTTGCAGCACCCTTTGCCATCAGTGTATGTTTGGATGCAGGGGCTGTGTCTGATTACAAAAGTTCATGGAGGGCTTCCTTCTTGGAGAAAGAAGACTCCCATGCGGAGCCTTGGAGATCAGCCAGATCTGTCTGGGAGCGTCCTGGACATTCCAGGGATAGTTATGATGTGTGGTCTAAATATATATTTAGACCTCTAACTTTAAGAGTAGATTCATAAAAACTTTCTGACTTGTCATAGTCATCGGTGGAGGTCTGGGTGCTGCGTGCTGCACCCTTTTGGCTATGACAGGTCCATTGAAATCTATAAACCCATTTCCAGTTGGCAAGGAGAGGCTATCACAGCCGAAGGGGCAAAGGGGCTGAGCGCTTCTCCCCTTCATTTCAGTTATTGCAGGTGGGTCTCTTCAATCGGACCACCATTGATCATCAGCATCTCTGACATGTCACACGTCTTCTGAAATAACAATACGTGTATGGCTACACAGCGACCATTTTATGTAATAATAGTCACTGGTGTCGCCATGCGGCATGCTGCGACAGTCGCAAAAAGTCAGATGGATTTTTTGCGACTGTGGCTTCGCTGTCACAGCATGTCACATGGCGACACAATTGACTATTATTACAAAAGATGTTACGTGACTTTTCAGCCACAAGACGTTGTACGACATATGTCGCCGTGTATAGCCCTAGCCTAAGGGTGGTGGCAGTGTTGAGGCAGAAGTTGATCTGGCAGATAAAGCAAGTATCATTCCTTCCTTTATATTTTCCATTCCCATCCAACCCACTTCTGTCTTTGGCTCAAAAAGCTCCATCAAAAACTGACACAAAAACCTATGCGTGACACCACCCAAGCTCAGATCCCAGTTGAAATAAAAACCCGAACCAGACCACTTACCTTGGCTGTTGCTAAGCTCAGGACACGGATCCTGAATAGGGATGAGCAAATCCATTTGTGCATCATAATGAGGTCTTCACCTGCTGCTGCCCCTACCACATGACGGACAGGGCCGGACATCCTCACTCCTACAGTCACAGTGCAACACAGAGGCTCAGCTGCTCATACTGGAGCAGCCACTCCGGTAGGCGCACATGAACAGTCCTTGCTCCTGTATCGGCAGAAGAGCTCATCCCTAGTCCTGACTACTGTGAGAGAGTCATAATTTGGTACATTTTAGCGTCCATGTTACACTTCAATATCCAAATCTCCTCCAACTCTTCTGAAATGGACAGAACACCGTAGGATCGTATGGTTTTCTAAGGACGATTCAGTAGCATTTTGCGGACCACACATGGCCCGCCCTGTCATTGAAATGCCTATTCTTGTCCGCAATTGTCGGCAAGAATAGGATATGCTCTACCTTTTTTGCGGGGCCACAGAACGGAATTACGGATGCGGACGCATCTTTTGCAGCCCTATTGAAATGAATGGGTCCGCACCCAGAACTACGGACGTCTGAATGGACCATAAATGTAACGGCCTTAATAAGAAATAGATCAGAATATAAGTCTAGTGCACCCAGCCATTTACTGGGGATTATCTGAATATATACGGGGAAACTATGGATGTCTATGACATGGTGGCATATTGAGGGGCTCACCTTCAGCCACACGTATATAACTGGTGTATGTGCGTTCTCTTGAAAGCCTTAATTCTTCCCAGGTCCCTAGTTCTCACATTACATAGGAGAGTCCAGTGAAGGTTTATTGGGCTTTTGTGCTTCTATGTGAAAGATACACAGGGATTTGTCACGCAGGGTTCAGTAAATGAAGAGTTTGGGCCTGGATTGATACATTTGATACAATGTGGCTAGGAGTGATGTACTCAGGCGCACGGCCTCTCAGAGCATCACTCACGCACCGTCTCCGCTGTGAACGCTGACAGCTGCGAGAAATACTCCCACTTTTCAAACTGTACAAATGGCACTTGGACACAGTAAGTCAATGGCGGACACCTCATTCAGAGTTTTAAAGCGAGCTCGCCACTCACCGGCGGCTCCTTCATCTTCTTTATTTGTGGAGCTGGCTTTAGTTCTCCTTCAGAATCAAATAAATACCAGCGTAATGGTTGGAAGGTGCCATTCCCATGGAAAATACGGCTAAACTCAGCCATAAGTCTTTCTTTTTCCACCCAGGTGGATTTATGAGCCGGGGCACGGAGCGTGTCTCAGACAGTAACAGGATGTTTTACAGATTCCTGCATTTTGTCCTTAATCAGGATGCTTTACAGAGTCTTGCATTTGTCCTTAATTTGGCTGTCTGCTTTATTTTCCTGAAAGCAGTCAATACATTCAGGGAGAAAGGTCACAGCAAGCTCACAGGGACGGGGAATCACAATATACTACAACAGCCGTATCATTTACTTCACTCCGACAGAGGGCCACAATTCACACCCGGCAGGGGCCCAGGGGGAGGAAACACACAGATTTATCACTTGTGCTCCCTTTTGATTTTTGTGCTAAATGTGAAGAGGGCTAACAACTTCCCCTGTAGCAGTGTCAGTCACACATCAGGGTATTGTCGGCAGATCCCGCTGTTTTTCATGAGGCCGGATGACAATATAATGTGTATGGGGAGCTCCCGACTGTTCCAGTGACCAAAGAGCGTATGTGGATGAGCTGACGGGAAGGAGAGGGGATGGGAATTTATCATAGACTGGTGTTTGCGCTACTTTTTGATATCCCCTGCACTATAGTAGGATGCTTTTAATTTATGACGAGGCGCAGGCACCTCCTGGCAGTCCGTGGGCCTTCGGGTCCATTCACATGTCCGCATAATGGGTCTGCATCCGTTCCGCAATTTTGCGGTACGGGTGCGGACCCATTCTTTTTCAATGGGGCCGCAAAAGATGAAAACTCAGATCCGACAGTATATTCTAACACAGAGGCGTTCCCATGGTGATCGGGACGCTTCAAGTTAGAATATACTAAGAACTGTGTACATGACTGCCCCCTGCTGCCTGGCAGGTGCTGCCAGGCAGCAGGGGGCAGACCCCCCCCCCCTATATTTAACTCATTGGTGGCCAGTGCGGCCGGCCCCCCCTGTTTTTAACTCATTGGTGGCCAGTGCGGCCGCCCCCCCCCCCTGTTTTTTAACTCATTGGTGGCCAGTGCGGCCGGCCCCCCCTCCCCCCCTAATTAAAATGACCGACCCCCCATCATTGGTGGCAGCGGAGAGCTCCGATCGGAGTCCCAGTTTAATCGCTGGGACTCCGATCGGTAACCATGGCAACCAGGACGCTACTGCATTCCTGGCTGCCATGGTTACTTAGCAATTTTAGAAGCATTATACTTACCTGCACTGTCTATGACCGGCCGGGCGCTCCTCCTACTGGTAAGTGAAAGGTCTGTGCTATAGGCAATGCGCCGCACAGACCTTTCACTTACCAGTATGAGGAGCGCCCGGCCGGTCACAGACATCGCAGGTAAGTATAATGCTTCTAAAATTGCTATTGCACCCATCGGCCCAGCATGATCCTCACGTGTTTTCCCCTGTGGTTTGGTAGCTTTACAAGAATTGGCGTCACTACGAACAGGATATAAAATCCTCTGCGCCTTATGCGAACTATATAAAGAACAGGATACAAAATCCTTTGTGCCATTGCCTTATGAGAATAAGCCCCACTTGTTTGCCTGAGAGACTGTCAATGTGCTTTAATACAGTGCAAACTTGAAACGCTTTTATCGAGCTGCAGAACTGATCACATATATTGCATGGACATGCAGTACTAGTCACCTGTTGAACTGCAGTGTTAAAACTGGAAAAATTGCATATTTCTGTGTCACTATCACTGCTTTCTGTCAGTGAACGGACTTTTGCACTGAATCTAAAAATGATTAATTTACTTCGCCATCTTTGTGTAAACACCCTACTAGCGGTGGGAAAAGTTGAGGTACACCCCCTTCAGAGCGGGAAAATCTACTGTGCCACCCCTTATGCAAAGTAATTCAAAATGTGCCTCCCACCTTTGTTGTATTGTGCCAAAGATCCCGGCGCCTCCCCTATGCAAAGAGAACCCAGTGGGAGGGTCGCTCACCAGAGGAGCGTGACGTGCGTGCACACGCTGGGCGTGTCAGATGACGCTGAGCCCACAGAGAAGAAGGACGTGGTGATGGAGAAAGAGACCAGCAGTGCTATCGATATGGCCGGGAAAGATGCCAATCGAACACTAGAGGGAAGCGCGGACCTCACACCAGAGCCGTGATCGAAAGAGCGAGACAAGAGCCACTCACCGCCTCCCTTGTAGTTGTCAGGCCGGTCTCTAGTGCGGCCGAGGAAGATGAGGAGCTGCAGGCCCGAATCAGAGAGGTACAGGAGCGCTACTGGCGAAAGAGAGGCATAGACCCTCGCCTAAGCCATCCGCCAACATCATTGTTACAGGTCAGCCACCCTCAACCCCTGCTTATGTCACCACTCAAGCCGAAAGGTCCGGTCAGGACCAGGTAGTACCCACATTGTCTCCTGATGAGTATGATTCCGGAAGCCCCCTGGACACTGGTGTACCCAGCTCACCGGACCCATGTACCTAAGGAGGCCAGTTGGCCATTATTAAAAATGGAGCAAGAGACATTGTTGTAAAAGGGACTCTAATGTTTGCCGTTGCGGTGGCAGTTTCTCCAAGCCACTGTGGAGCCCTTTGCCCTTCTAAAGACTCTATCAAGGACTCCATCATTCTGCATTTTCCCAGTTGCACTTTATTTTGGTGCCAATTTTATTCCCTTTTTACCCCCTTCTCAGGTTATCTGGAACTTTAAAAACGAAAAAGTTTTTTTTAAGTTTGTAATCGATTAAACTATGACAGTTCACAATGAGTTGTCTTCAACAATTTATTTGCAATGTATGATGGTCAAGCTGTATGACTGATGTAATATCATCTTGATTCTCTGTCAATAAAAAACTATCTGATTTAAAAAAAATTAAAAAAAATGTATGCAACGTTTTAAGAAATGTACCCAGAAAGACATTTTTCTGTGCCTTATCCTATGCAACGCACAGCCTCTTATAAATCAAATACTTTGCACTTTAATTAACCATATTGGATTACAAATTATTTATACCTCAAATCAGGGATGGACTTTGTCTCAGGACTATGTCATGGACTGTATTGCCCCAAATGTGAGATTACCGCCCATTTTGTCCCCGTCAAGTAAAGAACGAGAACAACGCTCATTATTCCTTTTTGCTATTTAATATGAAAAATGTATATGTGATAAATTGCCTAGAATGTGTTGTTGTGCATAACCCTTTATTACAGGAGGTTATCGAAGTGTCATGATAGTACATTGCAATATTTATATCCATATTTGTATTTTTGCGGCGTGTATTTGGTGTATTTTAGGTGACGGCGTAGAGATCCACAGCTTTAATCACTGCAAACGTCGAGGATGACTTAACTTTTAGCAGGGGGGTATGCAGCGTCCCACATATGTGTGTAAATGGGACACTTCAAACATCTTAATGTATACACGTGTTTATTTGCATTTTTATGGTATTCTCTATTATCTGGCTGGCAAGGTCATTAACATCCATTCACCCCTAGGTGGTGCTGGCACCACATAGTATATATAGTGGGGGTGTGTCTACCTGAAAGCAGAATGTTAGTTAGTAGTTAGAAGAGAGAAGCAAGTTCATGAAGGAGAGAGACAGGCTAAAGTCATCAGGTAATCTAAAACACCAAAATGATGTAAATGTATATTATAAAGTCACCACTGTGGAAATTCAAATCTTCTTCTGCATCGCAGACCAACCGTGTGATGTGGGTAATTTTCACAATAAGTCTCAGTAAATTCAAAAGGTAGTCGCACTGCCAGGCACACTTCAAAGCGTCAGAATGCAAAGTCAAGGGAAAACAGCAGCTCTTTTTGTGTAGCTATGACACAGACTTTCAACAAAAGGCAATCTCAATCGTACGAGTTCCTCCTGTGGATTACAAAGTTGTGCCGCGCATAGTGAAGTTCCACCAATCTTTATCTCTCAAATACTTATTAATATACTCACAAGAGTCGTTAAAATTCAAGCATTTAGAAAATAAAATCTATAGCACCGCCCGACCCGGGTTTCGCCAGAATAGCTTTGTCAGGGGCGAATATCCCACCCTTCCTTGGGCGTTCCTTTATACCAAGGAGGGAGCCATATAACACACCTTTCCCTTTGTTTGGTTCATTGGAATGTAACAAAATATAAAAACATTCCGCATAAAATTCTCCATACAATATTGCACATCTATATTCAGTTATAAAATATAAAATTATATACCAAGAATTCCTTTTTGTTTTTATCAACCAGATATTATATTTCACACATATCTTGTTTCACCACTATCTCGATCCCATACACCACAAAACCTACTTCCTTTCCTTGCACTTATTCACACTACGGCTGGAACAAAACTCCGGCAGGAAAAAAACTAATCAATCAAACTTGGCTTCAAGTCAAAATCAGCATTCAATCCGCTGGGTTGCAGTGAATCTAACCTGTAGATTCACTCAACCTCTCTGCGGTTAATGCTGCTAACCGGATCCCCACCCTTCCAGTTGTGAACCACCTTTTCCAAACCCACAAACCAAAGACCTCTTGGATCCTTGTTATGGCATTTCTTAAAATGCACCGAGACACTATGACTCTCCAGACCTTTTTTTAAATTATTTAAATGTTCCTGGAGCTGTGTTTTCAATTTGCGCAGTGTCCTCCCTACATACAAAGAGTTGCAGGGACACTTTAATAAATAAATAACCCCTGCTTGTTCACAGCCTATCTCTCCTTTGATATTATGTTCTATACCATTATCAGTAGTCACCTTTTGTATATTCCGACATTTCTTGGCCTCTTTGGAGCGGTTTCTGCAAGCAATGCAGAAACTGCACCATGTGAACTGGTTTTTAGTTTCTTTTTTCTTTTCAATGGAAATATAACTCTGCACCAATGAGTTACGCATATTGGGGGCCCTGCAATCTAAAATATTAGGTTTTTCTGGAATAACGTCCCCCAAAATTGGATCATTTTTTAGGACCTTCCAGTTTTTTCTTAGCATATGTTTCATTGGACCAGCAAGCGCACAAAATTGAGTGAAGAAAGTGAACCTAAAATCTTTTTCTTTATCCTTTATATCTCTCTCCTTCTTATTCTCCTTTCCTCGATTGTCTCCCACTTCCTCATATATTTTTTGTATTTTTCTTTCATCATACCCTTTTTCTTCAAACCGTTTTTTTAATCAGTTTGCCCTATTCTTCGTAATGTTCTTTGTAAGTGCAGTTCCTACAAATTCTCATCAATTGGCCTTTTGGGATGTTTTCTAGTCAAGGACCAAAATGACAACTGGTTGTGTCAATGTAGCCATTGACATCCGTGGGCTTGAAATAGGTTTTAGTTTTCAGGGAGTTCCCTTCAATGGATATAGTTAAATCTAAGAAGTTAACCGTCTCGGCACTAATCTCACTAGTAAATACTAGGTTGCAGGTGTTGTTATTTAGATCTTTCATAAAATTCCTCAATCTCTCCTCCTCAGCTTCCCAGATTATTGGACAATCGTCTATAAATCTCTTCCATAAGATAAGCCTTCCTCCTATCTGCTTTTTTTTGCAACACAGGTTTAATTCTTTCTTCCTCCCATACAGACATAAAAATATTAGCGAAACTGGGGGTGAATTTCGCCCCCATCGCCGTTCCGATCTCCTGCCTGTAAAAAACACCCTCAAACCAAAAATAGTTATTACTCAAGCAAAATTCAAGACATTGACAGATAAAAACCCCTTGTTCTTTTTGAAGGAGTTTTTTTACCTGTAAGACTAACTATGTAGTGTATGCACATGTGGTTTATACTATATAGGGAAAACAATCAGCGCGATGCAGGTTCGCTTTGGCGAGCATGCACGCTCACTTAGAACTAAGGTGGGAGCACCGAGATTGATCGATCACATGTGCGAGCAACATGGAGGCGATATTGGCCAAATGTGGTTCCGTGGTTTGTTCCGTTTACAACAGGTACAGTAACAAAAGGAGGAGATAGAGAAAAAAAATTATTGCAAAAGGAAGCAGAAATTATCATAAAAAGCGGGGCATTGGCCCTTTAGGGTTAAATGACAGGAATGACCTTAGTGTGTTTTTATGAAATATCTCCTAAGGGAGCGCAATACTGTAAGGTTAGAGAGGAATTCCCGGTCTCTCAGGTACACATTTTTATCTGTTTGACCACAAGATGCCACTGTTTCCTAAACACAGCTACAGACTGCATATATTTCCATATTTATGAGAGGTGGGGTTACACAGACCCTGGAGAGAAAGAGAAAGGGAGCAGCCATTTTAGAGGCAGCTGAGACTGAGGAACTTTGCGAGCAGAGGATCCGACGGCATCCAGGTGTGAGAGCCTACCTCAGTGACCAGAGCGGCAGCTAAGTGAAGCTGATTGTGTCCAAGACCCTGATCCTGTCCAGAGGAACGAGGATTGCTTCCAGGAACGCTGATGAGAGCTGAGGAGCAAAGCTACATACACTGCGGCACCGCATGCTTGTTGGAGAGGCATTTGTTCAGTTCCGAGTCACCAGCAGAGGCAGAGCAGACCCTAGTCAATAAGATTGTGCACCCACCTCACCACAGTCTGCTTTTAAAACAGAGAGTGATACCTCATAAAATATTTATTACTTAACATTCCCCATATGTCTACTTTATGTTTGCATCATTTTGTAAATGTCATTTTATTTTTTGGGGACGTTAGAAGGCTTAGAATTTTAGAAGCAATTCTTAAAATGTTTAAGAAAATTTCCAAAACCCACTTTTTAAGGACCAGTTCAGGTCTGAAGTCACTTTGTGGTGCTTACATAGTGAATTCTCCCATAAATGACCCCATTGCAGAAACTACACCCCTCAAGTTACTCAAAACTGATTTTACAAACTTTGTTAACCCTTTAGGTCAGGGGTGGCCAACCTTACGGACACAAAGAGCCAGACGCAAACGTATGACTACCAGGAGCCACAAGCTATACATTGCGCGGTTGTGATTTTTCTTTTTCTATTACGATGTCCACCGCATAAGATATATTTTTTAATATTTTAATAGGTCACACTTTTTTGGGCATGGCGATATGTAATATGTTTATTTTTTATTGTTTGGAAATTTTATATGTAAAATTGGTAAAGAGAGCGATTAAAATTTTAGTATTTTGGTGTTTTTGTTTTTACTTTTTTTTATTTACTATTATCCCCCTAAGGGGCTAGAACCCTTGTCCTATTCACCCTAATAGAGCTCTATAAGGGTGAATAGGACTTCACACTCTCCCTACTGCCCTGTGCATAGTACACACAGCAGCAGGGAGCTTACCATGGCAGCCAGGGCTTCAGTAGCGTCCTGGCTGCCATGGTAACCGATCGGAGCCCCAGGATTACACTGCTGGGGCTCCGATCGGAACTGCCACCAATGAAGGGGGAGGGGACCCTGTGGCCACTGTCACCAATAATACTAATACTTAGGGGGGGGCACTGCGCCACTAATTGTTAGAATTTATAATACTGCGGGGGGCGCACTGCCCACCAATGAATGTAATGAACACATTAATTCAAGTATAGGAGGCAGCGGGTGCCGGTGGCGGTATCACATACCTGGCCTCAATAACAGGGCATGTGATCTGCCGAACCACGGCAATTAACCCCTCAGGTGTGGCACCCAAGGGGTTCATTCCAGCGGATCGCATGCCCTATATTCTATACTTGAATTAATTACATTCATTGGTGGTGCAGTGGCCACAGCCGCTCCCTTTCTCCTCCCTGCTATCTCCCCATTGGTGGCATCGGCGCCACAGTGGAGAGGGAGGGACTCCCTCCTTCTCCACTGTGCTAGTGAAGAGAACATGGTAGGCGCTGAGAGCGGCGCATGCCATGTTCTCTATGAGGCTGCGCAGCTGCTTCCCATTTCCACCGCAAGAGCCGCACTTGAAGCGGCAAAGAGCCTCATGCATCTCGAGAGCCGCCGGTTGGCCACCCCTGCTTTAGGTGTTCCACAAGAATTAAAGGAAAATGGAGAAGAAATTTCTAAATTTCACTTTTTTGCCAGATTTTCCATTTTAATCAATTTCTTTAACACATCGAGGGTTAACAGCCAAACAAAACTCAACATTTATTACCCCGATTCTGAGGTTTACAGAAACACCCCACATGTGGTCGTAAACTGATATAAGGGCGCACGGCAGGGCACAGAAGAAAAGGACTACCGGATGGTTTCTGGAAGGCAGATTTTGCTAGACAGTTTTTTAGACACCATGTCCCATTTGTATATGCCTGTTTGTTTGTCTGGTAGGGGCTTTCTCTTCCCAGTTAGGGATATTAATTGTCCTAATAAACTATAGGTTTTAACACGTTACTGCCCCTTTTCTTACACATTCCCATTTGAAGCCCCCCTGATGCACCCCTACAGTAGAAACTTCCAAAAGTGACCTCATTTTGGAAACTAGGGGATAAGGTGACAGTTTTATTGGTACTATTTTGGGGTACATATGATTTTTCATCGCTCTATATTACATTTTTTGTGAGGCAAGGTAACCAAACAATGGCTGTTTTGGCACTGTTTTTATTTTTTACAATGTTATTTCTAACAGGTTAGATCATGCGCTATTTTTATAGAGCTGGTTGTTACGGACGCGGTGATATCAAATATGTCTACTTTATTTGTATGTTTGTTTCAGTTTTACATAATAAAGCATTTTTGAAAAAAAAATGTTTGTGTCTCCATTTTCTGAACGCCGTATTTTTTTTTATTGATCTGCAAATCGGCTCATTTTTTTCAGGAAGAGTTGACGCATTTTTTGATCATTCATTATTGCACTTTATGAGGCAAGGTGACCAAAAAAATTGGTTGTTTTGGCACAGTTTTTATTTATTTATTTTTACAGCGTTTACCTGAGGGGTTAGGTCACGCAATATTTTTATAGAGCAGGTCTTTACGGACGTGGCAATACCTAATATGTATACTTTTTCTTATTTATTTAAGTTTTACACAATAATAGCATTTTTGAAACAAAAAAATGATGTTTTAGTGTCTCCATAGTCTGAGAGCCATAGCTTTTTTTATTTTTTGACCGATTGTCTTAGGTAGGGGCTCATTTTTTGCGGGACGAGATGACAGTTTGATTGGTTCTATTTTGGGGGGCATACACCTTTTTGATCGCTTGGTGTTGCACTTTAAATTATGTTAGGCGAAAAAAATTGCTTTTTTGCACAGTTTTTTTCTTTTTTTATGGTGTTCATCTGAAGAGTTAGGTCCGGTGATATTAATATAGAGCAGGTTGCTACTGACACGATGCTTTCTAACATATCACTTTAACACAAAAATAGCATTTTTGAAGCAAAAAAAAATCATATTTTAGTGTCTCCATGTTCTGAGAGCTATAGTTTTTTTTCACCGATTGTCTTAGGTAGGGGCTCTTTTTTTGTGGGATGAGGTGATGGTTTTATTGGTACCATTTTGGGGGGCATACACCTTTTTGATCGCTTGGTCTTGCAATTTTTGTGATGTAAGGTGAAAAAAAAATGTGGCCACTTTTTTTTTTTTACTGTGTTCACCTGAGGGGTTAAGTCATGTGATATTTTAATAGAGCTGGTTTTTACGGACCCGGCGATACCTAATATGCATACTTTGTATTTATTTATTTCAATTTAACACAATAATTGCATTTTTGAAACAAAAAAAAAATCATATTTTAGTGTCTCCATGTTCCTAGAGCTATCGTTTTTTTTTATTTTTTGGGCGATTGTCTTCTGTAGGGGCTCTTTTTTGCGGGATAAGGCAACTGTTTTATTGGTACCATTTTGGGGGGCATACGCCTTTTTCATCACTTGGTGTTGCACTTTTTGTGATGTAAGGTGACAAAATTACCTTTTTTTTAAACAGTTTTTATTTTTATTTTTTACAGTGTTTACCGTACGGGGTGGATCATGTGATATTTTTATAGAGCTGGTCGTTACGGACATGGCGATACCTAATATTTGTGTGTTTTGTTTTTTTTTCAATTTTTTTAAAAATAAAATCAGGGGAAAGGGGCGTTTTTTTTCGTTTTTTTTTTTATTAAAAACTCTTTTTTTTTACTTTTTTTTTAAACTTTATTTCTGTCCCACTCTGGAACTTTACTTTTGGGGGTCTGATCCCCTCTGCAATGCATTACAATACATCTGAGGCTGAACCTCCTGGGCACCCGTAGAAGGCAGGTCCCGATGCCGTGCAAGGCATTGGGCAGCCTCTGCGCGGCATCGGGCTGCCTTCTTACCCATTGGGTCCCCGCCACAGCAACACTGCAGGGACTGCCGGGCCCCTGCAGTGATCGGGCGCGCACCGCTCCGATGCCCGCTTGATCACCATGACGTAATAGAACGTAAAAATGCAGGAACGCACCTGCCGCCATGGCGTACTATTACGGTGGTGGAGTTGTTTTCCTCGTTCGTAACTTCGCTGTATCCTGGGGAGCCCACCCCGGTACAAGGCTTATAGTTCATTAGGTGCCTTTAAGGGGCGTGCCACAGTTTGTGTGGGAAGGTCAAATGAAGTGCAGGTATGCACGAAACGGTCGTCACCTAAATGTTTATGTCCATGTTTATGTAACCTGCAGAAAGCAATAAAGGCAAGAAGATTTTTACTCCCGGGTGAGTGCCGTGTTATGCTCTACTACACATTTCTATCATAGTGCCGGTATTCGTGTTTTGTGGATCCGCAATTTGCAGACCGGTGAATGGACCCTAAAATAAAATCTACGCCAGCTCATAGGTGATAAAGATTTCAGTCATCATTTATGCCAGATGAGAAGATGGCGTAAATGATAAGGGTATGTCCACAGTATTTTCTGCGCTGAAAAAAAATAGAGGCAGAATTCGCATCAGGTTTTTTTTTTAATGGATTTTTTTCCTGATACATTTTTAACACAGTCTTTGCTGTGATTTTAGTGAGTATTTTCATTCCTGGTCATTTTTCATGGGAATTCTGGACGTGGAAAACAGCACCCTTTTCGGAAAGTGGCAAGGGCGGTGTGTCTTTGTATGTAGTGGGTGCAATGACAGAGAGCGGAGATTGCGCCTCCCCATCATTGTACCCTTCAGATACCGCATTCATATATGATCGCGGCATCTGATAGAGATAAGTGTAAAATTTTAAAAAAATTTAAATAAATAAATTCTTACCTCATCCATTTGCTTGCGATGAGCCGGCCACTGCCATCTTGATTGAAGATCTGGTGTGAAGTCTCGCGCGGCCCGTGGTGATGTATTTCGTGCGAGATCTTCAAGCAAGATGGCGGCCAGGAGCGGAGTACCTTTTTTAGTGTAATGTGTGCCAGTTTTCTGGTGCAGCTGTTGATAAAGGAGTTCAGTTGTGGAGGTCCTGCCCATGGCCAGCCTTTTCTTGCCCACTTTTTGGATAAGTGTCGAGTGTCAGAAACAGCTAATAAGGCTCAAATTTTGTTCCAAAATGGCACTTGCGACAAAATGTGCAACTTTACTATGACAAAAAACTGGCACAGAAGTATGATAAATCTCCTCCATAGATCCACTCTCTGTGTAACTGCACATGTCTCCAGGGGGAGGGTAACATGGACTTCTGTGCATGGTATTAATCCCCCTTCCCCCATCAATAAGACAGCATACTTGGAACATATGGGGTCTTCTTTTTCCTGAAAAGGAGTAAGAATATGAGCTCTTGGTCATCTAACCACCCCCTTTGCACCTGTGAAAAAGCTGATGGCGGGTTTGTGGTGTGTTAGAGCCCTGTTGACAGACATTGATAGCCTATCCTGAGGATAGGCCATTAATATTGAAATTCCCTTTAAGTCAATAAGAGGTGCCACCCGCTCCTCCCCAAAGAAGCCTGTACTCACCTATTTGCACATTATCTAGCAGTCTCTTCCAGGCTGGCTAGTGCAATATGATCACATCACCTGCATGGACATTAAGAGGATGTTAAAATTCACCTGCTACCTACAAGATTAATGTCAGGGCAAGAAGCCAAAGGCTCTCTTGGACTACAGATCTGCTGGATGATAGTGGCCTCTGGGCATTTGCCCCACATACCATTCCTATACTCCAGCAACAACTACAGTCCCATTCAAGTGAATACAGTGGCCCTGCAATACCAGTCAAAGCCTGTAGCCAAAGTAGCCCCGTCAATGTGCTTGCTACAATGCATCATGGTCTGGATTTTGGAACGTTATCCCTAGACATAGATGGATGCCGGTGGCAGTGGGGTGGAATTAGTCTTTGAAGGAGATTTGTCATGAGAAAATGACTTGTATAAATCAAGTGTTTTAAGAATTTATGAGTTTTTATTTAATTTTCTATATTTAAAGAAAAATTGCGAAACCCCACAGTTTTCCCATTGACCACTTAGCCTCACGATAGGTAGAACCTCCTGTTCTTTAGAGATCTCAGCAGTCATCTCATTGTCATCACAGGCAGGATTCCAAAGACAGATAGCACCTCCAGATATGGTGCAGGATGGCAATAAGTCATGGACTCAGCTCAGCTCTCTTCCTTCCTGCACAATGACCTCATAGAGCATGCCCACAACACTCTCACACAGACGTGGCTACTGTAAAGCAAATCTGTTAAAAGCAGCTCAGGCAAGATGGCTGCCCCCATAATCGTATAAAAAAAAAAATGAAATCCAATAAAAAAAAAGTGAATGAAATAGAAATGAATGAAATAATAAGAAATATGCAAACCAGAATTTTTTTTTTATTTTTTTATTTTTTAATGAGTAAAACAAATATATAGGCAATACATTCCTTTTAATGATCCCATTGAAAGCAACTGAACCCCCCCTTCCTTCCCCTACCTGTCGTCCACCCTACTACATTATTACATAACAGAAAACACGGGATAATTAAAGGCAGCTTCTAACAAGTCATCTAAGATCATGATTACTATGAAGGCTTCAGGAAGTGCGGCATTATCTCCGACAGTCACTGATCATGGGCTGAGGGAGCGCTGAAGACTCCCCCCCCCCCCCCTTCATCTTTTAAAGATAGCAAATTGTTTGAGTTTTCAGCAGGAAATTAATGTGTAATCTGTGCATTGTTCCCTGCTTGCCTGCACTCTCATTCCTCGCGCCTCCTGACACGCTGCTCCATTGTGCGGGGGCCACTTGATAGGGGAATAATTAGAGGCGAGAGGCTCCGTGTTTAAAGAGAAAACCGCTTTGCCACTGTAACGTGTGATCAGGATAATAGTATTTTCATGAAAGGCGGCAATTACATTTATTAACTGGGACAGGCCTGGCAGTGAGGAAATTAAGTAAAGGGTGAGTTTATAAAAAAAAGACACAAAAAGAGACCCCTTCCATAGACACACAGCTCCCACTGGGCTCCTTTCATCTGCCTCTTACAAGCTGCAATGCTCCTGCGGAGACGTAACTCGAACATAAATATCTGCAGCTTACCAATAAAGCCATCTTAACCTTTGGAGATTAATGATCTGGATATAGGGTCCATTGTGCACGAGTAACTGGGGTTCACTTTTATGCAAAAGAAAAAAAAACTGGAAAAAAAAAAACGCACAAAATCTTTTCCAATTCATTCACCTGAATATTACTTTCTCTTCACGTCGCCCTGCAAAACCTGGATTTCTAATTGGCTGTTCAGAGAATTGTTTCGTTGGGATTAATCCATCTCCATCCAAGTATGTTCTGTATTCAAGTGGGCTATTCTTTTGTATGGATCATCAGGAAATTGTAAGAAAAAAAAAAATCAAAAAGGGTAAGAAAAAAAATAAAAATCCATGGGAGGTATTCATTATGTCAACTCCCTCCCTGCCCCGCTGGCTGGTGCAGGTGAAATGGTACACTTGTGATAAAGAGGTTCTCCTCTATGACCTCTCCCTTGGCATAAATCCCCAACATATCTTTACCTCCATTCCCAGGTAAAAATTTCCAATTGCACCTGCCAGGAAACAGCGCCACTCCTGTCCCATGCCTGGTAGTGCAGCTCAGCCCCAAGAGCTATACACAATATTTCATTTCATTTAACAGAAAATGGTGTAGCTAGCAAATTTCTATATCACTTAATTTAAAAAAATATGCCTGCATCCAATTTAAAAAAACTAAAAACTGTAAATTCACGGCCACTAGGGGTCTCACTTTTACCTAATTTGGAGTCCAGATCTGCCCCTGGTAACAGAGATGCAGAAGACGGCTGAGAGAAAGTGGGTGGTGTCAGAGCTAGCTGAGATCCTGATAAAAGAACTGCTTCTACAGTGCTTTTGAAGATTATAGGAGCCCCCTGTCTGTAAGTGTGAGCTCTGCCTCCTTATCTGTTCTGTGAGCTCCAGAGCTGAAAACAAACATAGAGGGAAGTAAGGAAAAGGATGTCACAGCAGTACAGTGCTTGCAGATTCCACAGAAGAGACACCCCCTGCTTATAAGAGAAATGCATCTAGCTGTGCAGCTGAAACAGGGAATAATATGGCTAAGTCAAAAGAAGCACAGCCATTATGCAAACTTTTTTGAAAACCCAGGTACGCTTTCAAGGGACTCTTTCATCGGTTTTATGTTGCCCTATCTGTGGGTGACAGAGACCCTGAACAAAAGTTGGTCCACTTTCTTGAATTGACCCACTCGGTTTGCTGTACTGAGCAGCTCCAGCGCAAGCAGACAGCTGGAGTTCAGTCAATAGAGAGCACATGGTCAGGAGTCCTCTTATTATGGGCTCTCAGATGTTTCAATAAGGGGCATGGGGCAGGTATGAGGACTACCGACTTCATGCTCTGAATTGAGTGGACTCTAGCGCTCTGCTCCCAAAGGAGATGCTCAATACAGATTTTAGCAAAACAACTGGGTCATTTCAAGAAGGTGACCCAGCGTGTTGACCATTATATGCAGCCCTCAACAGCATAAAACTGGTGACGGATTCCTTTTAAGCATGTGTAGTAAACACCATTTAATCCATTCTAAGGCTCGTTTCCCATCACGATGCATACCAGCAGCATTATGACATATGCCACTGCTTGCCTCGTACATCACTCATAGCTTCCCATGCTTAAAAAAAAAAGTACATTAATGTACACAGATGGCAAAAAGACACTTGAACTTGTCAGGTGAATGGAGCCCTATGAATACGTCTGAAGTATACGGTGGGGGCCTCCCGGGAGTCTCATCACAGACAACTCTCTTTATCCGGGAGCTGTAGCAAAGAAAAAACAGTAGCCCGGCTCTTGAGACCCCTGGCAGAATCATCTGTTTAGCCAATGGCAGGTGAAACGTGAATGCCATCATTTAGAATGGTTTCATCACTTTTTATTAAAAAGGGCTCATGCACACGACCGCATGTAGTTTGTGGCCTGCAAAAAAAAACGGATGACATCCGTTTTTTTTTGCAGATCCATTGCCTGTCCTTGTCTACAAAACGGACAAGAATAGGACAAGTTCTATTTTTTGTGGAAAGGACTTGCGGACATATGGATACAGAATGCACACGGAGTCATTTCAGTTTTTTTTTTTGGCGGCCCCATTGAAATGAATGCAAGAAAAAGCAAAAGTCGAGGCTCACCTGGTCCCAGTTTAAAGTGGAGGCACGGAAATTCGCCAGGAACTCCGCGATAGTGGAAATAAGTGAAAAAGGAGATCCAGCTTCCAATCAACCATATGAATGCTTTAATGAAAAACGTGCTAAAATCCGGACATGTACATCAGGTCTACACGTTTCAGATCAACAAATTCAGATCCTTACTCATGACAACATGATGGTGTAGGACACTGGCCTTAAATAAGGGGCAGGTCAAACACATCAGGTGGACACAATCAACACAAGGCTCCACCTCCAACACATAAAAACATATGCTAAAAAGAAAAAAAGAAAAAGAAGAAAATCTTCAAGGGAAACAAAAAAGTACCACGGTCAGTAATGCAATAGGAGATCGTGCCTACGATTCAAACCCGTTGGTACACAAGTACCCATGGTAAAGATCCAGTAGGATTCTCTATTTAAAAGAACTCTCCTATGATCACCTCCACGTTTGGGAAATTTAACCCGTTCCACTCCCTGCACCACAAGGCTACTGGTATCTCCTGCATGACAAGCCGCATAATGTGAACTGACCGCAGAAACATTCTGGGTCAGGGCATGTGGAATATCAGAAATGTGTCGGCGAATCCTGGTTTTAAGGCTGTTGGAGGTACAGCCTATGTACTGTAGGCGGCGTGTCATGCAGGTGATGCAGTAGACCACAAAACTGCTGTTACAATTGATATATTGTTTCAGAGTGAAAGTTTTTTGGTTAGATACAGAGACGACAGTTTGGCCAATAGAAAGGTGCTTGCAACAAATGCAGATACGGTGTCCGCACTTATAGTTGCCTTTGAAGCGTAGCCAACTCTGCTGTGTCTGCAGATCATCCATGAACAAACTAAGGCTGATACGTTGACCCAGAGTTGGGGCTCGACGAGCAATGCATTTGATGTTTGAGCTAAAAACATCAGACCACTGCTCGTCCAAACGCAGCAGAGACAGATTTTTTCTGATTATATGACAGATCTTTTTAAATTCTGCACTGTAGCTCGTGGAAAAAACTGGGGCTCTGTTCTTAGGGACCTCACTGTTGGGGTTGAAACAACTGCTAGCCCTATTTTTTGGAAAGACTAGATCTATCCGTGGTTTCGATTTGAGTTGTATCGCGGCCTGTGTCAAGCTGCAGCAGTTAGGTTGAGCTCCTCCCTGAAGCCCGTGTCACTAGAACAATTCCGTCTATGGCGTATGAATTCGCCCCTAGGGATATTGCATACAACATGGGCAGGATGACATGAGGACGCGAACAGAGTACTGTTACCCGCCGTCTCCTTGCGGTAAGTGCGGGTGACTACATTAGACTCGGCAGCATTGCCCTCCAAACTCAAATCCAAAAACGCAATAGATGTACAATTGAAATTAAAAGTAAATTTCAGGTTCAAGGTGTTGTTATTTAGGAACTCCTCAAACAGTGGTATGGCAGTATGGTCGCCTGACCAGATGAACAACAAGTCATCGATATAACGGCCATACCACCGTAATGAGGGGGCCCAAATGTTGTGATCTGAGAAGAGATAGCAAGATTCCCACCACGCCATATAGATGTTAGCCATGGAGGGCGAAAATTTTGCCCCCATGGAAACACCGGTGCGTTGGAGAAAAAAGCGGTGGTTAAACATGAATACATTGTGTTTAAAGCGAACCTTTCACCTGGATTTCACTTAATAAACTATCAAAAGTACCTTATAGATCAGCCTCATTGTGTTAGCACACGGTCTTGTCCAGCTTTTCTGGCATGTATATGCATGAAAAAATCGCTTTATAAAGTACTCTTCTCCAGCTCCACAAGTCACGGTAGAAGTCAAGGGGGTAGCCCTTCCCTCACTCCAGGCTGTAACTCCCCTGCCCTAACCCCGCCTCTATGCAGTCTAATTGACACCCGGCTCAGTCGCCGGGACCGCGCTTGTACAGGCGGCGCATGCGCCGTTGGACTCAAGCGCGATCCTGTAACTGAATCGCACGTGAGGAAGAGAAGACAGGCAGGCATTGGGGACGGCGCATGCGCCGCCTGTACAAGCGCGGTCCCAGCGACTGAGCCGGGTGTCAATTAGACTGCATAGAGGCAGGGGAGTTACAGCCTGGAGTGAGGGAAGGGCTACCCCCTTGACTTCTAACGTGACTTGTGGAGCTGGAGAAGAGTACTTTATAAAGCGATTTTTCCATGCATATACATGCCAGAAAAGCTGGACAAGACCGTGTGCTAACACAATGAGGATGATCTATAAGGTACTTTTGATAGTTTATTAAGTGAAATGCAGGTGAAAGGTTCGCTTTAAGTAGAAAAAGGACATCACATATGTAGTCTTGGAATTCCAAGCTGAAATCAGCATAAGTATTCAGGAACCATCATAAAGAAGCTATGGCTGAGTGGTGAGGAATGACAGTGTATAGAGATGTAACATCCGCAGTTATCCAGACATACTCTGGCTTCCAAGAAAATTCATAAAGGGACTGAAGTACAGTTCTAGTGTCTGGAAGGAAGCCCGGAATAGTCTGGACAAGCGGCTGCAATAAACGGTCAACCCACGCAGACAACCGCTCCGTAAAGGAGCCTATCCCGGCCATGATAGGCCGCATAGATGGGGGAAAGCCCGGCTTGTGGATCTTGGGTACGGAGTGGAAAATGGGAGTGATAGGATGTAAAACATACATGAAGTCAGCTTGTTTTTGATCCATAAAACCACTCTTGACCCCCAAGGACAACAAGGAAAGCAAGTCACTTTGAAACTGGGGGGTGGGGGTCATGTGACATCTCCAGATAGGTTTCCGAGTCTCCTAACATGAGAAGATTTTGGGACGCATATGGAGCGGTCCATTACCACAACCGACCCCCCTTTATCCGCCAGTTTGAAGATAACATCTTTCATATTTTCAAGCTCTTTTAGAGCTGTTTTTTCAACAGTGGACAGGTTACAGTTGGTATTAAATTTAAACATGGGCGGCAAGTATTCCTCAGTGCAACCAGATCTCGCTCCACTGATTCCTGAAAATGATCAAGAGCCAGAGAGCGAGACTGTATGGGATAGAAATCACGGTTGTGAGTTGCAAAATTGTGAGAGAAATCAAAGACAGGCAGAGAACTTGAAACGTCCCGACATTGCTGAAGATGAGAGATGTGGACAAGTTCCTGGAAGGACGTACTCGTCTGGCTTGGAGAAGTTATGGCAGAAGAAATAAGGGCAGGAACAGAACTAACAGGAGAGGATTCTCCTCTATCACTGTGAGCAAAGTGTTTCTTCAGAGTAAGGTCCCGGGCTAATTTGTTCACGTCCAATTGAAATGAATGGTTCTGCATAAGGGCCGCAAAAAAACCAGAACGGACACGGACAGAGAATACTTTCATGTGCATGAGCCCTTGTATGTATTTTGCGGTCCACAAAATGCGGATCCGACAAAAATATGGATGGTGTCCATGTGACGTACGTGTTGCATCCATTTTTTTTTTTGCGGGCTCATTGTAACAGTGCCTATTACTGTTTGCAAAACAGACGAGAATAGGACATGCTCTATATTTTTTGCGGGGCTGCGGAACGGAGATATGGATGCGGACAGCACAATGTGTAGTAAAAATTATACTTACCTGCATTGAAATTAATGGGTCCGCATCCAATCCGCGAAAAAAAAAAAAGAAAAGTGAATCGGATGCAGACCAAAACATACGGTTGTGTGAATGCAGCCTTAGGCCTCATGCACACGACCGTTTTTCGGGTCTGCATCCGAGCCGCAGTTTTTGAGGCTCGGGTGCGGACCCATACACTTCAATGGGGGCCGCAAAAGATGCGGCCAGCACTCTGTGTGCTGTCCGCATGCGTTGCTCCGTTCCGAGGCCCTGCAAAAAAAAAATATAGCATGTCCTATGCTTGTCCGTTTGGCGGACAAGAATAGGCATGTCTACAATGCGGCTTCCGTTTTTTGCGGATCCGTGGTTTGCGGACTGCAAAAAATGGAACGGTCGCGTGCATGAGGCCTTACACTTTCAACTGGATTATTTTGCAGTTTTGTACATGAAATATGTACTGGAGGATTAGAATTTCTTGACTATCGGATATTGGATTAAAGAATTTTACTAATGTTGTGCTTACACATTAAAGGGTTTGTGCCAAGTATAAAAGTTATCCCCTATAATGGAATTCATTCTCTATGTAACTGCTGGAAACAGTCAAGATGTACTCGTCCATCTCCGCAGTCCCATGGAGTTGCAGGCCGGGCATGTGCCCTGCTGCTCGAAAAGGACCAGAAAATAGGACCCTCGTTCTTGGGATTGTTGGGGCTCCCACCTAGACCCCCACCGACCAGTTATCGCTTATCCTGTAGATAGAAGTTAATTTTCATATAAATCATGTCCCCTGGCCCCCGTGTTGCATGCCCGGCATCCATCCATCATCCATTTCTTCTACTCTCATGAGTGTGACAGGACAACGTTCGGATTTCACCGTATTCAAAATTTACACAGAATTTTTATTTTTACTAGTCACAATGGAACAAAAGATACAAGATTATAAGAAAGTGCTACCAGCTGTAACAGCATCAACCCCCTCTTCTTCAGGGTTTTAGTACAATCTCAGGTTATAGTGTAGCTTCCCAGAAAATGTCATTCCCCTACAGTTTTGTTAGTTTGTAACCGATGCAAATCTTAAATCAGCCAATCATCACCATGCTCCAATCAATATTTCACCGATCAAATAAAGACTACTGAATAGTCATTTGATTTGGGATGGTCGGGTCTGGTCAAAGAGGCTAATTTATGTTGTTCATCCTCTCTGTGTACACCAGGCAAGGGCCACCTCACCGCTGGTCCCCATAAGATGGAAGGAAACCAGATAGAAATGACCTTTGTTTTCTCGGAAGATTTAACAAGCTTGCAGAAATCCTTGCTGATAGGCAGGCATTTTCTTTGTCCCTCATTCATTTCTAGGTTCAATGTCCATTTAAAAGGGGTGGTCTCACGAAGACCACTGTTCTGTAAATAATCATATAAAGCGGGGAAGTGTGTACTCAAGAGGCATCCGTAGACACGAGCGTGTGACGTCACGCTGAAGGTCCGTTCCCCTGGAAACTACAGTGCGGCTCCCCCCCACCCCCGCGCGCGCAAGCTACCGGACGGAGCCGCACGCCTGAAGGAGGAAGCTGAAGATAGCGCAATCCCTAAGGCTGAGTTCACACGAGCGTGTCCGGATGCGTTGCAGCAAACCCGCGCGACTAGGTACCCAATTGCAGTCAGTTTTGACTGCGATTGCGTTCCGTTGTTCAGTTTTTATTGCACGGGTGCAATGAGTTTTGCACGCGCGTGATAAAAAAACTGACTGTGGTATGCCAGACCCGAACTTCTTCACAGAAGTTCAGGTTTGGGTTCGGTGTTGTGTAGATGTTATTATTTTCCTTATAACATGGTTATAAGGGAAAATAATAGCATTCTTTAATACAGAATGCATAGTAGGTGGTAGTATGTGCATAGCCCCATAGAAGTGAATAGGTCCGGATTCAGTGCGGGTGCAATGCGTTCACCTCACGCATTGCACCCGCGCGGAAATCTCGCCCGTGTGAACTCAGCCTTACATCTGGATGGGATCTATTTTACTTCGCTAACGGCAAGTACTTGTTCTCTGTATATATTGGTTGGATTTGTTTACAGTCAGCGCGGGTTCCCCCCTTTTTTAACCATTAGTCTTTTGCGACATTAAGGGTACCAGCAGTTAACCCTCACGGACCCAGCAGTGACAAAACTCTCTTATTGCAACTTGGTGAAGCTTTTACGGCGGCAGCGCTGGTATCCAATTACGGTTTTGTGGTTTAGATACATTTTAAATCATATAAAGCACCTGAGCATCTCTCATATCTGACTCATAGAGGGTAGGGGGTCCTGTGCGCAGGACATGCCCCCCTATCCATGATTCCTATATGCCCTAACAAGAGCATTATGAGAGACCAATTTACGATCCAGACATATAACAGTAATAGAAGGATAATTCCAAAAGTTTGCCTTGTACCAAAAGGTTTCTTCAGAAGGAGTCCATTAAGAAAGCAGGACAGAGCAGTGGAAGTAATATTACAGAAGTAATATTTTGCAGTTTAGCAAGGTTACACCAGCTTTACCAAAACCCTTCTTATGGGGTAATCAGTAAAGATTCTTTTAAAACTCATATACCTTCCTACAGAAGACTAGTGAGTGAATTACTGAGGTAGTGGCAAAGTCCATGGTATTGGTCGATTGGATGAGGATTTTGCATTCATACAGATGTGGACATTCATGTTCGAGAAGCAAGTGTCAGCTCTTAGAGGGTCAGCCTATGAGCGTGACAACGGTTCGGACGCCTTAAGGCTGCTTTTCAGTACTCCTGGTCTATGAACTTGGCAATCGTGCTCAGCTGGATGTTGGAGGTTCCCTCGTATATTGTACCTGGATTTAAAAAAAAATATAAAAATGTAAAGGTAATAAATAAAAATGTAAAAAATTTCACCAATTTATTGTTAAAGGGAGTCTGTCACCAAAATATGTAAATGAGGGCTCGCAAGTGCCCAAGGGCAGCGTTCGGTGTGTAGGAACCCAGGCTGCTCTGCCTTCTTGTTACATAACTCATCCCCTCTGTGGGCACGGCATCGCTACATGTAGTGCGCATGCGCCAGCAAATGCCGTGAAACCAGTGACTAGGGGGCGGACTAGAAGCAAACAGAAGGACTGAAAGGCCGGCGCATGCGCACTGCATGTAGCGATGCCGTGCCCACAAGGGGCATGCCTGGGCCAGCGGTGCACTGCGCACGATACCGGCCGGTCCTGTGGATGACGCAAGGGACTTGCAGGGCGGGACAAGGAAGAGGCTGGGGAGTTCTGTAACAAGAAGGCAGAGCAGCCTGGGCTCCTACACACCGAACGCCGACCCTGGGCACTTGCGAGCCCTCATTTACATATGGATTAAACGTCGTTTTTCCTGCTGGTGAAAGTCAGAAGAAAGTTACAAAGGTACCACTTGAATCATGGATAGATGTGCTAGAGAGCCATGTAAGTGGCGTATAACGTCATATTCTGGTGACCGACTCCTTTTAAGCCAGGGAAATTAAAGCGAGCCGCCTTATATATGTGCGATGACTGAGTGGCTCATGTGAAGTGGCTCATATTGAAGGGGTTTTCTGGTAATAATTACATTTTACCGAATGCTGCATCCTGCCTCCTGAAGAAGAAGACATTATACTTACCTGCTCCACGCTGCCTCCGTTGTGTCCATGTTCAGGCCATCCAGCTAGTCACATGATCCATTGCAGCCAATGACTGGCTTTAGTGATGACGTGCTGAGGATGGTTGCAGTAGACCATGTGTTTAGGCCCACGATGCGCCGGATGTAAACACTTCAGGGACCGGAACATGGACATGCCAGACACAGCGCGGAGGACTGGAGGGACGTGGAGCAGGTAAGGCATTAGATAAAATGGAATTATTACCGGAAAACCCCTTTAAGATTTAAAATGGGATGTGATATGGAAGAAAAATCTTGCCAGCAGAAAACTGCCTATTGTTTAAATCAAGTTTTTATGTTAAAAGGGAACCGGTCATCAACGTTATGCTGACCTCACTGAGGGCAGCATAAAATAGTGACAGAAATGCTGATTTCAGCGGTGTGTCACTCATCAGCTAAAAGTAAGCGGTTGCCGAGAACCAGCATCATAATCATTGCAGCCCAGGCCTCGAGAAGAGTCAAATCTACCTGAGAAGAGTCCTGGTTATTCCTAATCTCCTGCTCTCTCACCCATCTGCTGATGATTGGCAGTTCTCTCCTAGAGAGAAAGGGAGAAAACTCGGTAGAAGACGGTCAGTCATCAGCAGGAGAGCAGGAATTCATGAATAACCAGGACTCTTCTCAGGCGGCCGGGACTCTTCTCCAGGCCCAGTCTGCAATGATTGTGATGTTGGTTCTCGGCAACCACTTACTTTTAAATTTTAAATGACAGACCGCTGAAATCAACTCCCCTGTCTCTACTTTATACTGCCGTTAGTACGGGCAGCATAAAGATGATGACACGTTGCCTTTAAACTGCAGTTTTTTCAATGTCAATCGATTTGGGGATTTGTAAAAAAAATAAAAAATAATTATAACTTCCTGAACTGTTCTGTGGAGATCACTTCTCAGCAGCCATCTCAGTATCATCACATGCAGGATTCCAATGACAGGTAACAACTACAGTATATATCGACAACACAGGACCCACTGTTCAAAACAGGTAATGGTCACATCTTATCTACTTCCCCTCTCTGCACAATAACCTCTGCACACATCACACAGCCTGTCTAGAATCCCATAGAAGTTAATAGGGGACATTTATCAAGACTGGCATTCCCATAGGCCAGTCTTGATCCCTGGCCTCCGGAGTGAGATGCACCTAATTTATTAAAAGGCAGATGCCTCGTAATAAACTGGTCTCATCTCTGGCAGCCCATACGCCAAAAACTGGTCTACCGCAGCTATGGGCTGGTGTTGGCTTCAGCCATAACTGAAACTGTAACTGTACAGTAAATCCGGTAGGCCACGCAAAGCCCTTTCCCTCCCACTAAGCCCTGGCACCCCTTTTCTTGCCACTTTAGAAAAAAGTGGCGAGAAGCTTTCCCATGCGCCATAATTTGTGACCTCTTTTATGCCACAATAGTGGCGTAGGCGTAAAACTTTAGTAAATGTCTTGTCTCCCAATGAGCTGTGCCCAGACTACAGGCTCCCGTAGGGATCCACACCTGACGAGCTGGCAGCATATATTCAAATGCACAGAATAATATAAATTATTTATTTTCTGTCCTGCTGTTTTATACAATGTTTGGCGACGCCTGGGGAGGAACAGAGGAGCTAAACACACATACATTCCTACTCCAACACTTCTTACCTATCTTTGCATCTCTGTAATACTTTTCAATGGGATAGTCCTTTGTAAAACCGACACCTCCCATCCACTCCAAACATTTACTAGTGGTCATTCCAGCCACCTAAAGTATATAGAAAAAAAAAAGAAAGAAAAAAAAAAGGAAAATGATTGTTCTTGTTCAGAACAACATTGTTTGTGTACATAAAACAAAAAAAGAAAAGTAAAATAAGGTTCTAAAATGAAACTCCATAGCGTTACAGTAAGTTTAAAATCTAGTATGGTTATAATATAGAAATGCATACATATATGTAGAAAGAGGTATGAGGCGTCATACACGTGACACAGTGGCTGTACAATGCTTCATTATTTCTCTACTAGACACAATGGGAGAATCTCTCTATAATGGGCACCCACTGAGGCATAGAGAGGTACAGTATTGGCCTCATGGACTTTTCTGTGTCTCCAAGCAGAGCTGTAATTTTAACATGTGAACGAGGCCTCAAACTGGCCATACACCTTAAAATAATGACAGCCGAAGCAGCAGGAACGGCCAACCATCTTTTGTGTATGAGGTGCTCCCAAGGGAAGATGTAGCGAGGAACATGATCTATATCCTATTGTTCTCGGTGGAGATAACCCACTGCCAGATGTTGAGCCGCTTTTCCCCTTCTCCCCATTCAGAACATATACATACTATGACAAGCAGAGCGTGCATGTCTATGGGGGAGCTAGAGAGTCGGCCAACAGCTATCTAATGCACATGGCCATCCGAAAGGCCCCTTTATACGGCCTGACTGAACAGGCAATTATTGGGAATGAGTCATTTGTTTCCGATAACTACTTCCTTGTCACAGGCAATGAAAGCCATATTAACATGCAGCTATCATCTAGTCTGTATGGGGAAGAGCGATCACAACTGTGATCACTCATCCCCATACAGAGTCATTGTTTATGGACAGCAGATCCCTGTTCACAAAGGACGATATGGTGCCCAGAAATGATGAGTTTGGGTGTTGGCCAAAAGATTTGCTTGTTGAACTGGTGATCGGAGGCACCTTTACATGGGAGAATTACTGGGAAAAAGTAGTCCTAGTAACACTCCCTCCCGATGATTGCCTGATCGTAGCCCTGTGTAAAGAAGCCTTTAGGCAATTAATTAGTGCGCGTGGGACGGTGGGCTAGACTGTCCTTGCTGACGACTTCAACTACACAGGGTAATGAAGAGGTATCACAAAGATTCTATATTTACTGCAAACTTTTGCAGGTTTTCTTTATTTCCACAGATGTTCACATCAGTAGTTGAACAGCTATGAATAGTTTTGTGTTCGCTATACAACGGGAAAACTTAATCCATCGATGTTAGTATGGAATAGCATTTGAATTCCATTCCTGTGGCGCCACCTGTTGGGGATAAAATAAATAGAATACAGTTGTGCAGAATAGAAAATTCAGAATGTCTTTATAACATGTCGTGGGTCAGCAACCTCAGGCACTCCAACTGCTGTGAAACTACAACTCCCTGCATGCACACTGGCTTGGCTGTTCTTGGAACTTCCATCGAAGTGAATGGCGCCTGCTGGTAGTTGTAGTTTTACCACAGCTGGAGTGCCGGAGGTTAGCAATCACTGCTCTAGGCAAAGCTGAACACTGTGTTAGTCCTACAGTAGTGCAGGTCCTGAGGGGGTGGTACGTCCAGAGAGTCAAATCTATGTGTCATCCATGATCCCCATAGGGCTCACACTTGGGGCTCATGCACACTGCGGCCCGCATAAAGTGGATCCGCAATACTCAGGCACTGGCCGTGTGCACCCCGCATCACGGATGCGGACCCATTCACTTTAATCCAGGAGATGCAGTGCGGAACAGAAGCACGGATCGGAAGCCCATGGAAGCACTACATTTTTTTTATTTTTTTTTACGGTGCGGACGGATCGCGGACCCATTCAAGTTGAATGGGTCTCGATCCATCCTGGCCGCCGCACGGATGTTGTGCATGAGCCTTTATAACGGTGTGGTGCAGCACCTCCCGTGGCACTTTTCATACCTCCCATAGACGTGGAATATTTCTCCAGGATATCACAAGTTCCCATCTCTGAAGTGAAAACCAGTTTACTATTAATAATGCACAATCCGTCCTGCTCCATGTCCAGATTCAAAAGAAACTGGAAATATTTTTGGTAACTGAATGGATAAAACAGTAGATTTTTTTATCACCTCAGATGCGAAGTACTTCGCCATGCATGCCTCCTTCTTGAAGGGTCTCCTTGCCTCCTTCAGTCTGGCAGCGTTGTACGTGAGTAGTCGTGCAGCTTCCAGCTGGGTCGCTATGTGTGAGATCTGGTGCTGCATGCCCTGGAGAGAGCAGAAGAAAGGTTAGAGGCCTGTGCTAAGGGTGGCTTAGGCTCGTTTCACACTAGCGTTAGCGCAGCGGTATTTGTCCAACTGATTTTTTGTATATTTGCCAGGTTATGGCCGGATCTCCGCCGCTCCCCATTACAGTTAAGCGGGCCGGCGGGTATTGAGGTAATATCCGACAATGCAGGAGCCAGCGCAGTCAGCCTACCGGATCTCAGTAACACTAGTGTGAAACTAGCCTAATACTGCTACCATGCTGGGCATTCAGGGTGCCAACCTGATTTTTATTTTATTTTTTTGCTGTACAAGGTATGCAGGTGTAGGAAATAAGGAAGTGAAGATTGTGAATAGCACCCGAGCCAGGGACTGATGTGACTTGTACTGTGTGTACGGTAATACATACAGCACCAGAGATCGATGGCGCATGTTGTGCCCCCACAATTTCCTTCTCCGCTGTCTAGAGAGAGATAGAGCCATATATTTCTATGAATTTAGAAGTAGGAATGAATGAAGGAAAGGTGCCTGGGCTGCTTGACTATAAGATCACTACGCTGGAACCGAGGGGAGGGGAAGGAAGCTTCTGAGCATGCGAGTCCACCACTAAATGCAGGAGAAGGTGGACCAGAAGGAAAACAGTAGGGGGCGCTACTAGAGAGGAAAATGTAATGTGCATGAAAACGTACAATGTTCTTATTTGCACAGTAATACTTTCCTGGGCACGGTGGCACACTACTACAGGGCCATTTAAGGGTGCACTGAGGGGCTAAGGCCTTCCGCTCAGTGCACTAAAGCCCGAATTTACAAAAAAAAATAACATAAAATAAATCAGTTTTCGGTGGAACAGAGAAAAAGATTTTTGCAGTCCAGAGATCGTCTTAATCAGCAGGATTAACCCTACCAGGAAGTATACCTGACTTGATACGGTTGATCCTGGTGACAAGTTCTCTTAAAGATGACCATACAGCTTAGGTAACCGTTTGGCCAACACCTTTGGCACGGCTCCTGTAACTCCAAAGGATCAGGCATGCTGAAATCCTAAAATATCCAATCCTTCTTTCCTAACTCCCCCACAGACTTTATTTTGGCGGCCGGTCGTCCTGAAATTGGCCGATATTCATCTAATGTGGGTCAAAGATGGCAATGATGCAAGATACGGAAGCGGGACAATTATATTGGTGGGTTTTCTATTAAAATAACAGAGAGAGACAGAAATACGGTAGAGACAACAGACACCAACCTGAAAGTCAAATATTCTCTTTCCAAACTGAATCCTCTGTTTGGTGTACGGGATGGTGTTGTCAAAGCAGCCCTGCGCCAAGCCCACCATCTAAAGTGAAAGCAAAAGATAGTATTGGTCCTCACTGAGAGGCGGCCACTCCTTAGATTACATGGCGTACATGGGTGACCACGGAATACATTTTAGATGGAAAGAAATCCTTCGAAGTGTATCATAAATGTAATTATTTTTGCCTGTGAGTAATAAAAGATCATCATTATAGTAACCTACATTTTATAGGCAACTGGCATCAGAGAAGCAGCATAAGGGCACCTGCAATGGGTGAATGCGCAGAAGATCCACTTTTTGGTGCGAATTTGATGCGATTTTGACGCAGATCTCACCCTTTGAAATGGGGGAAATTCGCAGCTAAAACCGCAAACATAACTGACGAGTGGATTTGGAAATCCGCTCGGCAGGTCAATTTCCGCACAGAAGAAACCCCCAAGGGGTACCTGAGATTTGTTTAATCGCAAATACTTTGCTGGTACTGTACTAATATGAAGAGTTAGCTGCAGATTTTACCCATTACAGTTCTCTGCGTTAAATCTTTAGCAAAACCCTTGACATTTAAAGGGGTTGTTCCATCTCAGACACTGGGGGTATATCGTTAGGATATGCCCCCAATGTCTGATAGGTGCAGGGCCCACCTCTGGGACCCGCGCCTATACTTAGAACGTGCTGGTAAAGTCCAGGAGGGCGCACCGCGATGGGAGCACTAAAAAAGGCCAAGCGCTGGCTTGACCATTTCCATCAGCCCCATAAAAGTAAATTCATTTCAATGGGACTTCTGAAAATAGCTGAGTGTCCCGCTTGGCTATTTTCTGCGTTAATGAATGGAGAGAGGCTGGGAATGCGCAATGCACCCTCTGGGACGTTGCTGGCTCTGTTCTAAGTATAGATGCGGGTCCCACCTAGCGATATGCCCCCAATGTCCGAGACGGGACAACCCCTTTAGAGGGGTATTCCCATCTAAGACAATGGAGGAATATATCGCTAGGATATGCCCACAATGTCTGATAGGTGCAGACTCGCACCTATCTCGTGAACTGAGCCTGCAAAGTGAAGAGGGCACACCGCGCATGTGCGGCCGCCCTCCATTCATTTCTATGGGGCCGCCAAAAATAGCAAAGCGCTGGCTTGGCCATTTCCGTCGGCCCCGTTGAAGTCAATGGAAGCGGTGGCCGTGCGCCTATCAGACAATGGGGGAATATCCTAGCAATTTGCCCCAGTTGTCTGAGATGGGAATAACCCCTTTACACTGGCTGAGCGGACTCCTTCACCGATGAGCACACGGAAGGCTTCCTTCCCGACAACGGTGTGCGAACTCTATCAGTGTAGAGGGACCTTTAGGGTAAGCTGCAGATTTCAGCTTTCATAGCATTAGTTTCTGCAGCATGTTCATGGGATTAGAGACTCCATTCACACATAAATACTGAATTTGTTTAGCAGAATCCACACCAAATCTGCAATGTGTGAAGCTTTGACACCTAAAGGCGGGTGAACATATACCAGCCCCCCATCCCATCACCTGGGCTGCAATTCCAATCCGGCCTTCATTCAGCATTCCTATGGCGTATTTATAGCCGTGACCAAGCTTGCCAAGAACACTGCTTGCTGGAACCTGCAAAAAAAAAGGGAGGACACAGTCAGTGACATGCTGCGAGTCCAGTGTTTCTCTGAAATGTTAAGGCGTTCTGTACTTTACAGGCTACTAGTCCCCTGATGAAGTGACGGCCAATCACAGGGATATTACTATGGAAAAGACGTACCAGTGATCGGCCATCATGTTTCGTTTCATCACTTTGGACGAATTGCCGTCTTCATGTAGGATTTGGAACAGAAAGCAACTGGACTAAGCTTACAAACTGCATGGGAGTGGTGAAAGTAACCCCATAAAAGTTGGTTTCTACCTCTTCCCACGTCACATCTGTACAGTCATACCTTCACATTATCAAAGGTCAGTGCACATGTTGAAGACGCTCTAAGTCCTAGTTTATCCTCTTTTTTTCCAATATGGAAACCTTCTGTTTCCTTGGGAACAATGAAGCACGTGATTCCTCGGTATCCCTAAGAAAAAAAAAGAAAAGTTACCAACCCAGTGTCCGCTCCACGTCTTCTCCAGACTATAGCTTAACAGGCGATAAATATGGCTCTAGGGCAGGCATGCTCAACCTGCGGCCCTCCAGCTGTTGCAAAACTACAACTCCCAGCATGCCCAAACATCCTACAGCTATCAGCCTACAGCAGGGCATTGAGGGAGTTGTAGTTTTACAACAGCTGGAGAGCCACAGGTTGAGCATGCCTGCTCTAGGGTGTCCTAATTGTGTGGTTGTTTGCACAGAGGTGGCGGTGCTCGCACAGAGGTGGCGGTGCTCACACAGCTTACTCTCCCCTTCACTGCTATGGGATTTCTGAAAATAGCCGAGCACCCTCACTGACCTTTGTTTGGAAGTCCCATAGTAGTGAACAGAAAGGACGCTGAGCATGCGCAGTGTGTTTTCTTTCACTTTGGTAGTTCAGTTCTGGAGATAAGCACGGGCCCCACACTTATTTGACATTTGTGGCATATCCTAGCCATAGATGTTGAGCTGGGGCGATACCTTTGAGACACCCCTTTTAATGGGTATTCCGGTTGCTGCAAAAAAAAAAATTCAATTTTCCAACATACTTTCTGCATTAACGCCTCATCGTTTTCCACATCTCTGCTTGCAGTCAATAGGACACTCTGTCCTGGTCATGTGATCACACAGGTGACCGGCTCATTACAAGACCTAGCTCTGATAACTGTACAGTAAGGAGTTGTGCTCCTGTGCATCCACCACATGAAGCTTCCTACCGAATGACTGTAAGCAGAGATCTTGAAAGCCATGAGGAATTGATACAGAAAGTATATTGGAAAATGAATCATCTGCAGATTCGTTTCAACAGCTGGTGAAGAAGCTTCACAGTTTAACCCAGGCATCCTCAAACTGCGGCCCTCCAGCTGTTGTAAAACTACAACTCCCACAAGGCCCTGCTGTAGGCTGTTCGGGCATGCTGAGAGTTGTAGCTTTGCAACAGCTGGAGGGCCGCAGTTTGAGGATGCCTGGTTTAAAACCCCAACAGTCACATTAAAACAGAAAAAACCCTCCCAAAAATGTCACTTTTTTAATTGCAGATTTTGAATTTAAGTCTGAAGTAAATATAGTTGGAGCACAACAACTCATTTTATGCATTTTAACACCTTTAGGGTCCATTCACACGACCGTGTCCATTTCGCAGACCGCGGATCCGAAAAACAAGGCCACCGGCCGTGTGCATCCCCATTTTCCCCTTCCACAGGTCCACACTATGTTACAAATGTCTATTCTTGTCTGCAAAACGGACAAGAATAAGACATTTTCTTTTTACTTTTGGTGGGGCTGTGGAACGGGTTGTGTGCTGTCTGCATCTTTTGTGGCCCTATTGAAATGAATGCGTCCGCATCCAATCCACAACAAATGCAGATTTGCTGCGGAACATACGGCCAAGTGAATGGGGCCTTAGTGACACAACTAATTTTAGCCTTAACAGTTTTCCCCCTCTGTGTTCCATCAGTCATAGCTTTTATTTTTGAGACTTTGAATTTTGTAGTTGTATTTTTTTTTTTTTTAAACCATTTTGGGCGTACACATAGTGTATTAAATAACTTTTATTGTTTAAATTTTTTGGAGAAGATAAAAAAAAAACTGTCATTTTAACATTATTTTGTGGGATTTATTTTTACGTTGTTCACTGTGTAGTATAAGGGCTCATTCACTCAACCGTATTTATGTGTCCGCGTCCGTCCCACAGTTTTGTGGAACAGATGCGGACCCATTCATTTCAATAGGGCTGCAAAAGATGCAGACAGCACACCGTGTGCTGTCCACATCCATACTTTCGTTCTGTGGCCCTGCAAAAAAGATAAAGCATGTCCTATTCTTGTCCGCAATTTTCTATCATAGGGCTGGCCATGCGGAACGCACACTGACGGTATCTGTGTTTTGCGGATACACAATTTGCGGACTGCAAAACATATACGGTTGTCTGAATGAGCCCTAAGTAATATGATAACGTTATTCTGGGGTCACTACGATTATGATCATTTAGTTTTCATTATGTTGTAATACTCGCACAATAAAAACTTGTTTTTAGCAAATAATCAGTGTATGTGTCGCTGCATTCCAAGCCCCAGAACACACAACTGTTCGAGGGCTTATATATATTAGATGTTCCTCTCTAGCCATAATCGTTCCATGAGGGAGGACGATTTTCTCTCCTCTTGAAGGCTGGCCGATATCACAACCAGCTGAAGGTTGGATGGCTGCCTTAAAGGGGTATTCTCAACACGCTATTTGATACTTACCTGCTCCCGGCGCGCTGTCCACTTCCTGGTTTCGGCAGGGGGCGGGCTCCATCTTGATTGAAGTCTTCTCCCGGCCGCGCCGCGCGCTGTACTGAACAAGCACGCCGAGGCCGAGCATGCGCCCTGGTGACTTCTTCCTGGCAAGTATATTATACTGGCCAAAAAGAAATCACCATAGCGCATGCGCGGCCTCGGCGTGCTCGTTCAGTACAGCGCGCGGCCGGCAGAAGAGAAGAAGTCGTCTGCGCACGCGCGGCCACCGTGATTCCTGAGAAGAGCGGTGGCCGTAAACCAGGGGAGACGGAAGACAACAGTCAGGTAAGTATATGTTTATTTACTTCTAAGGGGTGGGAATGTGTTAATTAAATATATTAAGAAAAATGATCACTGTTAAATCATTAACAGATTTAACAGTGATCATTAAGATGAGAATACCTTCATATCTTGGGCTCTATGGCAGCTAGAGATATGGGCGTATATCTCTAGCTGCTACACAGCCTGAGATATGAATGGTTAATAATCCTCCCCCTGCGACCTGAGCTCTACTCAGGGTGAACTGGTAGGTCCTTTTCCCAATGTTTGAGCACAGTTCGAGCAAAATACCCAACCTCTTTAAGCAGAGTGGCCCCATTATGGTGTTTCCCTGTAAAGGGACACTCCTGGCCACCTACTGTGTAGGGAACTACAGCACAGCACCATTCACTTGAATAGAGTTGTGTTGCTGTTCCTGGCAAAGTGGGCGGCCCACACGATCCGCAGGGCATATGGCAGTGATGCGCTGTGAAATTATCAAATGGGAATACATTTTGGGAGATATAGCTTCATGTGACTGGACGAAATCTGTGTTATCAGAGTTCCACTTAGATAAAACAGGAATACTCCCCTTTTTCTCTTTTTTTTATTTATATCTGCTGTTCACTAGTATGTAAGATATTTGGGGACATTTATTAAGACCAGCGTTTTCCACACCAGTCTTAAGTCCCTGTGCGCTGCCAGAGGAAGCGCCAAAGTTATGTAGAGCCCTCTTGCTGGTGTATATTTAACCCATTTTCCACGCCAACTGGAGTGTTAAAATTGGATTTTTTGTACTCACCGTAAAATCCTTTTCTCGTAGTAGGCATTGGGGGACACAGCACCATGGGTATATGTCCAACTACCACTAGGAGGCGACACTAGACATAAAAAGTGTTGGCTCCTCCCCGTTGGGCTATACCCTCTCCACAGACACTAGGCAGCTCAGTTTGTACCAAAAGCAGTAGGAGAGAGAAGAAAGGCAAGGAACCAACAACTTCCGTACCGGGAAAGATCAAGAGACCAGCCCGGAGAAGCTGAAGTAAAACAACATAGGGAGGGATCTGTGTCCCCCAATGCCTACTACGAGAAAAGGATTTTACGGTGAGTACAAAAAATCCAATTTTCTCGTGCATGGCATTGGGGGACACAGCACCATGGGACGTCCCAAAGCAGTCCCCGAGGGTGGGAAGAACAACCATGCCACCTGTGGGCATACAGGTGCGGGAGAACCATGTGACCCAACAGGAGAAAAGCACGGAATAGGCAGGAAGCCTCATAACAAGGGAGAAACTCCAAGGAGGCCACAGTGACGACTGTCAGCACCCCAGGACAAATCCCTGGGAGAAGGTCCCAAATGCAAAAAGAAGGCAAAGGAACACCCAGCTCAGCCGAAGGCTGGAGGGAAAGTAGGACAGCGTCGCGTATCGGATCTACCCAACATCCCAATTGCCTCAGGCGAAAGCACAGACACCCTGAGGAGAACCCCTGAAGGGCCAGGGGAGCAAGGGAAATTGGAACCACTGAAGGCCAAACGAGAGAGTGAAGCTATAGCAAGGCTCACATGTGAGTGGAGCAGGTCTCCTCTCACCTCAAAGCAGGTGAAAAAATTAAAATCGCCCTATTGAAAGGAAAAAATCCTAAAAGGCGCTAAGGGAAACCGCCAACCCCTGGAAGGGGAGGGGGTTGAAAGTAAAAACCAGGAAAAGAGAAAAGACAAGACCTGCATCCCCAACCAGGAGACGAGGAACGAGCCTCTGAAAACAAAATATCGCTGAGAAGCACAAGACCGGAGAAATTCTGGCGAAACTAATTATCAGGGAAGAAGGGAACCAGATGCAAGCCCAGGAAATCTCAGCAGGGGCACACTGGAGTGAGGGAAGCCATAGCAAGGCTCACATATGAAGGGAGCAGGACTCCCCCCACTGCAAAGCAGGTGATGAAGTTAAACGTCCAATGGGAAAGTGAAAACCCCCAAAGGCGCTAAGGGAAACCGCCAACCCTTGGAAAGGGAGGGGGTAGGAAGTAAAGGCCAGGTAAAAAGAAAAAAATGAGAGAAGACCTGCATCCCAAAATCAGGAGATGAGGAACGAGCCTCTGAAAACAAAATATCCGGCCAAATGAAGTATCAGGGAGATGCAGGGCCAGGAAATCTCAGCAGGGACACACTGGACTGAGAGACATGGAAGGAGAAGGAAAGTACTCCCAATAGTCTAAGGAGGAAGGCTCTACAAACAGGAGGAAGTCCCTCCCGAAGGAGACCATAAGGTGGAAATGCAAACCGTAGCACTAAACCACTCAACACCAGGTACTTGAAGTGGGAGGATGGGAAGACAGACATGAACCCCATGAGGTCCAAAAGGCTATTGGAACCCGCAAGGGGAACAATCAACCCAGGCCCCTCCCAACAACGATAATCCTACAGAATCTGTGTGGTCAAATGAACGGGGACAGGGACTCCAGAAAGGAGTACCCGCAATGGGCTCACAAGGAACCGAACCATCAGAGGACAACAAAAACCAGAATATCCAAGAAAAAATGAAAAGAACCACCCTATGGGAAGGAATTGGCCATGGACAACTAGCCATTCAAAGAATAGTGGCTAGCAATCAGCATACATTGTCCCGGGGAGGGCAAATACAGCGGCTTGGGTTGTACCACTAAAACAACAGACGCCCATATGCATAAGGAATGGTGAAGTCGCTATAAAAGAAGCGGGAGTGACTACACGAAATGTAGAAACCAGCTGCGACCGACATACAGAAGGCTCCCAGGGGGAGAGAGTACCGGATGGGCGCAGACAATAGCAAGGTCCCAAAGGACTGCCCTCTGTTAGATAGTTCAACTAAGCAGAGAATATAAGGGAACATCCGGACCCAGAAGGAACTACGGAACCCTGTCCTATGTCAGAGCAATCAGCAGAAAATTCACCTACAAGGCAGGTGTGTGACGCTCAGTGGTTCTGTCCCTGACTCATCAGGGAGGACGTCCAGCGAGGATATGTCGCTGACCCCAGGAGGATTCCGTGTGGCGGAGGACATCCAGTGATGGTCGAAAACTGCTGCAGCGGCCGGTGCTCAGCAAGCTACGTATCCCAACAAGGAGAAGATCCAGTGGAGATCACTGTACTCCACCAGGAATGGTCCGCCCTGTAATAGAAAACAACGCGGTGCTTAAAGGAGTGCAGCCAAAAGTAGTATTTGATAGGGATGGCAATAGCAACCAGAGCACAAAAACCAACAACCACCAGGCCATGGTGTAGGGAGCGTGGTTGTATGTGGACCACCCACCAGATCAGAACAGATCAGTCATATACTGGGTACACCAGAAGCAGTAATAGACCGACAAGGAGGAGGTTGGGCTGGCCCACCCCTGCCAGATATGGCTACCATGTTCGTGCTGAACCAGGATGGCCGAAAAGGGAAGTAACCAACATCCGCAGCACAGATTAGAGCCCGGGGAAGGAAGCACCCAGTAATACAGAAACTGTATGGGCCACAGATTGCACCATAGGGCCCAGCACGTGGGGACTAAAAATACACACCCAAAACCGAGGTAAAGTGGCTGCATGTTGCACACTAAGGAGGGTGGAAACATAGCCACAGCATCCAGGAATGCGACCGCATTTGGAGGGTACAGGTCCTCAACCTGTAAGGTAGAAATGAGGCTGTGTAGTGCAGAGATACGACCAGAGAGGTGCAACGGGTACAGAATCTGGAGATGGCAGAGGTACTAGGTCTAAGATTAGAGCGATGTGGCCACATGGAGCACCCTAGGACCAGAGAAGTGCAACGGCTGCCACGTTAGCTATGGCACCTATATTTTGCTCGGGAAAAATAGGGCCGCACGGTACCACAAGGAACGACAGGTGCACACCACAACTAGGTAAGTGCAATGGCAACTGAAGAATGCCCTCTATTTCACCTAAAAAGAGGGAAATAGGGCCGCATGGCACACCATAGAGCCCGACAGGTGTAACGGCTGCAGCATCAGAGACGGTGCAGGAACTCACCTAAGAAGGGAGTAAGATGGCTGTTTGGTGCACTCTAGATGAGGTTGCAGTGGCAACGGCACTACAAAGTGGCCTCAATATCTCGTCCAGTAAGGGAGAAATAGTGCCGCAAGGAACACCATAAGGCCAGACAGGAGAAACGGCAACAGCTCCTGGAGATAGAGAAGTTAAATAAAAATGAAGGGCACAAGGTGGCAGCCTGGTGCCCACTAGAACCAAACAGAGGCAATTGCACAGCAATTGAGAGTGGCCTCTAAATCTCGCCGAGAAGGGAGAAATAGTGCCGCACGGAACACAATAGAGCCCGCCAGGGATATTGGATACAGCATCAGGAGATGGTGTAGGGACTCTACCCATGAAGGGAGCAAGGTGGCTGGAAACAGACAGGTGCAATTGCTACGGCAATTGAAGGCGGCCTGTGTATTTCGCCCGGTAGGGGGAAATAGTGCCGCATGGAACATCTAACCAGTCAGCAGGAACTCTACCTGCGAAAGTAACAAGGCAGCTGGAAACAGACAGATGTAATTGCCACGGCATAGAAGCCGGCCTGTATTCTCTGGTACAGGCACTACAAAAGAACCTTTAGAGGCCGAGAAGGGGAGCCAACCCTACAAGTGGCGTTTGCCTGAAAGATCAGCTTGCCTAGAACATAGCCCCTGGATAGGGGAACCAGGAAGGTCTGTCGTGCACAGCCTACGAGGGCGTACATACCAGAGACACCGCGTAGGTGTCCCAGTTGCTAAGCACGGTGACGGCTGCCTTACCTGTGCAGGCAGGAGGGCGCCATCTGAAAGTCCACTAGAGGGGCACCAAACCTGGTAGGGTAGGTACCACCATGCACGTTTGACTTGACCACGCAGAGGGATTCTGCACAGTGGAAGACCGCCTGATGCTCTGTTCCGAGGGAATCGGTGCAGAGGTGTCCCCAGAGGCAACTGACAGAGAAGGCTTCGTCACCAGCCTCCGGCCTGTCCTGGGGGACCAGAGGATGCCGAGGAGGGGTGGAAGCTAGTTGAGACCGCCCGAGGTTGGTCCATGGGCTACTCCTGGCGTGACCCTGTATCTGAGCGTGGCTCAGGGGGGGGAAGGAGACCGCAATTTGTAGGTAGCGCTCCAGTGACTCCGCCAGGGATTGGGCGAGTCAGGCAAGGTTCCCATGGAACGACATGGAGGAAGCCCACTCAGGGGGGACCTACACACAAAAGGGTGGGAGGGGGGACAAGGCGACCACGTGGAAACCTCTGAAGACAACGGACGCACGTAAATACATGGCGATCCGATAGGGAGGCTGGGAGAGGAGGCCCCATAGAGCAGCAGGGCTGTCCTATCTGACCCCGGATGTCACGTCCCCCAAGAGGTGCTGCAGCAGCTATAGAGCAGTGGAAGGGCTGCAGGAGAATGCAGCAAAAGAGAGGGGAGGGAAGGAAAAGAGCCTGTGGAGAAATTCAGCCAGAGGCTGCCTACCAGACCCCAGTAACTGTGCAGCGCACCCCAAGCTGGAGACCATAAGATGGCGACCGCAGAGTGCAGGAGCCGACAGCCGGAGGAAGAAATGTCCCTCAGAGAGAGAGAAGGAACCTGGGGCTGGACTGGCAGGCAGGAGAGGCCCCTCCCAGGCTCCCCCCACGGAGGGGAGGTGATAGAGTAAGCCCGGGAAGGTCAGAAAGTGGGCGGGAAGTTGCGGCCTAGTAGGCCCGAAAAGCCGGGGACTAAATTAGTGGAGCGCGGCCCGAAAAACGGCCGAGATCGCGATAGTGCCCCAGAGAAGCCGCGACGAACGGGGGCCAGGTGGGGGGGGAGAACAGAAGAAGCGACCCCCAGAGAGAGAAAAACGGAAGGCCAGGGGGCTTCTGGGGCCAGGATACAGCAGAGAGTTAAAAGTGACTGTTGGGGCCTGAACCTACAACCTGCTGTATCAGAGGTAAGGCACTTATCAGAGGCAAGGCTCCCAAACAGCAATGGAGCTGTATCAAATATGGGGGAAGGGGGGAGAGGAGGGAACGCACCCAGGCCCGGTAGGGTGGGATCCCTAATCTAACATACTCACCCTCAGACGTCTTCAGGCGCAGCAGTAACCACCCCCTCGGCGGACTCAACACGGGAACCGTGGGACTACCGGAATTCCACTGCGGAAGCAGATTTGGGGACTGGGTGGCTGCCAGGTACCTGAGTACGCGCCCGCAGGGGGGCAACTAAAGTGGAACACGATGGAGCCACCCCTGCCGCAGGCCGAAACCTGCAGAGAAAGAAAAAATGATTAAAGAAAAAATAAAATGAAAAAGTAGCAGGATGACCTGCACAAAAAAGCAGGTCAGGTCTGCCTCCTACGGACACTAGAACAAAACTGAGCTGCCTAGTGTCTGTGGAGAGGGTATAGCCCAACGGGGAGGAGCCAACACTTTTTATGTCTAGTGTCGCCCCCTAGTGGTAGTTGGACATATACCCATGGTGCTGTGTCCCCCAATGCCATGCACGAGAAATGATAAATGAGCCGGGCCTCCTGGCCAGTCCGCTTCCTTGCCCACACCCCCAACCCCATTTTCGCTTCACTTTGGAAAAGTGATGGGACCAGGAAGAAGTGGCAAATCGTACAGCACAACAGGAGCGCGACAAAAATGTGCGATCTATTTACACCACAAAAGTGATGTAAAAATATTTCTAAATGCCCCCCCCCCCATTGTTCCCAGTAAAAGCAGAAAAACATAAAAAACTCTTTATGAAAAGCCTTAAATAATTAAAGAAATTAACAACCTAGAAAGGGAGAAGAAGATGTACTCATCACAGGAAAAGGAACTTACAGCTGACACGTCAGCATTTGCCATCACAAGGAAGACTCCGGCCTGCTCCGAGTTACTGATCCACATCTTGGAGCCGTTGATCAGGTAATAATCCTTGTGCCTCTGAGCTGTGGTTTTCAGGGAGAAAGCATCGCTGCCAGAACCAGCCTCCGACAGACAGAAACTGCCCACCTGCACAGAAGGAACGAGAGTTAGCTAAAAAGGGCAATAAGTCAATCCTGCGTGTATGTGGATAGAAAACATGGCTATTAATGTGTAGAAACAGCGCTACCCCCCCCAGCCCATGGGCAGTGTCTGGTATTGCAGCACAGCTCCATTCAAGTGTATGGGTCTAAGCCAGGGATGCTCAACCTGCGGCCCTCCAGCTGTTGCGAAACTACAACTCCCAGAATGCCCAGACAACCTACAGCAGGGCATGGTGAGAGTTGTAGTTTTACAACAGCTGGAGGGCTGCAGGTTGGGCATCCCTGGTCTAAGCTATAATACTACACACAACCATGGACAAGTGTGGTGCTGTTCCTAGACGTTAGGCGCTAGGTTTTCTATTCTCATACAAATCCGACCGCTGGGTGGGAGAGGCAGATAGTCATAGCCTTTAATCCTTCAGCATGGCAAACATTTGGTGGTGCTAAAATCCAAAAGCTATTAGTCAATTAGTCCACGTAAAATGGAGTTAAAGGGGTATTCCAAGATTTTTATATTGATGGCCTACCCTCAGAATAGCCCAGCTGTGCAATTCTGGCAGCAATCAGCTGTTTGAAGAGGGCGCAGTGCTTGCAAAATTGCATACTATACTAAAGCACAGTACCATACACTGAATAGCGACTGTGTTTGGTATTGCAGCACAATCCAATCCACTTGAATGAAACAGAGGTGCAAAAAAGCCGATGGGCTTGAGGTCACAGGCTGAATAAGAGACCACAACAATCGCCCGAGTGCCGCGGCTTCTTCAAACTGCTGACCGCCAGGGTACCAGGACCGCTGATGATAAGCTGGAATGCTGTGTACGCACCGTCTAACGTGAAGAAACATGTAACACAATTTAGACCCTCTACCAAGGAACATGCTGTGGTCAAAAGCTGGCTACAGACATGACATGATTATTATTGGCTGAAATGCACGATTCCGATTATTACCATGATCTGCCATGGTGGATTTTTAGACCAGAAATTGGTCAAATTGATTTACAGCTGGTTGAAAAGCATAAAAAGAACCTCTACGGCGGAGCTTTAGGTTTGCATCTGCCGTTGGGTATGGTTGTCTATGCTTACAAGGCTATAGTCATTTTCTCCCACCTCAAATCTATGGCCGACCTTAGCCAACAGTTAACCATTTCTCACCAAGTCTTTGCAAAGCCTGGGCAGGTAAGTCTCTTTCTGTTCCTCTGTACCTAGCTGCTCGAACAAAGAGGTGATGAGGGTGTTCTGAATGTCACAGAAAACTGACACAGATGGGTCCACCTTGGCCAACTCTTCAATCACAAGAATGGAGGAGAAAAAAGATGCTCCTGTGCCGCCATACTTGGGGTCCACATCTATACCCATCAGCTGAAAAACGAGAGGGAAAGAGTTAACATCAACAGATTATTAAAGAGATAATAAAATTAGAGTAAAAGTGACAGCCGCCAGTACCTGACAGAGCTCTCCATGTGGTCTCCTTCTTATGGTCCATCGTTATGTCTAGGTAAATGAGCTGATTCATGTGAAGAGGGTGGAGAGGTAGCTGCCCAAGTCCGGCCCTCCGTGCCCCTAATCCAGCCTCTCAGGCTTGACTGACGTTCCAGAGCAGTGGGAACAACAGCGCAGTCCCATACAGAATGTTGCACAGGCGCCATTATGCTGCATTAGTCTTAACTCTGCTGCATGCGCTGTACAGCTCTGGAGCATTCGCCAAAGTTGAAGAGAAATGTCGTCTAATGGCACAACATTTTGTACAGGCTTGTACTGACGTTCCCAACGCTCTCGGACATCAGTCAAGCCAGAGAGGCTGGATTAGGGGGAGAGCTTGACTTGAGTGGCTAGCTCCCCATCCCCTCCACTTCTATCAGCTCATTTACATAGAAGTAGTGTTGAGCGAACTTGTGTTTTAAGTTCTGCGTCCAAATTTGGGTTATCGAAGAATCCAGTTATGGATTCTGCTACCACGGACCATAACGGAATTTGGAATCCATAACGGGATTCTTCGATAACCTGAACCCAAACTTTGGACGCAGAACAAAGTTCGCCCAACACTATATATAAGTTATAAAGGTTTTTTGAAATGAACAACATAACATTGGGCCATAGGAAGGGTATGAATGAAGAAAACATGGAGAGCCCTATTAGGACTAGGGGGCTGTGTGTGTGTAGGGGAGGTTCTCTTTAACCACTTAAGGACCACAGGTTTATACCCCCCTAAAGACCAGGCCCTTTTTTACAAATCGGCACTCCACAACTTTAGCGGTTTATTGCTCGGTCATGCAACTTACCACCCAAATGAATTTTACCTCCTTTTCTTCTCACTAATAGAGCTTTCATTTGGTGGTATTTCATTGCTGCTGACATTTTTACTTTTTTTGTTATTAATCGAAATTTACCGATTTTTTTGCAAAAAAATTACATTTGTCACTTTCAGTTGTAAAATTTGGCAAAAAAAAAACGACACCCATCTAAAAAATTTTCTCTAAATTTATTGTTCTACATGTCTTTGATAAAAAAAAATGTTTGGGTAAAAAAAAAATGGTTTGGGTAAAAGCTATAGCGTTTGCAAACTATGGTACAAATATGTGAATTTCCGCTTTTTGGAGCAGCTCTGACTTTCTGAGCACCGTCATGTTTCCTGAGGTTCTACAATGGCCAGACAGTACAAACACCCCACAAATGACCCCATTTCGGAAAGTAGACACCCTAAGGTATTCTCTGATGGGCATAGTGAGTTCATAGAACTTTTTATTTTTTGTCACAAGTTAGCGGAAAATGATGATTTTTTTATTTATTTATTTTTCTTACAAAGTCTCATATTCCACTAACTTGTGACAAAAAATAAAAAATTCTATGAACTCGCTATGCACATCACGAAATACCTTGGGGTGTCTTCTTTCCAAAATGGGGTCACTTGTGGGGTAGTTATACTGCCCTGGCATTCTAGGGGCCCTTATGTGTGGTAAGTAGTTTGAAATCAAAATCTGTAAAAAATGGCCGGTGAAATCCTAAAGGTGCTCTTTGGAATGTGGGCCCCTTTGCCCACCTAGGCTGCAAAAAAGTGTCACACATCTGGTATCGCTGTACTCAGGAGAAGTTGGGCAATGTGTTTTGGGGTGTCTTTTTACATATACCCATGCTGGGTGAGAGAAATATCTCGGCAAAAGACAAATTTTCCCATTTTTTTATACAAAGTTGGCATTTGACCAAGATATTTATCTCACCCAGCATGGGTATATGTAAAATGACACCCCAAAACACATTCCCCACCTTCTCCTGAGTACGGAGATACCACATGTGTGACACTTTTTTGCAGCCTAGGTGGGCAAAGGGGCCCACATTCCAAAGAGCACCTTTAGGATTTTACCGGCCATTTTTTACACATTTTGATTTCAAACTACTTCGCACGCATTTGGGCCCCTAGAATGCCAGGGCAGTATAACTACCCTACAAGTGACCCCATTTTGGAAAGAAGACACCCCAAGGTATTCCGTGAGGGGCATGGCGAGTTCCTAGAATTTTTAATTTTTTGTCACAAGTTAGCGGAAAATTATGATTTTTTTTTTTTCTTACAAAGTCTCATATTCCACTAACTTGTGACAAAAAATAAAAACTTCCATGAACTCACTATGCCCATCACGAAATACCTGGGGGTGTCTTCTTTCCAAAATGGGGTCACTTGCGGGGTAGTTATACTGCTCTGGAATTTTAGGGGCCCGAATGCGTGAGAAGTAGTTTGAAATCAAAATCTGTAAAAAATGGCCGGTGAAATCCGAAAGGTGCTCTTTGGAATGTGGGCCCCTTTGCCCACCTAGGCTGCAAAAAAGTGTCACACATCTGGTATCGCCGTACTCAGGAGAAGCTGGGCAATGTGTTTTGGGGTGTCATTTTACATATACCCATGCTGGGTGAGATAAATATCTCGGCAAAAGACAACTTTTCCCATTTTTTTTATACAAAGTTGGCATTTGACCGAGATATTTCTCTCACCCAGCATGGGTATCTGTAAAATGACACCCCAAAACACATTCCCCAACTTCTCCTGAGTACGGCGATACCAGATGTGTGACACTTTTTTGCAGCCTAGATGCGCAAAGGGGCCCACATTCCTTTTAGGAGGGCATTTTTAGACATTTGGATCCCAGACTTCTTCTCACGCTTTAGGGCCCCTAAAATGCCAGGGCAGTATAAATACCCCACATGTGACCCCATTTTGGAAAGAAGACACCCCAAGGTATTCAATGAGGGGCATGGCGAGTTCATGGAAATTTTTTTTTTTTGCCACAAGTTAGCGGAAATTGTTTTTTTTTTTCTCACAAAGTCTGCCTTTCCGCTAACTTGGGACAAAAATTTCAATCTTTCATGGACTCAATATGCCCCTCACGGAATACCTGGGGGTGTCTTCTTTCCGAAATGGGGTCACATGTGGGGTATTTATACTGCCCTGCCATTTTAGGGGCCCTAAAGCGTGAGAAGAAGTCTGGAAAATAAATGTCTAAAAAAAATTTACGCATTTGGATTCCGTGAGGGGTATGGTGACTTCATGTGAGATTTTATTTTTTGACACAAGTTAGTGGAATATGAGACTTTGTAAGAAAAAAATAAAATAAAAAATTTCCGCTAACTTGGGCCAAAAAAATGTCTGAATGGAGCCTTACAGGGGGGTGATCAGGGAGTCTATATGGGGTGATCACCCCCCTGTCATTGATCACCCCCCTGTAAGGCTCCATTCAGACGTCCGTATGTTTTTTACGGATCCACGGATACATGGATCGGATCCGCAAAACACATACGGACATCTGAATGGAGCCTTACAGGGGGGTGATAAATGACAGGGGGGTGATCAATGACAGGGGGGTGATCAATGACAGGGGGTGATCAATGACAGGGGGGTGACCAGGGAGTCTATATGGGGTGATCACCCCCCTGTCAGGCTCCATTCAGACGTCCGTATGTGTTTTGCGGATCCGATCCATGTATCAGTGGATCCGTAAAAATCATACGGACGTCTGAATGGAGCCTTACAGGGGGGTGATCAATGACAGGGGGGTGATCAGGGAGTCTATATGGGGTGATCACCCCCCTGTAAGGCTCCATTCAGAAGTCCGTATGTGTTTTCCAGATCCGATCCATAGATCAGTGGATCCGTAAAAATCATACGGACGTCTGAATGGAGCCTTACAAGGGGGTGATCAATGACAGGGGGGTGATTAATGACAGGGGGGTGATCAGGGAGTCTATATGGGGTGATCTGGGGTGATCAGGGGTTAATAAGTGACAGGGGGGGGGTGTAGTGTAGTGGTGCTTGGTGCTACATATTACTGAGCTACCTGTGTCCTCTGGTGGTCGATCCAAACAAAGGGGACCACCAGAGGACCAGGTATATTAGACGCTGTTATCAAAACAGCGTCTAATATACCTGTTAGGGGTTAAAAAAATCACATCTCCAGCCTGCCAGCGAACGATCGCTGCTGGCAGGCTGGAGATCCACTCGCTTACCATCCGTTCCTGTGAACGCGCGCGCCTGTGTGCGCGTGTTCACAGGAAATCTCGGCTCACGCGAGATGACGCCAATCGGCGTTAGCGTAGCCTGGGAGAGCCGCCGCAATGACGCCTTTCGGCGTTACATGTGCGGCAAGCGGTTTTGCAATGATTGCTGTAAAAAATTAAAATCAGACATCATACAGTACATGACAATCTCTTTCTCACCAAGCTAGAACCAGCCCTGTACCTCACATGGATCCAGAGATCTCCACTTTCTCGTTACTCCAATTGCTGTGCTAGATTTTCTTCAGCCTAGCAGCTCAGGGGGCGTGTCCTTTCTGCTGCAGCTCTCTCCCCATCACGACCCAGGGGCGTGTCCTTTCTGCTGCACCTCTCTCCCTGTAACTGCCACAGCTTCTAACAGAACATACAGCTGGTGGCAGTTGAAGATTTAAAGAGAACCTGTCACCGGGATTTTGTGTATAGAGCTGAGGACATGGGTTGCTAGATTGCCGCTAGCACATCCACAATACCCAGTCCCCATAGCTCTCTGTGCTTTTATTGTGTAAAAAAAAAAATAATGATTTGATACATATGCAAATTAACCTGAGATGAGTCCTGTATGTGAGATGAGTCAGGGACAGGACTAATCTCAGGGTAATTTGCATATGTATCAAATAGTTATTTTTTTACACAATAAAAGCACACAGAGCTATGGGGACTGGGTATTGCGGATGTGCTAGCGGCGATCTAGCAACCCATGTCCTCAGCTCTATACCCAAAATCCAGGTGACAGGTTCCCTTTAAACTGAGCACTAGTGTTGAGCGAAGCGAGCTTCAGATGCTTCATATAAAGTCGGTTCATTCAAAACTTCAGAATAAGGCTCCATTCACACGTCCGCAAATGGGTCCGCAATTTTGCGGGAACGGGTGCAGACCCATTCATTTTCTATGGGGACGGAATGGTTGCGGACAGCACACAGTGTGCTGTCAGCATCCGCATTTGCGGAGCGCGGCCCCGATCTTCGGGTCCGCAGCTCCGCAAAAGATAGAACATGTCCTATTCTTGTCCGCAGCTTGCGGACAAGAATAGGCATTTCTATAGGGGTGCCGGGCGGGTGTGTTGCGGGTCCGCAACACACCACGGACGTGTGAATGGAGCCTAATACTGTAAGAAGATTCGTCTCTGTACAGTATTAGAATGTACGGGCTCTGATGAGCCGAAGTTAGTTATTCGCGAAATCGCTCGTGACTGAATAACTTTGGTAGTTTATTTTTAAAGTGGAAAAACCACTGGTACCTCAGAACCGAACTCTGCTTTAGTCCTGAGGTACTAGTCAGAACGGAAGCCCAGTTTGGCTTCAAGTTTTAAAGTGTTTTTTCCACTTTATTCAACGAAGTCACGCACGACCTCGTGAATAACTAACTTCGGCTCATCGGAGCCCATACATTCTAATACTGTACGGAGACGAATCTCCGTACAGTATTATTCTGAAGTTTTGAACGAAGCGACTTCGGATGAAGCATCTGAAGCTCGCTTCGCTCAACACTACTGAGCACGTTCAGGAAAAATTGCAGCATCTTATATATTGTGCGTTATTCATGCAGTTCTGGCTCCGTGTGAATAGGGCTTGTGTGAAAAACGCAACGCATCCGGATGCAATACGTTTTTCACTGATGGTTGCTGGGAGATGTAGATTGTTATTCTTCAGCTTCTCTTAGAAAAACATGTGCAATCCGGATACAATCCGGACAGAAAAAAATGCACACGCTGAACACCATCGCAGAAAAAACTAATTGACTTTGGGAGCAAAACCATCAGTCTTTCCCGGAACAAATCCTGACACAACCCGTATCGCTCATACGGAAGAGGCCTTCGGGGTTTTAATACAGGCCGTAAATCCCAATCAGAGGAAGACAGAGAAGGCCCTGTTACACTGCACACATTGTCTAACCACCATTCTTATAAACCAGGACGTGATGGTCATTTCCATCTGTACCATTCTCACTGCTGGGCTAAAGGCTCTTTTACACCAGGCAAGGATCCGAGCGATTATTGGATTCATACGAACACTAGTTTACGATAACTTCCCCATCTAAAGGTCCTTTTACACAGAGCACTAATCAGGCAGATTATCAGGGAGGAACATTTGTATAAACGCTCGCTCCTGATAATTGTCCTGTGTGAAAGGCGCCGGCGATCACCTGATGAATGACCAAACACTGCTGGACTTTATGTGTGTCGCGGTCGCAGCAATTATGCGAGTCGCACTGCAACCCCATTCAGTCCTATGGCAGCCCTGCCACACACCACCATGCTTGGACACGACATGTTCGCACCCAAGATGGCCGTGCAGCCGCACCCTAAAGCTCATTCTATGGGGCACATTTACTAAGACTCAAGCGCAGATCCACTGGATTCGTAAAAATAATTGCACCGCCGCGGGAGAAGCACCTACTTAATTTGCTTGCGCAAAACCGTACACCGCGCGTGCGCACTCAGGGACCGTGAGTGCGCACTCAGTGCAAAATGTTCCATTAGATCTCCCTACCCGAGTGCGCACGCGCGGGCACACCATCTGGAGCAGTTCAGCCTCAGCACATAGCAGAGCTGAGTGCATGCAAATGAAGTAGGTGCTTCTCCCGCGCCGGTGCAATTATTTTTACGAATCCAGTGGATCTGCGCTTGCGCAGATCCACACACCCTCCTCCAGCAGATTCCAGTGCGGCCGCATCACTTCCAGGTATAGCATTCTGCCAAGGTATAGGAATCTGGCAGAACACCGGCCCCGACGCCCCCTGTCCTGCCCAGCTGCCAAACACAAAGTGAAATCGGCTGTGCAACTAAACATTGTTGCAAAGCCAGTTAAGAAAGAGAATAAACTAGTTGCAAGTCCCTTAATAAATGCCCCCCCATGTGTCCCTGACCACCACTGCAGGTAGACCTCTCAACTACAGCTAAGCTACTTGTTGACGATCTCCTCAGCTGGAATATGCAGTCCAGTTCTAAGCACCAGTACATAGAAAGGTTGCAATGCAGCTGGAAAATTAACCTATACAAATATATAAATGGGCCATACAAAAAATACTGCGAAAAACTGTTCCATGTAAAATGTGCTCAACAGACAAGGGGGCACTGCCTCCGACTGGAGAAGATAAAGTTCAGTCTCCGGAAGCGTCAAAGCTTCTTTACTGTAAGAACGGTGAATCTGTGGAATAGACGTCCTCAGGACGTGGTCACTGCAGGAACAGTGGACGGTTTCAAAAAGGGTTTAGATGAATTCTTAAAAGGTAAACAACATTAATGATTATGAAAACGTGTAGAAATCCGAGTCTCAATTCCTTCTGGGATTCGCATCCCCACCTATCCCTTGGTTGATGGACGTATGTCTTTTTTCAACCGTATTAACCATATCTAACTATATGTAACAAAGGAAAAAGCAAAAAACTGCAAAAACCGGACACTGAATAAACTACAGTCTGTACTCTGTTAGCTATGGTTGTAGACAGTAAACTTTCAGCCAACATTAAAAATACTAACCCCAAGCTCAAATAATCCCTGAATGACTGAATTGTCCATTTTTGAATTGGCATCCATGGTTTTCACAAGTGGGGCGATCCGGTCCTGGGCAAATTTTCGTACTGAGAAGAAAGAAATACAGCATAAAGACAATAGACTATACCAAGCACAAAACTTATCACGGCGAAAATTGCACCTCATTTATTAAAACAAAACAAAAAACACACGCCTCGTGATAAATATGGCGTATGCATTTTTTGACATATTTTCTTCTGCTTCTAAGAAATGGCATCTAGTTTGGAGGGTTTTTTTTTTAATGCTGAAACACAAAGTAAATATTGGCTACAAAAATGCTTGTGTAGTGATATTTCATAATGCACTTTAGACTTATAAAGAGGATCGGTCGCCTCTACTGACGTGTCCGTTTTAGTACCTACTTGCATCCCCCATGTAAGACCAATTGCGGAGCGTCTGTACTTAGGACTCTATGTTGTTCCATTCCTTTATTATTCCTGCTGGAGGTTATGAATGATTTCTGCACCATTTGGATGTTACCAATCAGTGCAAGGACACAATCCCAAGAAGGAATAATAGAGGAACGGCACAACAGAGAGTCATAGGAATAGATCCTACAGATCGGTTATGACATGGGGAACGCAAGCAGGGCCGGATTAAGAGCATCATGGGCCTGGTGCTGAGGATTTTGCTGGGCCTTTTTATGGAACTGCACTCAGTGTCTTAATTACATATATATTTTATCGATACCATTAAAGTATTTTGTTCCTGCAACTACCCCTTCATTTGGCGTCTATCTTGGCAACATGGAGGGGGACCACGGGAGGGGGACCCTGAGGGTGGGGCACCCTCAGGGCACTATAGTGTCAGGAAAACCGCTTTGTTTTCCTGACACTATAGTGATCATTTAACATGACTATGAAGATTACTGTTTTCTAGCTGCTATGGACTGTGGACAACAGCAGCTAGAAACAGTAATTTTCATAGAGCTGTGTTATGATTTCTGGACACAGCACTCAGCATGCTTAGCCAGTCAGATAGAAGGCTGGCTAAGCATGCTGAGAGCTGTGTCTAAATAACATAACACATTAAAGGGATTCTGTCACCAGGTTTCACCCGTCAGCTAAAAATATGCTGATGTTCAGGGCGTCTGCACGATTCCTAATGTGGGCTTATAAATGTCATCTGTGGGCTTATTTAGCTAAAAAACAGCTATTACTAACCTGTCAGTCAAACAAATAAGGTGCCCAAGGGGATGTTAATGAATGCAAGGTGTCGGCCGCACCCGCCGCCGTTCGTGCCCAGCGCCGCCTTTCCGGACTTCTGCGCCGCCTCCTAATCCTCTGTGCCGCCTCTCGCTCTCCCTTCCTCCCCCCTCCTCCTGCTGTAAGATCTCGCGCATACAGGGGTTGAGCGAAGTGCCGGCGCATGCGCACTTCGCTGTAAGAAGCCAAATGGAGAAGTCCGCACGGGCGCATCAGGCACAGCCCTGTGCGCAAGATCTTACAGCGGGAGGAGGGAGGGAGAGCGAGAGGCGGCACAGAGGATTAGGAGGCGGAGCAGAAGTCCGGAAAGGCGGCGCTGACATTTATAAGCCCACATTAGGAATCGTGAAGACGCCCTGAACATCAGCATATTTTTAGCTGACATGGGTCAAACCTGGTGACAGAATCCCTTTAAAGAAATTACTGTTTCTAGCTGCTGTGGACTGTGGACTAGCAGCTAGAAACAGTAATTTCTTTATGTGTTATGTTATTTAGACTGAGCTCTCAGCACGCTTAGCCAGTCAGTAATTCTCATAGTGCTGTTATGATTTATGGACACAGCTCTCAGCATGCTTAGCCAGCCTTCTATCTGGCTGTGCTTCTTGAGAGTCACAGTCCACAGGCTCAGAAACAGCCAGATAGAAGGCTGGCTAAGCATGCTGAGAGCTGTGTCCATAAATCAGAACAGCACTATGATTGCCCTCCCTTCCAACTGGATGAGTTTATCTGATACCTGCCCTGCTCCAGAAGCTCCTGCTGTCTCGCGGGCTGGTGTGGCTGAACGCTGTGGGCCGTGTGCTGGTCGAAACTGCTGAGCAGGTTGTACACAGCGCAGCGTGCAGGAGGGATAACCGCGGGCGCACTGAGGTCATATCTATCCTGTGACGTATATCCGGCGGCAGGACGTCAGAGCAGCTGGTGCTGTTCCTGTAAGGCCGCGGCCCGCCGGATATGACCTCAGTGCGCCCGCGGTTATCCCTCCTGCACGCTGCGCTGTGTACAATAGTGATGGGAAGTTCGGATCTTTCAGATGAATCGGTTCATAAATCGGATCTTCGGTTCACTTGCTGAGTCACTGACTGCTGAGCTGACTCGCAAGTGAACCGAAGACTCTAGGTGCCGGTGCGCATGCGCAGATGCTATCCATTCGATTCACTTGCTGCTGCTGACTCAGTCGGCTCTTCAGCTCTCTAATGAGTGAGTCCGGATCAGGAAGAGTGATTGATTATAGTGATAGTGAAGAGAAGCTGAGGCTGACGCCGGACAGGAGGACTCAGGAGCTGTCACTGTGGTGTGCATTGTTGTCTGTTGTGCATTGTTACCCACAGTGACAACAGTCTGACACTGACAGTAGTACAACGAACCAAGTGAAGTGAAATGTGAATGCTGCACAGGGAAAACTATGTGCTGAATTGATAACAGTATTACAGTAACACAGTCACTGGCTGATAATAAAATAGTCCCCACAGTCCCCACTTAACGGAATCCATAAAGGAGATGTGAACCCACCCTTAGTTATATAGATACTGAATGAGATGCCTTTAACATATATATCTCCTGAGAAGCCAATTTGATCCTAAAGGGTTAATTCAACCTGTAATCTAAACTCTGTGTCATCTGTCACTTCTCTGATCCTGTCCCTTAATCTTATCACTGCTGCAACAAAAGCATCAGCCGACAGCCTCAGTGTAACCTGTTCTAGACTCTGACAGCCTCAGTGTAACCTGTTCTAGACTCTGACAGCCTCAGTGTAACCTGTTCTAGACTCTGACAGCCTCAGTGTAACCTGTTCTAGACTCTGACAGCCTCAGTGTAACCTGTTCTAGACTCTGACAGCCTCAGTGTAACCTGTTCCAGTGACTCACGGCTCTTTTAACTCAAAGAATGGAATGAGTCTCTGAGTCGGATCTTTAGATTCTTTTAACCTGAGACTCATTCGATTCATTTCTATTCTAACTCCCTGTACAGACGGCTCAGAGCTGCTAGTGCTTGCCTTGCCTCAGCTCTGATTGGTTGGTGGGCGGGGAGGGGAGGGGCTGGCAGAAGCAGCTTCCACTCTAGGATCATATTAGGCTCCTCCCGAGTCCCTCCCTCAGGCTCCTGCTGCCAGCGTGAGGTGAGCGTCTCTGCATTGTCGCTGCGCTGTGTACAACAGAGGACTTTTAGCGCGGGCCGCTCCCGACGGCCTTTTGGCTGGCGGATGGGCCTATTTTATGGTAGGGGCCTGGAGCTGCAGCTCCATCAGCCCCTATGTTAATCCGGCCCTGAACGCAAGTAGTTACTAAAGCAGACGTGTCAGGAGAGGAGACAGCTCCTCTAAGTAACATAGGACTGCAAAAACATACATTAAAAAGCACAGTTAAAACGCATTGAAAAACGCCCAAACAGTGAAATTCCCACTAGCATTTTCTTCATGGCATTTTCCCCTCTAGAGAAGATGTCCAAACGCCAAGAGCTCCAGCGGGCCGCTTTTTTAACATAAAGCAGAAAGACAAAAAAAAAGCCACCTAATGAACAAAAATTAGCAATAAATGGCCGGCTATTTCTCAAACAAGCATCCACATTTAGGCCTCTTTCCCACGGGCGTGTGCTCCTCGTTGCCGTATTGCGGACCGCAATACACAGGGGCGCCGTTCTGTGGGGTTTCGTCCCGTACTTCCGTTACGCAAAAAGATAGAACATGTCCTATCTTTTCGCGGAACGGCCGAATAGCGGACCCATTCAAGTGAATGGGTCCGCGATCCGATGCGGCTGCCTGACGGACTGTGATCGTGCATTGCGGCCCGCATTTTGCGGGCCGCACACGCCCGTTGGGAAAGAGGCCTTATTGTTACCTACTAAAATTACATAGAATATACATCCAGCATCATAATCTATATAAAAACACAATACAAAATGAAAAATATAAACGTGAGATGGTGTACAGTCGCGGTCCCCCTATGAGCAGGTAGTGCGGAGCTCATGCACTACTCCAGGATAAGGCCTCTTGCACACAAGCGTTTTTTTTCCGTTTTTTGCGGATTCCGTTTGCGGAAGCATTCATTTCAATGGTTCCGCAAAAAAACGGGATGTACTCCGTATGCATTCCGTTTCCGTATTTCTGTTCCGCTGAAAGATAGAACGTGTCCTATTATTGCCCGCAAATAACGATCCGTGGCTCCATTCAAGTCAATGGTTCCGCAAAAAAACTGAATGCATCCGTATCCATTCTGTTTTTGCGGAACCATCTATTGAAAATTTTATGCCCAGCCCATTTTTTTTTTTATGTACTTACTGTTTAAACATCATTGTACGCTTCCGTTTGCGAACCACAAAAAACGGATCACAAACAGAAACCAAACGCAATGGAAGCGGAAAACGCTACTAAACAAAAAAACGGATCCGTTTAAAATGGACCGCAAAACCATACGGTCGTGTGCAAGAGGCCTAAGTATGTCCCACAGCAGGGTTAGGAGAAGCTAGTAAGGTAACTAGTTGATACGAACGTCCTCGCTGTAATGTTCCTAATTATTTTGCCATAGGGCTAGCAATAAAGTCCTACAGTTACCACTTGTTGAAACAATCCCATATGACGCACACGATAGCGGTCAGGTGGTTTTGCAGTCTCTATTTGATAATGTGCGCTGTGCTCAAACCGATCGTGATGTCAGCTTACCGCTCATACCGCTGTACTCGGATTAATACGTACGTGGCTTTGCTTGAATCGCCCTCGTCTTGCAGAGCGCTTATTACCTCGTTTGTGTATGCGCTAGTGCTGACTTTACCGCGCTGACTTTGCTCCTTGGTTGCGAGATTCCTTTCTTGATACAGAAGTTCGCACTCCATATAGGCTGCTGTGTAGATTACCAAACGCGTTTCGAAACCGCACAGGTTTCTTCTTCAGTGGTTAAAGGTATAATGTTATAGAAATGGTATATAAATTAACCACTGAAGAAGAAACCTGTGCGGTTTTGAAGCGCGTTTGGTAATCTACACAGCGTCTGACACCCCCAATCAGACGTCCTGCAGTAGAACTACACAGCTCCGTCCATTGCGGAGAGGATGGGGCTGGTTACTGCAGCGCTGCTCCCAATGATGTGAATCTGGTTACCTACTCCAACCATTGCACAATGGACAGAGCCGTGTAGTTCCAGCACCTGAACTCCTGCAGAACAACTGATCGGAGGTTGAGAGGTGTTAGCCCCCTGCAGATCAGATACTGATCGCCCATCAATAGGAAAATCCTGGGCAACATCTTAAGCTGGGACATTTTCCCAAATCGGGCGTGAATGGAATGATTAATGTGGTCTTTAACAAAACGGTCTAGTAGAAAAACAGGCCTCGTTACCCACAGCAACCAATCAGTGCTCAGCTTTTATTTCATAAACTGTTTTGGAGAAATGAAACCTGCACTGTGATTGGTCACTATGGTCAACAAGGCATATTTCTCTGTCTGTCTTAGGCTACTTTTACACTCACGTTTGGTGTGGATCCGTCATGGACGTTCAGATAATACAACAGTCTGGATCTGTTTGTACTATCTTTAACATAGCCAGGACGGATCCGTCTTGAACAGCATTGAAAGTCAATGGAGGACGGATCCGTTTTCTATTGTGCCAGATTGTGTCAGAGAAGACAGATCCGTCCCCATTGACTTACATTGTGTGCCAGGACGGATCAGTTTGGCTCAGTTTCGTCAGACGGACACAAAAAACGCTGCAGAGTGGAATGGAGACGGAACGGAGGCGAACTGATGCATTCTGAGCGGATCCTTTTCCATTCAGAATGCATTAGGGCAAAGACTGATCCGTTTTGGACCGCTTGTGAGAGCCCTGAATGGATCTCACAAACGGAAAGCCAAAATGCCAGTGTGAAAGTAGACTTATCCGAGCTGATAAAGCAGGCAGAGTTATGAAAACTCTCTCCCATTACAATGTGCTGCGCTGTACTTGAAATACTGGGAGGAGACCACAGTGGTCTCTTCAAACAGCTGATCGGTGCCTGACCCCCAGCAATCAGATACTGAGGATAGGACAACAGTATTAAACACTCGGACAACCCCTTTAAAGTATAATCCTTTTGACATGTCAGAGGTTGTGATGGTCCAGGTGTGGAGACCTTCACTAGTTGCTGAAACAAAGTGGCAGATGATTGATTTTCCATAGGTCATCAACACTGTACTGTCAGAATACCCCTTTAAGGATGCAGCCTATTTTGGCAGAACATAATTGCCACATTTTACACTGAGTAGCACAGGTGCCATTGGGGGTGACAGAGGGAACCCGTCAAACTCCTTAGGTGCTGCAGCTACTACTGACTGCAGCATCTAAGAGGTTAAACGGCCCCAGAGGTGGGACCTGGCTTTTGTGGCATATACTGGAAATAGTCTACATAGGCTTAATGTGGGATCACTCTTTTGAATTGCGTTTTCATCCAGTTTTATGGACACGGTCTTGGAGCTCTGAGAAGTTGGAGGAGCAGCGAGAGGTATCTGTTCTAGGTTTACCCATGTCTCGCAGCATTCCCTCTTCTTCTGTGAACGTCTCCAGGGGCGCATATATCGCTCCTTCCTTGGGCGCTGCAGCCAACACATCGGCTTTAGAAGATTTTAGACGACAATGGAGATTGTGGGATGTAACCAGGCAGGGCCGCAACCCTCTACCCAGTACCTAGAATAGGACAAAAACAAAAGACGATAAAGTGATGTATTTGACCAAAAAGAGGACCACCTCTAATAAAAGAGAGTGTGGGCGATATTATTTACACTGCACACAGATCCTACTTCATCAGGTACAAATCTACCCCCCCCCCCCCCTGCATAATTAACATTTATTTTTTTTATTTAGAATTGCAGTGATTTTCTCCGACTTCTATAAAATGCTGCAGCAAAGTATTTGCCAAAGTTGCCTGATGGCGTCACCTCCTCCAAACACCATGTCACTTGCACGGTCAGGGTATGGTCTCACCGGGCAGATGTTCTTCATATGAATTTCTGCTGCAGATTTTGCCACATTCTGTGAAAAAATCGGGGGCAAAATCTGCAAACAACAGATTTTGCTGTGAATTTTCCACAATTCACCATCACATTGCAAATGGTGAAATCCGCAGCGGCTTTAAAACCCACCCAAGTCAATTTTCGGCAGTAGATCATTTCCACGGATTTGTAAAATCTCATTCACTTCACTCCCATGGTAAACGCTGTAGAAATTCCGCCGGCAGTCCTACCGCAGAAAATCCACAGAATCTCAGTCCCACCGGAACATTCCCTTAGATCTTTGTTCGAAAAATCTGTGGCAGAAGAATCGAGGCTGACCCTTGGATTTCTGCCACAGATTCTCACTTCTACCGGCTGTGGATCCGCACCCATTCAATAGGGCTGATCTGCGAGTGGCCACCTGCTGTAATTTCAGCACCTCAATTGCCCCCCCCCCATGATGCGGATATTGATAACAGTCTATGAAGAAATCCACATCATATGAACTATGGCACGGATTCCAATGGGGGTGGACTGGGAACGTTTCCATGTGGGATGTATTTTTGGGATATCTTTGCTGCAGATTTCACCCCCATCCATTGCAAAACGTGAAATCATTGGTGGAAGTCCGCAGCACATGGTAACATGCTACTTGCATAAAATCCGCACTGCAGATCAGAGGAATCCATGGCGGGAAGTTTCTGCAGAGTGTGCACGAGTTTTTTCGAAAATCTCATTCTATACTTACTGCCCCTGTGGGATCTGATCGTGGGAATAAAGGGAAACATTTCCCAGATGCTTGCCACCTTCTATTCCATAACTACAACTCCCATCAGGTAGAGTTGAGCGAACTTGTGGTTTCAAGTTTGGCGTATAAGGTTCAAGTTCGGGTTCTCTAAGAATTCCGTTACGGATTCTGCTACCTCGGACCGTAAGGCTACTTTCACACTCGCGTTTGGTGCGAATCCGTCATGTATCTGCACCGATAATACAACCACATGCATGCGTTCAGAACGGATCAGATTGTATTATCTTCAACATTGGCCAAACGGATCCGTCTTGAACACCATTGAAAGTCAATGTGGGGCGGATCCGTTTTGCATTGTGGCAGTCAAAACGGATCCGTCCCCGTTGACTTACATTCTGTGTCAGGACGGATCCGTTTGCCTCCGCATCGTCAGGCGGACACCAAACCGCTGCAAGCAGCGTTTTGGTGTCCGCCTCAAGAGCGCAATGGAGGCAGAATGGAGGCAAACTGATGCGTTCTGAGCGGATCCTTTTTCCATTCAGAATGCATTAGAATGCAAACTGATCCGTTTTGGACCGCGTGTGAGAGCCCTGAACGGATCTTACAAACGGAAACCAAAACGCCAGTGTGAAAGTAGCCTAACTTATAGTCTGTGGTAGTGGTATCCATAACGGAATGCGTAGATATCTCGAACCTTTTACGCCGAACTTGAAGCCACAAGTGCGCTCAACACCTGCTCAAGTGTTCTCTGAACTCCCGTACAAATTAATGAGGCATGCTGGGAGTTGTAGTTTCACAACAGCTGGAGTGCCGGAGGTTGCCGACCCTCTTGATGCCACTGAGACTGCGATGTTTGCTGGAGATTTACCAGACATGCTGCAAAGGAGAAAACGAGCAATTGCACATAGAAAACAGATTCTCAGACCCAGACTGGTTGCTATGGGCAACGGCTGCACTTTTTTGTACCCGTTTTGATAAATCTCCCCCAGTAAAGGGACCGGACCCCTCCACACCACAATTATCACTTATTTTTCAGAAGAAGACAGCGGTGACATCATCAACAGACGGAGACATCAGAAAAGTCATGGCGGTGGAGAAGAACGCCACCAGCTTCTTTATTTTAGCAGCAGGTAAGGTGCTGGCACCCTGTTCCCTCAGTGGTGGTGTCTATGGGAAACAGTGCAACTAGACAGATGTGCAACCCCCAAATTAATAAACAGGTTATTTGTAGGAAACCATTGGGTAAATAATGGCTTCCCACCCTGACAGTCCTTGTCCTTCTCACCTGGACACTACGACACAGCACTCCAGCCATTTGTCCGGACAGATCAGCTATCGCGAGAGTTTAGTCAACCCTTGATATCTGGGGACAGGACATCCCGGAAGTGTTGTGCGTTCCAAGCCTCTCTCGAAATTATCAACTCCTTCCCCTCTCATTTTAAGATGGTAATAAGGCATAAGGTCTCTGGTGATCTCCGTACCCTTCTGAGGCCAGTTAGATACAGATATTGCATTATCAGTTGAAATTGAAATGAAAAGAGCAAACCAAAAGACTACAACTACCAGCATGCAACTCGGCCAGCCAGCGTCATGACGACAACACGCGTGACCATGGAGGTGGGCTCCGGTGTGCGCATGCGTGGTTTGGTCCTGCCTGGGCCCGGACAACAGAATTGGACGGTGAGAAGGGGCAGTGGTCCTCCCCGGCATCCAACTCTACAGTGGAGGCGGAATGCGGTGCCCGGTTGTAAGGAGCTCCCGGTAACGGTAAGAGGGTGTATGATACCTCCAGAGGGGGCGGGGCCTTGTTACGTGACGTCAGAAGAGACAGTCCACAACAATAATATAGTGTTCTGTCTTTGCTCCCTATGTATCATTGTGTGTATGTGTGACCACTTCTAGTACCTGTAATCTTCATCTCTGTATACGATTACACTATATCTATGCTATCCCACATAGGTGTCTGATCACGTGTGTCATGACATCACTTTATGTGTAATATTCCATATACTTGTGTGATGACATCACTGTATCTATAATATTCCATATACTTGTATCATAACATCACTGTATCTATAATATTCCATATACATGTGTGATGACATCACTGCATCTATAATATTCCATATACTTGTATGATGACATCACTATCTATAATATTCCATATACTTGTGTGATGACATCACTATATATAATATTCCATATACTTGTGTGACGACATCACTGTATCTATAATATTCCATATACTTGTGTGACGACATTACTGCATCTATAATATTCCATATACTTGTGTGACGACATTACTGCATCTATAATATTCTATATACTTGTGTGATGACATCACTATCTATAATATTCCATATACTTGTGTGATGACATCACTGTATCTATAATATTCCATATACTTGTGTGACGACATCACTGTATCTATAATATTCCATATACTTGTGTGATGACATCACTGTATCTATAATATTCCATATACTTGTGTGATGACATCACTGTATCTATAATATTCCATATACTTGTGTGATGACATCACTGTATCTATAATATTCCATATACTTGTGTGATGACATCACTGTATCTATAATATTCCATATACTTGTGATATGTACGATAACCCTTACATGTTCTATATTTTGCCGTATACTGCGGACCTATTCAAGTAAATGGGTCTGTGGTGCGATACGGGATTCACGCGGCTGGTGCCCATGTATTGTGGTCCGTAGCACAGGACACAGATGCTCGTGTGCATGAACCCTTAGAGAGGATCCTCAGAATTTCTTGCTGATTGCATGCGGACTCATTCGTTTCTAAGGGACTGCACACGGCTGTACCGCAAATGATAAAATCTGCCCTATTCTTGTCTTTTTTGCGGAAAAAATAGGCATTTGGCGGCTGCAGAAAGTGCGGTCTCTGTACTTTGTGGATCACAAAACGGATACATCCAGTTTGAGAGGCTAAAAGGGCTCCTGCACACGACTGTATATTGCAGGAATGGCCAACCTGAGGCTCTCCAGCTGTTGCAAAACTACAACTCCCAACATGCCCAGACAGCCTACAGCAGGGCATGGTGGGAATTGTAGTTTTACAACAGCTGGAGTGCCGCAGGTTGGCCAGCCCTGGTATATTGGATCCGCGTCCCATCTGCTTTTTTTGCGGAATGCACGCATTGTGGGGCTGTAATAATGTGGACCGCACACAAATGTCATCCTGCTTATAGGACACGTCTTCTAGTCCCTTTTGCGGCACGCCAACGGCTGGTATCTGTATTTTGCGGGCCGCAAAGCAGCAATGGCCGAATGTAGGAGCCCCGAAGGTCGTCAGCCTTTCCCTGCCCTGTAGTGCTCCCATCTGTGTGTGCTATTCAGAGACAGGGTGTCAATGGGAGTTCCTCAAATCCCATTCACTTCCATGTAACATCTGGATATGACCTGCCGTGCGGCACACAGTGGCAAAAATACATTTAGCAAAGGCTTGTACCAGGCTGCTGGCGCCATACTGGCGCTATATGGCGGAAGCCAAGAGTATTGCGGTGCCTTCTCTATCCCACACCATGGGTCTGGACTCTGACTCTTCTACAGAAATTCTCTAGGACCCCCGTAATAGACAAACTGTTAGAGTGTAATACAGTGTATCGCCATCCATGTCACTGCTCGGGCATTAGCTGTTATGTTTAGTATTAGGGGGAGATGGGAAGTACTTTGTATAATGGCCTCTGTTCTAAGGCCACCCACATGTGTGCAGACCCTGGGCTGCTGTGTCGGTGGGTGGGCATACAGCAGGCACACTGCCTGGCTTGTGGAAGGAGGCATAAAGGAGCTGTGTGTCCTGCCTGCCCCCGCCAGTAATATCTCCCTCAGCAATGCTGCGGTGAACGTTGTGTGATGTCACATGTAGCGGTGCCGTCGTGCCTCCCTACGCTAAGGTCCCATTCACATTTCCATGATAGTTTGGGTTCGTTTTTTGCCCTCCATATTCCACAGACACTGCGGAGATTCATTTCCAGAACATCACGTACCAGTGACATAATAGGGATGCCGTCCGTGTTGTGTCAGTGGTTTCCGCCGACCCATAGACTTCCATAGGCGCGTTTGCCCCAAATCACAAACCAAAATAATGCAAGTCTCTGTGAGAAACACATTGAAATCAGTGGGGACGTGCGCTGTCCGTGCATATACCTGTGAATGAGGCCAGAGGGTACGTTCACACCTACTGGAAATGCTGCTGATTTTTTTTTTTGCGCACACATACCGCAGCAGCAAAGTGGATGCCATTTTTAACAGATCTCTTCCACGCGGTGTGCGTTGTGGATTTTTAAAAAACTGCAGCGTGTCAACTTCTTCCGATTTTCCCCACAGATTTAGCCCATTTAGCAGAGAAATTGGAAACTATTTTGCTGCGTATTTTTCCACCACGGGCAACCTCCTGTGCCTCCGTTATGCCGTAAAGGACTGTCTAGTACAAGCAAGAAGCATATGTCTGACAACCCAGTCGGGAGCCGTGGGCGACTGCTCTTGCTGATTAGAAAAGAGCAGCTGTCAGATGAGAGGCTCCATGCTGGCGTTCTGCGCTCATTTCAGGCTCAAAAACTTGTAATCATTGTCAGTATTAGGGCTCATGCACACAAACGTATTTTCTTTCCGTGTTAGTTCCGTTAGTTTTTTTTTTTTAAAGTTTTTTTGCAGACTGTATGCGGAACGATTCATTTCAATGGGTTCGCAACAAAAACGGAAGTTGCTCCGTGTGCATTCTGTTTCTGCATGTCCGTTCCTCAAAAAAATAGAATGCGTCATGTTGTCCGCATTACGGACAAGGATAGGACTGTTCTTTTAGGGGCCAGCTGTTCCGTTCCACAAAATCTGGAATGCACACGGAAGTCAACCGTATTTTTTGTGGACCGCAAAATACATACGGTGGTATGCATGAGCCCGTTCAGAAGACGCACAAGACCAGGGGCAGATCCCCTAATGAAGTAACACTGGCTTAGAAAGTATAGTCATTAAAGGGAACCTGTCGCCGGGATTTTGTGTATAGAGCGGAGGACATGGGCTGCTAGATGGCCGCTAGCACATCCGCAATACCCAGTCCCCATAGCTCTGTGTGCTTTTATTGTGTAAAAAAACCGATTTGATACATATGCAAATTAACCTGAGATGAGTCAGGGACAGGTTCCCTTTAAAGGGTTTCTACCACCAGAAATACCGTTATGTAGCTGACTGATATAGCGATGCGCTGATGTCAGCACTACATAACAGTGTGTTTTTGACATTTCTCCCTCCAGCCGTTTTTGTAAAATAAGCACTTTTATTATATGCTAATGAGCCTCTAGGTGCTATGTGGGCGTAAAATCAGCACCTAGAGGCTCCGTCCACTCACCCATTATCCCGCCCAGGTCCAGTGTTCTGCCCGCCCCGCTCCTCTTGATTGATGCCACGGTCCACCGCATCGTTGATGAAATCCCGCGCCTGCGCCGTTCACTTCTGTATTCAGCGCAGTGAGTGAATGATGCGCTCCTGGTGCCGGATTCCTCACTGCGCCTGCGCCGACTACGTCACAGTGAGGAAGCCGGCATCAGGAGAGCGGCCTTCAGTCACTGCGCCTGCGCCGCGTACAGAAGTGAACGGCGCAGGCGCGGGATTTCATCAAGGATGCTGCGAATCGTCACATCAATCAAGAGGAGCGGGGCGGGCAGAACTCGGGACCTGGGCGGGATAAAGCGTGAGTGGACTGAGCCTCTAGATGCTGATTTTACGACCACATAGCACCTAGAGGCTCATTAGCATATAATAAAAGTGCTTATTTTATCAGAACGGCTGCAGGGACTAATGTTAGAAACATACTGTTATGTAGTGCTGACATTGGCGCATCGCTATATCAGTCATCTACATAACAGTATTTCTGGTGGTAGAAGCCCTTTAATGGCAAGGACTGCTGTGCTCCCCACTATCTCCTTCCTCTTCTGCACACGGTGGAACCCTGAAAGTCCCACTCCCCGAATAAGTGGCGGTCTCAGCATCGAATATGCCACAATTGTCTTATTTAAACGGAAATTGCTGAAGAACTGTTGTAACGCCTTAAAGTGCCGCCATGTTTGTAATGGCAATGCCGACCGGACACCATGCTGCACTCAAGAACTAACAGATCCGTCAACAGCAGCAATGGGATTCTTTTTCTACATTGCATGGAGCACAGCGCTGCTTCCCGCCAGACACATTCAGTGACTATCTTCTCCTTTCAGGCACGGGGGCTGCGGCAGGACCACACCAGAACTGAATATGGGCGAGAAAAAACCGGAGGCGCTGGACTTTGTCAAGGATTTCCAGGAATACCTCACTCAGCAAACGCACCACGTCAATATGATTTCTGGCTCTGTGAGCGGAGACAAAGAGGCCGACACTTTACAAGGAGGTAGGTGCCACTGTAAGTGTTTCAGAATTACACTTTTTTAAAAATAAAATGTACTCCTGTGCTTAAAGGGGGGGGGCGCCTTCTAGATACTGAGTGCAAGAAGGGCGGGTAAGCGGTATATAGACAACTTACAAAGGTTTAGCCTTCAGAAGTTCGGCCATGTTTTCTCCCACATCCCCTTGCCTTCCAAGTCTTCTCCCTGTCCATCAGCGCCCCATTGAAACGCACTGTGCCAGTGTCCTGGTCATCCAGGAAGGAAACTGGTGCAATGCGTCTCACTGGGGGGCACATGACGCGAGCCGGTGTATCAGCAGCCACCGGCAGGACGGGAGTGGCGGAGCTGTCCAAGAAGAAGTCTTCCATGGCAAAAAGTGTGGCTTCAGAATGGGAGAAAACGGGACTGACCTTCTGAAGACTATATATCTGGAAGATGCCTTTATCTCCTGTACGGATTAGATGTAAGGTGGCCAACCCCTTTAAAGAAAAATTATCCCCATGTTTTACGTTGTGGGTGTGCGAATTGTGTAGATATTACTAGGGGTCGTAAGAGTTTCTAGCAAGACCCAATTGTGGTCCTTCTTTGGATCAGCTAAAAGGCTGCACATGGCAAGTGCAGGAATAGTTTACTCGTTGGCAGTGCCCACCAGCGAGAAAGACAGGATGGTACATGTACGGTGGATATTGGGTCTGTAAAGATGGCGCCCCTTAAAACCACAGTGTTTCTGCTGTTTTAAAGAGGACAATTCACCGCTCCTGACATGTCTGTTTTAGTAGCTTCATGCATTCCTTATATGATAATCATTCTGGAGCATCTATTCTTATGGCTCTATGTTGTGCCATTCCTTTATTATTCCTGCTAGAAGTTATGAATGAGTTGCTATAAGCCTTCAGTAAGGGTACAGAGGGGAGGTAACCAGTTGGGGGGGTGTACCTGCACAGACTGAAAACGACACTGATTGGATAGAGTGAGTCTGTGCAGGTACACGCCCCCAACTGGTTACCACCCCTCTGTACCCTTACTGCAGACTGCTAGCAATTCATTCATAACTTATAGTAGAAGTAATAAAGGAATGGCACAACATAGAGCCATAAGAGCAGATGCTCCAGAATTGTTAGTACGTGGGGAATGCATGAAGCTATTAAAACAGACATGTCAGGAGAGGTGAAAGGTGCTCTTTAAACAGCAGACATCCTGGTCTAATGTCTGTGATCGGCAATAATGGCGATCACAGACATTTAACGTCTCAGATGCCATTGTCAATTGTGAAAGGCTTTTCCTCAGGGGCGCTGCACTTCCAGGGCCCGAATGACTTTCCCGCACTGAGATCAGGGCTCCATAGGAACTGTTGCTGTGGTAGCCTCAGATCCTTCAGAGTAACCGAGGCTAACACAGCAAACGAACGGCTTCCCCAATCTCAGCAGGGGAAGTGCAGCTCTCCCAGGGAAAAGTCCCATAGGCTGCAATGGTAATTCATTGTAGTCTATGGGATATGTGATTGTTAGATAAAAAAAATTAAAAAAAAATGAATAAAAAGATCATTTGCACCACTGTGTCCCGAAACGCCCATATTATTAAAATATAAAATGTATATCCCGTACGGTGAAGGTCATAACAAAAATAAAAATTGGTAGATTTGCCTTTTTTTTTCTCTTTGCTTTACCTGCCCCCAAAAATGTAATAAGCAGTGATTAGACGCCCCAAAATGGTATCACTGAAAACTACAAGTCACCCTACAAAAAAAATTAGCCTACACAGAGCTCATTAAACATAACTGTAAAAGTTATGGGGGGGGGGGGTCAGAATATGGCAATGGAAAGAAAACATTTTTCCATTTTATTTTTTATTCAGTATTAAAACTATATAAATGTGGCATCGCTGTAATCATACTGACCCAGAGAATGAAGGGAACAGGTCAGTTTCACTGCATAGGAAACCCATAAAACCGTGGTGGAATTGCATTTTGTTTCCAATTTCACCCCATTTGGATTTTTTCTCTCAAGCTTCCCACTACTTCCTATGCAATATTAAATTGTGCCATTAGTAAGGGCGACTTGTTCTGCAAAAAAACAAGTCCTCATACGTCTATGTGAACGGAAAAATAAAGTTAGGCTACATGTACACGAACGTTGATTGTTTCCGTGTCCGTTCCGTTTTTTTTTGCGGATAGAATGCGGACCCATTCATTTCACAGTGTGCTGTCCGCATCAGAAGGTCCATTCCGTACCCCCGCAAAAAAAATAAAATAATAGAACATGTCCTATTCTTGTCCGTTTTAGAGATTGTTACAATGGATCCGCAAAAAAACAAAATAAAAAAATGGATGTCATCCGTTTTTTCTTGCGGATCCGCAATTTGCAGACCACCAAACACATACGGTCGTGTGCATGTAGCCTTAGGCTATGAAAAGCAGGGAGTAAAACAAAAATGGAAAAACGTCATGTCATGAAGGGGTTAAGATCTCTGCTTGCTGTCAGCATATGTTTACATTCATAGGCCACAAACCATAAGCAGTGGATATTTGGCAGAGCTGAATGTTTGCTCCGGTTGTATACAGTCTAGGCAATCTTCTGCCTTCAGGCTGATACACTGTAGCAAACTATCAGGTCCTGGTGTAGATTTGTATTGATAGAGCATCTGTCAACAGGATCAAACCAGGCATATTTCTGGTAGGGTTGATCCTGCAGATTAAAATAATACTTGTTTTGTAAAAATCACTTGCGGGGTTCCCAAGGAAAAAAAAAAAAAAAGTGTAATCTTTATGCAAATTAGGGCTTTAGCGCACCAATGGGTGGGGCCAAGACTCTTAGTGCACCTCAGCTGTCCACGCCCCTTGGTGCACTGAAGCCCTAATTTGCATAAAGAATAAAATGTTTTTTCCGCTCAGGAATGCCACAAATGATAACAAAACAGGTATCCTTTTAATCAGCAGGATCAACCCCACCTGGCAGTATGCATGATTCCATTCATAAAGAGTAAGCTGAGATATTGAAAATGTGGTGAACTGAAATGCAAATTTTCTTAGAAAACTTTGAAACTTTTCATTGAGAGTTTATACGTGTCGATAATCCATCATTCTGTATGCTGTATCTGTGTGCTGACCCTTTCCCCCATGACGACAGCTGACTCACTTTCTATGAATCAGGGTCACAAAACCACGATGTGTACACCGCTAACTCTCCGTGCCTTGCTCTACCGGCAGCTGGGACAGACAGCGATCAGAATGGGCTGGACCACCCGTCTGTGGAGGTCTCTCTGGATGACGGCGCGGGGATGCTGGTGGATGGCTTTGAGCGGACATACGACGGGAAACTAAAATGCCGCTACTGTAACTATGCCAGCAAGGGCACCGCTCGTCTGATAGAACACATACGCATACACACAGGTAGGACCTGGTCAGTGCGCATGCGGGGCATGAGTGCTTATTGTATAGACTCGCATTGAATGGCTTAACACTATGTGCGGTGTGCTCTCATTCATTTTGGGGACCCCGTTCTAGAGATAGGGGTGGGACCCACACCTGACATTGGTGGCATATCCTAGTGATGTGCAAATATGTGAGCTGAGACAACTGCTTTAAAGCTCAAAATAGGTCTGGTAGTTGAGAGGTTAATAAATGCAGCACATCTTTACGACTCCAGACGACAGCTCATCAAGATCACATCGGTCGGGGTCAGACTCCCGACACCCTCGCCCATCAGCTGTTTTAGGGTCCATTCACACGTCCGCAAATTGCAGATCCTCAAAACACGGACATGTGCGTTTCACATTTTGCGGACCACTCATGGCCGGCCCTGTGATAGCAATGCCTATTCTTGTCATGCTGTATCTTTTTTGTGGGGCCGCGGAACAGGCTCCATGTGCTGGCCCCATTGAAATGAACGGGTCCGCACCAGTTCCAAAATTTTGGATGCGGACATGTGAATAGACCCAAAACTGCCTGCTGCGTTCCAGGACAACACAGGATAGCGGCCGTGAATGGTACTGCAGCTTTGCGCCCATTTAAAGAGTATGTAAACTTTTATGCAACTTTTTATGTCCCAAATGCCCTACAAATAAACTTTTCTAACATACTTTATTCATTGATTTAGACTTTTTTACTAAAGACATTTCCACCTAAAGTCCTGATTTCAACCACACTTTAAACTCACTATCCTGGCACATCGCCGACTCGTCAGCGGTGTACGGACTCTGCATTGTATCAGTGGGGCTGCAGTGGACGGTGTAGGGCAGGAGCACACATAGCTGCCTGTGCCCCCCCCCCCCCCTGAGCTTGGCTAAATGCTGGTGTACCACATGGATGCCCTGTAACAACGGGCTATGCCAGGATTAGCTGAGCGGAGCCGCCTCCTGCTCGTACTCCGTCTGATACAATGCAGAGTCCGTACACTGCTGACAGGTCAGCGATGTGTGAGAATAGTGAATTTAAAGCGCGGATGAAATCAGAGCTTTAGGTGGAAATTTATTTTAGGAAAAAGTAAAAAAAAAAAAATTATATTTAGGGACTTTTTATTTTTTTAAAGTTGAATAAAAGTTTTCATGAGGCCTATTCCTGATTGCAGCAGCCGATTCAAACAATTGATTATGGGAGAGATGGACCCCCTAAGATCTGATTACAGTCCTATCTGCAGTCTCCATCAATAGCCAGAGCGCAGCCACTTTTTTTTTTCTTTCCCGAGAGTTCCTTTTTATGGACATGTTTGTCATTCAAGGAAAAAAAAAAAAGGCAACTGCATAATTTTGTGTCTAATTTCCTTTCCTTCTCTTCCCCCCCCCCCCCCCCCCCCCACAGGTGAGAAACCGCACCGCTGTCACCTATGTCCTTTTGCATCAGCCTATGAGCGCCACCTGGAGGCTCACATGCGCTCTCACACAGGAGAGAAGCCTTACAAGTGTGAGCTATGTTCCTTCCGCTGCAGTGACCGTAGTAACCTGTCCCATCACCGCCGCCGTAAGCACAAGATGCTGCCCATTAAGGGCACACGTCCCACACTCGGCAACAAGAAAATGTGGGGTGTGCTTCAGAAAAAAGTCAGCAGCTTGGGCTACAGTCGTCGAACTCTTATTAACCTCTGCCCACCATCCATGGTGGTGCACAAGCCAGACTACCTGACTGACTTCTCTCATGAGATCCCCAGTATCCAGAGCGAGGCCTATGAGAATCTTGCCAAGGTTACACATGGATCCGGAGGACTGTCTAGAGATCCACAAGAGCTCATGGTGGACAACCCCCTAAACCAGCTATCTACCTTGGCAGGACAGCTTTCCAGCCTTCCACCAGATACTCAGAACCCTGCTTCACCAGACACAGGACCTTGTCCTGACGAGAAACCGTTCATGATCCAGCAGCCTCCAGCGCCACCCTGCGTCTCGGCTGTCTCCACCAGCGTTCCTCAGAGCTCCTCCCCGGCCAGCCCCGATGTACGTCCGACACACAATCATCGGAACTGTAGCCCCATGGCCGGCCCCAGCAGCGAGCGTAGTGGCCGGACCAGCACCCCCAGCATTAGCAACAGCCAACCTAGCACACCAGCCCCTGCTCTGCCAGTCCAGGACCCTCAGCTTCTGCACCACTGCCAACACTGTGACATGTACTTTGCAGACAACATACTCTACACAATCCACATGGGATGCCACGGATTCGAAAACCCTTTCCAATGCAACATCTGTGGTTGCAAATGCAAAAACAAGTACGACTTTGCTTGCCACTTTGCTCGAGGTCAACATAGCCAACACTGACTTCTAGTAGCCTTTATCTTTGTATGTCACTCTGCTCCTCAGGAGACAGTCTGTCTTATAGAGTGCCTGTCATTTGAGGAATGGGTATAGGATGCAAGTATAAAATATATATGTCTCATTTGGTCCCATGGTCTGACTCGGAATGAAAAAAATATATATATATCGCAAGATGGCCGTCTTGACGGCATTGAGGGAACCAAACCAGGTAGAGCGGACAGGAAGTTTTGGGCATCACTTCAAGGACAGATGCCTATAGATATGTGATGTTTATGATACTGGATTAGGCACCTAACGTTTAGTTGTCTGCCCAGTAGTCTGTTGTTCTCATCTTGCCCCCTCCCCCATGGACAGTACGAGAGGGGGGGGGGGGGGGGTCATCAGAATATAACCAGTTTTCGTTGGGAGAACCTCACAGTGATCATACTTCTACAAGGTGAAGACTGTTGGCATCTCTGTAAGTGTTGTAAACCCAGTCAGTACTTTTATTGTCCATCGTCGGGATTTTACTTTCTTGCGGCCTTTCGCCCTGCGTGTGATGGGCTTGAATGAAGTCATTTTAAGAGTAATTAGAATGGTTTCCAATTGGAAAACATTTTTTTTTTATATATTTTTTTTAAATGAAATAACTTATCACTGGTCGTTAAATATGTTTGTACAGATCTATTCACCGTGTGTTCAGTGTTGCTCCAAAGAGTCAAACTTCTTTGTAAACCACGCTGTATAATAAATGTGTGTTGTCTGCCCACCTCCCCGGTGTCCCCCATCCCCTTCATTTCTTCAGTGAGAATGGTAAGAAGCCGAGCTCCTGGAGGCTCAGGGTAGGTTCACACGGAGGATTTTGTCCACGGCAGAACCCACCACATATCCCAAGGCAGAAACTGCGTCAGCCGTAGGTTTTCAGGCGGACCCAGCTGTGGCTCTGCGAGGGGTCAGTGCCCTAAGAACGAGCTTGGTGCAGTCTTGAAAACCGCATGGCAGCACTGAAACCAGAACCCAAAATCCTACGTCTGAACATACCCTTAGAAGACGCAGTACCAAATCGGAGTCCTTTTGAAGAATGGGAAGCCGATACAACAATACAAAGACCAATATTCTATTACTTTACTAAAAAACTGAAATGGAAGAGATGTGTTGGCTCAGACTACGAACGATCATTGCAGGACAATGCCCCCTGACACAATTTTTAATCCTTAACCCCTTAAAGGGTAGGATCTCAGTATCTGATTGGTGGGGGTCTGACTCCCCATACCTCTGCTGATAAACCGTTACCCTCTAGCTCTGATGTGCAGTGGATGGAGCTGGTTACGACCGTGGTTTTGGTCTGCATCAGATCTGCATTTTTTGTGGATCGGATGCAGACCCATTTACTTAAAGGGTTTCTGTCATGAGAAATAATGTTACGTAGCCGACTGACATTAGGGATGCGCTTATGTCAGCAGTACATAACAGTATGCCTTATCCGCCCTGCCTGCCGCCGTTCTTTTAAAATATGCTAATGAGCCTCTAGGTGCTATTAGGGTGTTGCTTCAGCACCTAGAGGCTCGGTCTACGCACCCTTTGGCACGCCCAGGTCCAGTGTCCCGTAATTCCCGCGCCTGCGCCGTCTTGTTTAGTATTCGGAGCAGTGTGTGATGGACGCGCTCCTGCTGCCTGCTTCCTCACTGCGCCAGAGGAAGGAAGCCAGCAGCAGGAGCGCTTCCTTCACTCACTGCGCCTGCGCCGAATACTAAACTGGACGGCGCGGGAATTACGGGACACTGAGGAGAACTCGAAAGTCAATCAACTGGACCTGGGCGTGCCAAAGGGTGCGTAGACCGAGCCTCTAGGTGCTGAAGCAACGCCCTAATAGCACCTAGAGGCTCACTAGTATATTTTAAAAGTCTTTCTTTTAAGAGAACGGCGGCGGGCAGGGCGTTATAAAGCACACTGTTATGTACTGCTGACAGCACATCGCTAATGTCAGTCCGCTACATAACGTTATTTCTCATGACAGAAATCCTTTAAGTGTGCTGTCCGCAGCTGCACGTCTGTTCCACGGCCCTGCAAAAATATAAAATAGAACATGTCCTGCCCTTGTCCGTTTTGCAGACAAGAATAAGCAGTTCTTGCAGAGGGCTGGACATACCATTCCGCAAAAACGGCTGCGTAGATGAGGCCTTAATGAGGGCAGCGCTGCAGTTACTATGCAATGGATGGAGTTACAACTAAACAGCTGATCATGGGGCGGGGGGGTGTTGGCGTCCCTGCCGATCTGATATTAGGATAGGCTATCAATATCAAAGCCATGCATAATAATTATTTTCCTCCCTGTCTTGTTTTGTGTGGAACACATTGTACTTTCTTATGAGACTATTTAGTATTTCATGCAATGTATTTGGAAAGCTGGAAAGAATTTTTTTTTTTTTTTTTTATTGAATATGTTTTCATTCGATTGCTTACACCATACTGCTAGTATTGCCATCTATGTTCATGTTAAGCCTTTTACTATGACAGGCCTGGAAATTTTCAGATGGCCCCCGGCTGCAATAGCAACCAAACTGCTTCTGGCACTGTCATTGCAGGGGCACCATTCGGTCACCAGAGGGAGCCCTCTGACTCCCAATAGAAACCATGGTAGCAGTTGACCACAGCATCTGAAGGGTTGAATGTCCCCGATTGCCTCTGGCGCTACTAGACTCTGCTGGTTTCAGAAGGGCGTGGAGACCTACAGTAGTCACAGCTGTTGGCAGCACATGTTGCTAGGCAACGCCTACTATTTCATAAAACTTTTACTACATAGTCATAAGTTTTGAGGAGTGCGATCCTGGCTCCCGAGACTCCCACCGCTGCAACTGAAGCACTCGGATGAGCCTTGTCCCCCTTTGGTTTTGGCGAGCTTGCCTCTCCTTGGACAGCAGAGCTGTGTATGCACATCGCCTCCCTAAAGAGAAGCTAGTAATGCTAGGACACGTACATTTGTTTTCTGCAACCATGACAATGTTGACATCTACGTACCTGCAGAATGTGGGCTACTGGGCTGTATACGGGTTGTCATAGCAGATGCATTTAGGAATCAGAGGACATAAGTAATAAATTATGGCTGATCACTAGGAGACAGAAGACGGAGCTGTAAATGTATCCACATGAACCTTGTGCAAGTATCGCTGCAGAATACAGTCTACCTCCTCTCTAAAGGAGGACTGGACGCTGGAGATGCCATCTGCGGCAGCAGAACGAACAGTCCTAGCCGCTATAGTTTGCCGTAGCTGATCCAGAGCTTTAGACTTTGTCTGCTGAAGTTCTTGTGCAATCTGTTTAATATCCTTTGCCGACACCAACCCTAAAATAAAGGGCAAAGACAGTAAAAAAAAATTACCTGCTGAGATATAAAAGGTAAGTCAAGGTATGGCTCTCCTTTTGGTGGACTTCATGAGAAACCAGAATCTCTCCAGCACAAACTCTGGACCAGATCTTAAAGGGAACCTGTCACCATGAAAATGCTAAATCAGCCAGCAGCATGTCCTAGAGCAGGAGGAGCGGAGCAGATTGATGTGCAGTTTTATGGGAAAAGACTCCCTATTAGGGTGAATTCACATGATGTATTTTTTTGATCCGCGTGGACCTATTGTAACAAAACAGGCAAGAACAGGACATGCGCTATCTTTTTTGCAGGACTGAAGAACGGACAAACAGATGCGGGCAGCAAACTGTGTGTTGTCAGCATTTTTTGCGGCCCCATCCAATCCACAAAAAATCCAGACTGGATGTGGAACAAAAATATGGTCGTGTGAATGAAGCCTAACTTGTATTTGATTAAAGGGTTTCTCTTACTTCAGCAAACAACATTTATTATGTAGAGGAAGTTAATACAAGGCACTTACTAATGTATTCTGATTATTGTTATTTTTCCTTACGACCACCCTGCAATCCAGCAGTGGGGGTCGTGTTTGCACACTCTAGGAAAAAGCCCTAGCCTATATGCAATCCCAGGGTCCCGGCCGCCAGAGAGGCCTCTGCTTTTTCCTATAGTGTGCAAGCACGACCACCACTGCTGGATTGCAGGGTGGTCATAACAATGGAAACGAGCCATGTATAATGTGAAAGGAAAAACAATATATTAGTAAGTGCCTTGTATTAACTTTCTCTACATGATAAATGCCACTTACTGAAGTGAGACAACCCCTTTAAATCCCTGCTCATTTCCGTCTTTGAAGTGCAGGAGGCGGTCCTATCAGTGATTGACAGCTCTCTCTGTATACACAGTCAGAGGGAAGGCTGTCAATCACTGATAAGACCGCCTCCTGGACTCCAAAGGAAAAGGAATTTAAATGTATAAGTTACAAGTTTTACAGAATTTTTTCCCACAAAACTATATATCAGTTTGCTCATTTCCTCCTGTTCTATAACCTGTTGCCTGCAACGCAGACAGTGTTCAACATGACAGCTTTTCTTTAAAGGGCTTCTGTCAGCCCACTAAACCGTTTTTTTTTTGTTTTGTTTAATAATAATCCTTACACTGCGATCTCTGCATACATAAGTAAAATAATAATTTTCATTCAGTAGAATTTGATAAAACGCTATTTTTATAATATGTAAATTACCTTGCTACCAGTGAGTCTCTCAGTGCGCCTGCGCCACGGCCGTACCCATCTTCAATCTGCGCAGGCGCACTGAGAGACTCACTTGGCCGCTTCATCCTCAATGCGCCTGCGCCGATGACGTCACATCTACACCCGGCGCAGGCGCATTGAGGAGCGAGCGGCCGAGTGAGTGGCCGTGGCGCAGGCGCCAGATATTGAATGAAAACAGGCAGGGCCAGCAGAGAACGATTCCGTTCCCTGGCCCTGTCAATCACAATGCGGAGGGGGCGTCATTAGGATCAGAGGATGCGGCTGCTACCAGCAAGTAGCCGCCCTACTTGCTGGAAGCAAGGTAATTTACATATTATAAAAATAGCGTTTTATCAAATTCTACTGAACGAAAATTATTATTTTACTTATGTATGCAGAGATCGCAGTGTAGGGATTATTATTAAACAAAAAAAACAAAAAACTGTTTAGTGGGCTGACAGAAGCCCTTTAAGCCCTGGTTTGACCAGACAACCAGAATTCTGGTGCATTTGGCTCGTTAAAGGGGTTTTCCGAGATTGTTTTATTTAATTTTTTTACTGTTGACCTATCCTCAGAATAGGTCATCAGTATCCGATCGGCGGAGGTCTGACACCTGGGACCGCCGCCCATCAGCTGTTTGAGAAGGCACCGGTGCTCTTGGTTGCGCCACGGCCTTCTCTCAGCTTTTCCTAGGCCAGAGATGTCACGGTCATCGGTCATATGGCCTAGGAGCAGCTCTGTCCCTTTCAAGTGAATGGGGCTGAGCTGCGATACCAAGCACAACCACTATACAATGTACGGCGCTGTGCTTGGTGAGCTGAGAGAAGGCCGTGGCGCTCACAGAAGTGAGTCCCGGGCGTCGGACCCCCACACCCCCACTGATCAGATACTGATGACTTTTCCAGAGGATAGTCTGTGTAAGGGCTCATGCAGCCGGTGCCCATATTGTGGACTGCAAACAGTGGGATTTCAGTGCAAAAAAAAAAACAGAACATGTTGCGGACTGAATCTTGCGGATTGCAGACGCATTCACACCCACAAACATCGGGCACACAGCCGTGGCCATGCATTGCGGACGGCTATTTGCGGTAGTCAGCACAGGCACGGGGCGCAGATGTTCATGTGCATGAGCCCTAAATCACAATTGTATGGGGGAGAGAGGTTCTAAAAGATTACTGCCTATGTACAAGAAGCTGACTATAGCCGAGCATGCATCGCTTACCCTTCACTGTCTGCATGGTCTCCGAGATGAGCCGGCGAAGATTCTGATCTGCTTGATGGACGACGTTGGCTGCACAAATGTAACGATCCTTCTCCTGTGAAGAAATAACAGTGAAGTATTGTCAGGTTTAGATGGGGTAGACCTATGGTGGGTTTAATTAAACCCCCCCCCCCTCTGGAGGAGCACATTAAATATAATGGGCAAATAAATGTTTGGTTTGGCACCAAGCAGGTGGATTTCTGCAAGCTCTAATGGGACAATCAAAGACATTTCTACAAGTTTGCTGCCAGGTTCCTCCAGAGATCACAGTTGATGGTGGACGGCTCCATCTGTGGTGGACCGCCTCTTAACAAAAAATAAATAAAAAAGTCCAAAATCGGACACATATACTGTAACATACAAAGGATCAGATGAAACTTGCTGCAGAAGTGTTAGGAGAGCAGATTTAAAGGGGATCTCCTATTCAAAGGATAGGGATAAACGGGGAGATTTATCATCATGTGAGTTTGAATTTTTTTTTAAAAATAGTTGCAAGTGGCCTTTTCACACCACCCTCGCCAAATTTCAAAAAAATGGGGACGTGGCCAACAGTGACAAAATTTATCTTAATCTACGTCAGGTTTTAGAAATCTACGGCAGCTCAGGCCTCCATCACGAGAAGGGGGGTTGCAATCTTCCCCATAGGAATTGAGCGGCAGGTTGCCACTCCATTGATTCTCTACAGGAGCTGCAGGAACGGCACTGTCCGCTATCCCCAGAAGTCCCATAAAGTTTAATGGAGCGCCAGGGGACCCCAACCAATCAGACACTTGTCTCCAATGTTGTGGATTGGAAAGGAGTGTATTTAGCCCTTAATCCTGGGCCGTGCACTTACAATTGGGCAGATTTAAAACCTACATGATGTTGGGGTAATAGTGTAAGGTTCAAGCGCCGATTCTTACCTTCTCCTCACTGTCCTCCTCCATTGGCATTACAGGGTTCTCCAGGGCTTGAGTCATTAAACTGGTGATTCTTTCCATGAATCTGTCATATAAAGTGCAATAAGGCACAATTATAGAAGACACCCACCGGCCAGTGGCTCCAAAATGTGTCAGGGGCTACTCTCCTTTGCCCAGCTGAGCGTGCATGTGTATCGGGGGTGGGGGGAATCTGATGGAAGTGCTATAGGTGGTAACTGTCTAATGTGTATGACCAGCCCAACGGTACTTTAGATTTGGCACTGGGCTAGGCCCAAAAAATGATGTATGGAGGGTGGAGTACATCGCTCTGCAATTCTAAGCTGTATACCAGGGATGCCCAAACTGTGGCCCACCAGCTGTTGCAAAGCTACAACTCCCAGCATACCTGGACAGCCTACAGCAGGGCACTGTGGGAGTTGTAGTTTTACAACAGCCAGAGGGCCGCAGGTTGGGCATCCCTGCTGTATACCATTGGCTTTGTAGTACTGATTTGATGCTGTCCTCTATCCTTAAAGGGATATTTCGGTAATTTGACGTTATCCCCTATACACAGGATAGGGGATAACTATTAGATCAATGAGGGTCCTGCCTCTGGTACTCCACATGATCATGAGAACAGAGACCCTGTACCCTGCTTGACCTCCTGAAATAAACGGTGTGGCAGGTCAGACCCCCACCGATGTGTTATCCCCTGTCTTGTGTATAGGGGATAACGTCAAATTACCAGAATACCCCTTTAAAGGATGATGATGACAGCCAGTCTCCTTATTCCCTACAATGGTCTAATGCACGGATATATCAAACTCATGGCCCTCCAGCTGTTGCACAACTACAACTCCCAGCAAGCCCTGATAGCTGTAGGATGCCCAGGCATAATGGGAGTTGTAGTTTTGCAGGGCCACAAGTTTGACATTCCTGGTCTAAGGAGATCATAGAAGGTGTTCCTCTGTCTGAATACTACACTTGTCCTAGGCTTCCGCTGTCAAACTTAATTGTTGCCTCGGGTGCCGGGAACCAGACCCCCAGTCTGTACTGCATATGACATAAGACATGTCCGCCTTTCCTTACTCATCCATCTCGATGCCGGTGGAGGTGTCCAGGTATAGGCTGGCTTTCTCCCACGTGTTTTTCTCAGGATTTGGTCTCTCTAGTTTGGAGTCCATCAGGATTATTGTTCTGTCCATGACCCGATTCGGTCTCCTGTTGTTCCGTAGTAAGCAGCAGTCAACAGGACAATGCAGATAAATCTGACAGAATCCTAGAGAATCTGACCGAGAAAAAAACATTAGTGAGGATAGTCCTAGGCTTCATATGAAACAACCTCATCCAGAAGGTGGCCCGCTGGGTCATGGCTCTCCTGGTAAACGGCTGACAGCGGCCACGCAGGGACAATACAAGGATGGCGTGAGTCCACCAGATTGAAATAGCAGCTCTCCATTTGGGCTCATGGTGGCGGGGGTCCCGAGTGTGGGAGGACATGTGCATTAAGGTTGCCTTCATGAGAAAACCCCTTTAAGCACAGTAAACAAAGCCCAAAAAAGACTGCCTTACGTGGATTACTCCTGACAGGGCAGGCAGCTACTTCCCCGACTGAGCGAACACATAGGGGGCCATTAACTAAGCTTTTTAAAGTTTTACTTTAGTGGCGTAAATAGGTCTTATATTTTATCACACACCATTGCAGCAAAATATGCAACAGGCGAGAAAAAAGGGCATGCCGTGGGTGGGGAGCACGTGGCACCCCAGGCCTGCCACATTCATCTTTCTTCATCAAGTGTATCACATAGCAGGGGGTCACAAGACGTGTGCCTCTGCATAAATTTGGACCATCCTGCAGCAACACAGGGGGAAATCAATGTCCCCCATAATATCTATTTGAATCCCATCCGACGCGGGACCTTTTCTGTCTGACTGATTCGTATGCTCGCTCCATGCAATGTCTGCCTGCACTGCAGAAGCAGATGTTCAAAGCAATGTGCAACCTTAAAAAGAGGACATTCCAGCTTTTTACATATCTAAAAGCTGGATATTCCCTTTAAGGCTACTTTCACACCAGCGTTTTCAATTCCGCTATTGAGATCAGTCATAGTATTTCAATAGCGGATGACAACGCTTCAGTTTTGTCCCCATTCATTGTCAATGGGGAAAACAAACTGAACAGAATGAAACAGAATGCATTTGGTTACGTTTGGCTGCGTTCCCATAGCGGACAGAATAAGGCTTTAAGCAGTGTTTTTCTGTCCGCGATGTGGTGCGAGAGGGATCTGTCCTGAAGACAAGGTAAGTCAATGGGGATGGATCAGTTTTCCTTGACACAATAGAAAACGGATCCGTCATGGCTATATAAGACATAATACAACTGGATCCCTTCATGACGGATGCATGCGGTTGTATTATTGTAACGGAAGCATTTTTTGCAGATCCATGACAGATCCACAAAAAACGCTAGTGTGAAAGTAGCCCAAGTGGTTTTCCAGGGAAATCATTTTATTTAAAATTAGGGACGGAAAGAAATCGCTACTCACCTCACTGGTGCTCTGCTGCTGCTGCTGTTCCAATGCTGCTCTTCACTTCCTGCTCCCAGGCTCTACACACAGGAAACGGTTTGAATTGCCCCCCACAGCCACAGTGATTGGCTGTAGGGGCAGTCTAAACCATTCCTTTTCTTTGTGTCCAACCAAAGAGGAGTAAGTGAAGGGCAACGGGAACCAAAGTATCATTAAAACAGCAGCAGGGGACTGGTGAGGTGAGTAATGATTCTTTTGTATTTATACCTCATCCCGCATTTCCTCTGGAAAACCTATTATCCGGCCATGCATGGGATAGGTGACAAATACTTTTCGTGGTATAATCCCTTTACTATTCCTGTGTTGCAGTAGCGGTGGATTTAAAAAAACGTGAAAAAGTCAAAACAGCGAAAGAGGTGCTTACACTCCCGGGCCAGCTGGAACACTTCGTACCGCATGCTCTGATAGTAGAAGTTATCGTCCAATACAATATAGACCGGAATGGACTTCACATTCACCGACCAGCAGACGTATTCTGAGTCTTCTCCAGCACAGACTAAGCCTTGACTTTCCAAGCATTTAATAAAGCGGCTCCAGGTTTCTTCAGTCTTCCCACTTGGAGGTTTTAAAGCCGAACAAGTGAGCAGAGCTACTAAAAGAGACTCAAGACACTGCAAGACGCGCTGCCGCTGCTGCTTCCATGGAGACGTCTAGAGAACGGAAGAGAAGAGCATTGATGAAGCAGGTGTCCAAGAATTCAATCCTTCATCTTCAAATAATACTGAGTGTACTCTGCCACATAGCGAGACGGCATCCAGCACATTGACCGGAAGAGATTTCTATAAATAATGTGCAGTGGAAACTGATTCCCCCGTAGATTTCGCCCTTTGCAATCCATAGGATACCTTCACAGGGCAGGTTTCCTGTGCCGATTGCGCACTGAGACCCCGGAGTAATTCAGGCCTCAATGCTCCTTAAGGGGGTTGTCTGGGTTCAGAGCTGAACCGAACATATCCCCGTTTTCACCCAGGCATTTCATGCTCCGATGCTCCCCCTTGCCCTGCTCTAAATCGGAGGGCTCAGGCTTTTTCTGGAGATCCGGTGACATACTGGGCTCTCCATGGGGTAAGCTAGGTGGAGGCTTTCGCCTAACAGTAAGCCCGGTGATGTCATCGGCACTAATGGGCGGGCTTTAGCACTGCCCTAGCCTGTAAAACAGCTAGGGCAGCATCAGTGCCGGTGACATCACCAGGAACACTGCTGGGCAGAAGCCTCTACTTAGCAGTGTAAAAAATATAAACCCTTGCCCTGCACGATAGGGCAAGGGAGCGCCTTGGAGCATGAAATGCCTGGGTGAAAGAGGGGATATGTCCGGGTTCAGCTCTGAACCCGGACAACCCCTTTAAAGGGCGTCTGTCAGTAGATTTGTACCCATGTAACTGGCTGACCCGTTACCTGTGCACTTAGCAGCTGAAGACGTAGATATAGGTATGTGTTCCACCTTTTCTTAGGCTACTTTCACACTCGCGTTTGGTGCGGATCCGTCATAGATCTGCACAGGCGGATCCGTTCAGATAATACACCCGTCTGCATCCGTTCAGAACGGATCCGTTTGTATTATCTTTAACATAGCCAGGACGGATCCGTCTTGAACACCATTGAAAGTCAATGGAGGACGGATCTGTTTTCTATTGTGCCAAATTCTGTCATAGAAAACGGGGGATCCGTCCTGACACACAATGTAAGTCAATGGGGACGGATCCCCCATTTTCTATGACAGAATTTGACACAATAGAAAACGGATCCGTCCTCCATTGACTTTCAATGGTGTTCAAGACGGATCCGTCTTGGCCGTTTGGCTCAGTTTCGTCAGACGGACACCAAAACACTGCAAGCCCCGTTTTGTTGTCCGTCTCCAAAGCGGAATGGAGGCGGAACGGAGGCAAACTGATGAATTCTGAGCGGATCCTTTTCCATTCAGAATCCATTAGGGCAAAACTGATCCGTTTTGGACCGCTGGTGAGAGCCCTGAACGGATCTCACAAACGGAAAGCCAAAACGCCAGTGTGAAAGTAGCCTAATTTATATCGGTTTTGGAAAAAGCTGCCAACTAGGCCAGGAGCGCAGGTTCCACAGAAACAGACCACGTGGCTGCTGGAGTCCGGCTCTGGTTGTTCCATCCATTTTGCAGGTTGAGCTACAATCCAGTGAACCTCGGAGGTGGGAAATTGTCCCAGGAGTCACAAGCAGCGGATATTTCCTGCACGGAAAAACAAGCCTGCAGCGGAAGTGAAGCCTGCAGCATGCTCGTTCTAGTTCAGGTTTTCACCATTTCTAGCAGGGGTAAAAACCAAAATCTGTAGAATTTTGCTCTGGATTCACCATGGATCTGCATTAAGCCTCACCTGAAGGGTTCATGCACACGACCGTGATTGGCCCGGGAAACGCGGGCTGTGTGTCGCCTGCATCTCCCGAGCCGACCATGGCCCCCCCCCCCGTAATTTAGGATACAGTCCGCTCGGATCTGATCTCAGGGCTATTGTAATACAGGATAAGGCGAGCACCCTGCAACAGATCCAAACCGACTATCATAAACTACTATCATGTATTTCGGGTCAGGGGAGCCATGGTCGGGAGATGGCGCTGACACAGCCTGCGTTTCTCAGATGTTATTTTTCCTATATGGGAAAACGCATAAAAAAAAAAAAAGTTCCAGGGAGTTTTCCAATTTCCTTCATAGGACTGCTGCACGTGCAAGCGCCATTCATATATGTGAGAAAGAAGCAGACGTTTCTACAACAAATCTGCTTCATAAGAATATAGCCTTTAACTCTTTCCTGACATTGCGATTTTCCATTTTTCGCTTTCTGACTTCCCAGAGCCATAATTTTTTATTTTTCTGTTCACATAGCCACGAGTGCTTGTTTTTTGCGGGACAAGTTGGGTGTACTTTCTAATGGTCCCATTTAATAATACATAGGATGTTTGGGAGGCAGGAAAAAAAACTGAGGTGGAACTGGAAAGAAAAAGCAATTCCGCCACAGGTTTACGGGGTTTTTTCTTTTCACGGCGTTCACTATGCTGTCCCAACTCCCAACTGACCTGCTTTGCATTCTCCCGGTCAGTACGAATCCGGTGATACCACATATGTTTTTCTTGCGTTTTAATGCTGAAAATAAATGATAAACTTTTGAAAAAAAATTACTTTTCTTTTCATCACCCTATACCGATCCCTGTTTTTCATACAGTTTTGTCTACGGTCCGGAGATGTGTGTGGGCTCATTTTTTGTGGGACGATCTGTAGTTTTTGATAATACCATTTTGGGGTGTGTGACTTTTTGATCACTTTTTATTAAATTTTTGGGAAATAAAGTGATTAAAAAAAATTCACTGTATGGGCTAACTTTATAATATTTTAATAGCATGGTGATGTCCATGATGTTTTTTTTTTTTATTGTTTATTTTGGAGAAGGGGGGGGGGTGATTTGAATTTTTATATTCCTCCAAACTTTTTTTTTTTTTTTTTTTTTACTTTGTTAGGTCCACAACTTATACAGATTAATGGAAATTGCTCTATTATTCTGTATAGAAATCACTATATCACCGTTCAGTGCTGCCACCTAGTGGCCTGAACTGGGATATACTAACAATGAGTCTGGAAGCCGAGTACAGGCTCCCATTCACTATTAGAACAGGGTGCTGTCCCCGATCTCCGCCAGGGTAAAGTGCGCCTCAACCAGAATCAAAGTGCAGCAGTTGCAGAGAGAGCGGAGCCTCTAGGTGTAACTGAAACGCCCCTGTTGCTCCTAGAAGCTAATTTGTATAATAAATCATTTTTCTCAGCAATGCAGACACATATGAACATGGGACCAACACAGATGTCATCAGCTGCCAAGCACACATGTAACAGGTCAGCCAGTGTCATAGGTACAAAACTGCTGACAGATGCCCTTTAACTTGGCTGGCCGCCATAATGGGACGTCTAGGTAAAGGGAACCTGTCACCGGGATTTTGGGTATAGAGCTGAGGACATGGGTTGCTAGATGGCCGCTAGATGTACGGTTGCCTTGACAACTTGACTGCCTGGTCTGACATTGTTTCTCCCGGTACCAACTGCAGCAGGTGATGCAGCTACTATCATATCATTACATCAGTGTCGCTTTAAAACTCCAATACACTACTTTACAAGAGCTGCGGCGTTATATATTATATAAATATAAACCTTACAGTACCATAACAAACATGGCTACTTAGGATTTTAATATCACAAGTGACAACTTGTATCACAAGTTCTCATTGGCTGTCTCACAGACCATTTATGTATAAATGAAACTGATTGGCCGGTTTACTTACATCTCTTCCGTCCTGGTTCTCGGACTGGCAGGAAGCCTCGCGATACTCGTGCCCTGAATCTCCCTCAAAGGCGCCGTCTGCCATAACGTCATCATAGGATATTATAACCACCGAGAGCAGGCTGCGCCTGGTTTTCAGCTGCCGGGCTAAGGTTGATTTTCCGGCTCCGGGGAGGCCGCACAGAACACACAGTCCGATATGAGAGTTTGTAGCAGACTCCTCCATAATAACACTCGCGCTGTGTGCGCATGCTCAAATTAGAAATTTGCGGTCACACGGTAAATGTGCTTCCTGTACTGAAGGATTGTGGGAGTTCAATGTGTAACTCGAGCTTCCGTTATTATTCCAGCGGAGCTCGTGCTGGAGCCTTTATGACTATTACTGATGTTATTATTATTAGGCTTTTTAACATAAGGCAATTCAAACGTTCAACCCTAAATCTTCTGAGAGGTCTTAAAGGGAACCTCTCCCATTGATGTCTCTCACATCAGCGATTCCTAAAATACTTCAAGGACTGACATCATTGCATTTTCCAGATTTTTTGGTAATGGGGAAAGCTGCAGGTTCCCATCTCAGAAAGTGATGGCATAACACCAAGATATGCCACAACCTTGATAGGTGGAGGTCCGACTGCTGGTACTGCTAGGGGTGCCACCTTCCCCAACCAAAATTACCCGCCAAGTTAAGCCACACCCCCAAAGGGCATTTCTTAACACTGGGTGTTAAGTCGCTGTCATACTGTGGTCCCAGTAATAGAAATGCCCCCATTAGTGCCCCCCAGTAATATTAATTAACCCAGTAATAGAAATGCCGCCATAAGTGTGCCCTAGAATAAAGGGGTTGTCTGGGTTCAGAGCTGAACCCGGACATCCCTCCATTTTCCCCCCGGCAGCCCCCCTTGACTTGAGCATTGGAGCAGTTCACGCTCCGATGCTCTCCTTTGACCTGCTCTAAATCGCGCAGGGCAAAGGCATTTTTTGGAGATTCGGTGACAGACTAGGCTCTCCATGGGGCTGCCAGGAAGCCCGGTAACGTCACTGGCAGTGATGGGCGGGATTTAGCGCTGCCCTAGCCAGTAAAACGGCTAGGGCAGCGCTAAAGCCCGCCCATCAGAACCGGTGACGTCACCGAACACACTGCCGGGCGGAAGTTTACACCCGGCAGTGTGTTATTGAAAACAAAAGAGACCTTGCCCTGCGCGATTTAGCGCAGGGCAAGGGAGGGATGCTCCGATGCTAGCCTCAGGGGGGCTGCCTGGGTGAAAATAAGGGTATGCCTGGGTTCATCTCTGAACCCGGACAACCCCTTTAAAGCCCCATATTAGTGCCTCCCAGTAATAGTAACACCCCCATAGTGTGCCCCAGAATGAATAATGCCCCCATTAGTACCCCCAGTAAGAATAATGCCCCCATTAGTACCCCCAGTAAGAATAATGCCCTCATTAGTGCCCCCAGTAAGAATAATGCCCCCATTAGTGCCCCCAGTAAGAATAATGCCCCCATTAGTGCCGCCAGTAAGAATAATGCCCCCTTTAGTGCCCCCAGTAAGAATAATGCCCCCATTAATGTTCCCCAGTAAGAACAATGCCCCCATTAGTGCCCCCAGTAAGAACAATGCCCCCATTAGTGCCCCCAGTTAGAATAATGCCCCTATTAGTACCCCCCAGTAAGAACAATGCCCCATTAGTGCTTCCCAGTAAGACCTCATGCACACGGCCGTGTTCCGCGGCCGAGGGCGGTCCGTGGTAACCCGGCCGGGATTCCTGCTGACGCTGTGCGCTTCATGCAGCCGCTGCTGTACAGTGATCTAAGAATAATGCCCCCATTAGTACCCCCCAGTAAGAATAATGCCCCTATTAATGCTCACTAGTATGAATAATACCTCCATTAGCGCCCCCCAGTAAGAATAATGCCCCCATTTGTGCCCGCTTGTCTGCTTCTGGAAAAAAAAATGGAGGTGGTGCCCCCATTTGTGCCCGCTTGTCTGCTTCAGGAAAAAAATCACCGGCACCAGCAGGGCCACTAAAATGCCGGCCTTGCTCCATCTTGAGACTGGAGCACTATATTGTGTCCACTTTTTTTAATTTCCCTGCACCTTGGCGCTCCCAGCTACCCCGCTGTGCAAGGTACTGCAGCGTGGCTCCGTTCACTTGGATAGGGCTGTTCCACAGTGGATGACGGGGTGCACTGTGCAGGGGGAGCAGCGCTAGTCCAGCCCTTCAACCCACCTCCCAATTTATCATAAAGTGATGGCATATCTTATTAATGAGATAATAACGCTCCTTTAACTTCAGGAGATTCAGTCGGCTGACTTAAGGGGGTTGTCCAGCTTTGGGGATTTTTATTTTATTTTATTTTTTTACAGACCCCTGCAACGTGTTGTATTTAAAAAAAAAAAAACCCTACTTGCTCCTTGGCGCTCCATTCAGCAATCTTTCAGTCCCGCTAATTGAAAAAATGAAGGTAAAAATCAACTTCTGTCAGCTGCAGGGGTGGAAGGGATGGTGACTTTCTCCCTGCAGCTCACACACAGTGCTGCTGTCTGAGAGGGAGCTGTTCAAAAGGACATCCCCGTCCGTCCAGGCCATGCACCGGACAGAGGAAAGGGAGTCTGAAAGCCGGACTGTCCGGCCTAAAACCAAACCTCTGGCCACCCTAGGGGCAGGCTGCTGTGGAGGTCACAATTAAGGGGACAGTCCGCTATGGAGGTCAGTGTTAAGGGTCAGATTGCTGTAGAGGCCACTGTTAAGGGGGCAGGGTGTTGTGGAAATCACTGTTAAGGAGATGGGGTACTGTGGAGGTCACTAATAAAGGGGCGGCCGTTGTGGAGGTCACTGTTAAAGGGGCGGGTCGCTGTGGAGGTCACTTTTAGGGGGATAGGATGCTGTGGAGGTCACTGTTAAAGGGGCGGGTGCTGTGGAGGTCTTTGTTAAGGGGGCAGAGAACGGTGGAGGTCACAGTTAAGGGGATGGTCCACTATGGAGGTCAGTGTTAAGCGGCGGGGTGCTGTAGAGGTCACTGTTAAGGGGGTGGGGTGTTGTGGAGGTCACATTTTAAGGGAACAAAGCTCTGTGGAGGTCACTGTTAAGGGGGTGGGTTATTGTGTAAATACCTGTTAAGGAAACGGGGTACTGTGGAGGTCACTAATAAAGGGGTGGCCGCTGTGGAGGTCAATGTTAAGGGAGGAGGGGACTGTGGAGGCACTATTAAAGGGGCAGCGGGGTACTGTGAAGTCACTGTTAAGGTAGCGGGGTATTGTGAGGTCACTGTTAAAGGAGCAGTCGCTGTGGAGGTCTCTGTTAAGGGGCCGGGAATGGTGGAGGTCACAGTTAAGGGGACTGTAACCTATGGTCAGTGTTAAGGGGCGGGTGCTGTAGAACTCACTGTTAAAGAGGCAGGCTGCTGTGAAGGTCAAATTTAAGGGGGTGGGCTGCTGTGGACATCCCATTTTAAGGAGACACAGCACTGTGTTGGGGGGGCTCAGTGTTAAGGGGTGGGGGGCTGTGGAGGTCACTGTTAAAGGGGCGGGGTACTGTAGATGTCACTATTATGGGGGATACTGTCTATATCTTTTAACGACACACACAAACATTACATGAAATAGATTAAATATACCCGTATGAAGCCAGGTCCTTCTGCTAGTATATATATATATATATATAAATATACATATACAGTTAGGTCCATATATATTTGGACAGAGACAACATTTTTCTAATCTTTGTTTTGCACATTACCACAATGGATTTTGAACAAAACAATTCAGATGCAGGTGAAGTTCAGACTTTCAGCTTTAATTCACTGAGTTGAACAAAATGATTGCCTAAAGAATGTGAGGAACCAAAGCATTTTTTAAACTCAATCCCTTCATGTCAGGGGCTCAAAAGTAATTGGACAAATTACATATACAATTTCTAATACTTGGTTGAAAACCCTTTGTTGGCAATGACTGCCTGAAGTCTTGAACTCATGGACATCACCAGACGCTGTGTTTCCTCCTTTTAACCCCTTCAATCGCAGGCCTGTTTTCACATTCCTGCCCAGGCCATATGTCACTTTATGTGGTAATATCTTTGGAACACTTTTACTTATCCAAGTCATTCAGAGATTGTCTTCTCGTGACACATTGTACTTCATGATAGTCATAAACTTGAGTCAATATATTTCACCTTTATTTGTGAAAAAATAAAAAATTTACCAAAAATTTTAAAAATTCCCAAATTTTCAAATTTCTATTTCTCTACTTTTATAATAGATAGTGATACCTCATATAATAGTTATTACTGTACATTCCCCATATGCATACTTCATGTTTGGATCATTTTGAAAATGACATTTTATTTTTTGGGGACGTTAGAAGGCTTAGAAGTTTGGAAGCAAATCTTGAAATTTTTCGGAAAATTTCCAAAACCCACTTTTTCAGGACCAGTTCAGGTCTGAAGTCACTTTGTGAGGCTTACATAATAGAAACCACCCAAAAATGACCCAATTTTAGAAACTACACCCCTCAAGGTATAGAAAACTGATTTTACAAACTTTGTTAACCCTTTAGGTGTTCCACAAGAATTAATGGAAAATGGAGATGAAATTTCAGAATTTCACTTTTTTGGCAGATTTTACATTTCAATCCATTTTTTTCTAGTAGCAAAGCAAGGGTTAACATCCAAATAAAACTCAATATTTATTAATCTGATTCTGTGGTTTACAGAAACACCCCACATGTGATCGTAAACTGCTGTATGGGCACACGGAAGGGCGCAGTAAAAAAGGAACACCATATGGTTTTTGGAAGGCAGATTTAGCTGAACTGGTTTTTAGACACCATGTCCCATTTGAAGCCCCCGTGATGCACTCTTACAGTAGAAACTCAAAAAAGTGACCACATTTTGGAAACTACGGGATAAAGTGCCAGTTTTATTGGTACTATTTTGGGGTACATATGATTTTTAATTGCTCTATTTTACGTTTTTTGTGAGGCAAGGTAACAAAAAAATGGATATTTTGGCACCGTTTTTATTTTTAGCAATATTCATCTGACAGGTTAGATCATGCGCTATTTTTATAGAGCAGGTTGTTACGTAATGATATCAAATATGTCTACTTTCTATGAGGTTTTGTGTCTCCATTTTCTGAACGCCCTATTTTTTTATTTTTCTGTCGATCTTCTTGTGCAGGGGTTAGTTTTTTGACGTTTTTATTGGTACCATTTTTGGGTACATATGATTTTTTGATCATTCATTATTACACTTTATGGGGCAAGGGGACCAAAAAATTTGTTGTTTTGGCACAGTTTTTATTTATTTATTTTTACAGCATTTACCTGAGGGATTAGGTAATGTAACTTTTTTATAGAGCAGATCGTTACGGACGTGGCAATACCTAATATTTCAACTTTTTCTCATTTATTTAACTTTTACGCAATAATAGCATTTTTGAAACCGAAATAATGATATTTTTGTGTTTCCATAGTCTGAGAGCCATAGTTTATTATTTTTTTGGACCAATTGTCTTAGGTAAAGACTCATTTTTTGCGGGATGAGGTAACGGTTTGATTGGTACTATTTTGGGGGTATATGACTTTTTGATCGCTTGCTGTTGCAATTTTGTTTGATGTAAGGTGACAAAAATTGCTTTTTTTTTTACATATTTTTTTTTTTTTTACGGTGTTCATCTGAGGGGTTAGGTCATGTGATATTTTTATAGAGCTGGTTGTTATGGACGTGGTGATACCTAATATGTCTACTTTTTTTTTATTTATTTCACTTTAGCACAATAATAGCAGTTTTGAAGCAAAACATAATCATATTTTAGTGTCTCCATTGTCTGAGAGTGAAAGCGTTTTTTATTTTTTGACTGATTCTCTTAGGTAGGGTCTCATTTTTTGTGGGATGAGGTGACGGTCTGATTGGTACTATTTTGGGGGGCATATGCATTTTTGATCACTTGATGTTGCAATTTTTGTAATGTAATGTGACAGTTTTTTTTATTTTTTGGGCGATTATCTTAGGTAGGGGCTAATTTTCTGCGGGATGAGGTGACGGTTTTATTGATACCATTTTGTGGGACATACGCCTTTTTGATCGCTTGGTGTAGCACTTTTTCTGTTTTTTTTATTATAAAATAAGGGGAAAGGGTACTATTGCGTCAAATTGCGGGAAGGCAGTGGTTTCCATGACGTAGTAGTACGTCATGGGTCCGGAAGGGGTTAATGCTCTGCCAGGCCTTTACTGCAGGGGTTTTCAGTTGCTGTTTGTGGCCCTTTCTGTCTAAAGTTTAGTCTTTAACAAGTGAAATGCTCTATTGGGTTCAGATCCGGTGACTGACTCGGCCATTCAAGAATATTCCACTTCTTTGCTTTAATAAACTCCTGGGTTGCTTTGGCTTTATGTTTTGGGCCATTGTCCATCTGTATTATAAAACACCGATCAATCAGTTTGGCTGTATTTGGCTGGACTTGAGCACACAGTATGTCTCTGAAAACCCCAGAATTCATCCGGCTGCTTCTGTCCTGTGTCACATCATCAATAAACACTAGGGCCCCGGGGCCACTGGCAGCCATGCATGCCCAAGCCATCACACTGCCTCCGTCGTGTTTTACAGATGATGTGGTATGCTTTGGATCATGAGCTGTACCGTGCCTTCGCCATACTTTTTTCTTTCCATCATTCTGGTAGAGGTTGATCTGGGTTTCATCTGTCCAAAGAACGTTCTTCCAGGAGTGTGCTGGTTTTTAAGATGTTTTTTTTTAGCAAAGTCCATCCTAGCCTTCTTAATCTTGAGGCTTATGAGTCGCTCGCACCGTGCAGTGAACCCTCTGTATTTACTTTCATGCAGTCTTCTCTTTATGGTAGATTTGGATATTGATACCCCCTATATCCTGGAGAGTGTTGCTCACTTGGTCGGCTGTTGTGAAGGGGTTTCTCTTCACCATGGTAATTATTCTGCGATCATCCACCACTGTTGTCTTCCGTGGGCGTCCAGGTCTTTTTGCATTGTTGAGGTCACCAGTGCTTTCTTTCTTTCTCAGGATGTACCAAACTGTAGATTTTGCCACTCCTAATAGTGTAGCAATTTCTCGGATGGGTTTTTTCTGTTTTCGCAGATGAAAGATGGCTTGTTTCATCTGCATGGAGAGCTCCTTTGACCGCATGTTTACTTCTCAGCAAAATCTTCAAAATGCAAGCACCACACCTCAAATCAACTCCAGGCCTTTTATGTGCTTAATTGAGAATTAAATAATGAAGGAATTGCCCACATCTGCCCATGAAACAGCCTTTGAGTCAATTGTCCAATTACTTTTGGCCCCTTTAAAACCAGGGGGCCCCATGTAAAGGAGCTGAAACTCCTAAACCCTTCCTCCAATTTGAATGTGGATACCCTCAAATGAAAGTTAAAAGTCTGGACTTTATGTCCATGTTAGTGTTGATCGAGCATGCTCGGCCGAACACATGTGTAACGTGCACATCCAAAAAATATCAGTGACATCTAGTGTACTTTTTCCGTAGATGGTGTCCGCTGTGGACAGTGACATTACATGGGCTACATATCCTGTATAACGTTTCCACATTCCAAATACCTGTGACATTCCTTCTAATTTTATATTAGCCGCTGCTGACATCAGCAACATTATCCCAAAAATATCTGTGACATCCAGTGTACTTTTTCCGTAGATGGTGTCCACTGCAGACAGTGACATTAGCTGCGCTACATCTCCTGTGTAACGTGTGCATATCCAAAAAATATCAGTGACATCCAGTGTACTTTTTCCGTAGACGGTGTCCGCTATGGACAGTGACATTACCTGGGGTACATCTCCTGTGTAACGTTTCCACATCCCAAATACCTGTGACATTCCCTGTAATTTTTTTATTAGCCGCTGGGGACATTATCTGCGGTATTTCTCCTGTGTAACGTTAACATATCCCAAATACCTGTGACATTCCCTGTTATTTTCTATTAGCCGCTGGTGACATCAGCGACATTAACTGCGGTATATCTCCTGTGTAACGTTTCCACATCCCAAATACCTTTTTTTTATTTTTTTGCGCATATACTTACAAATCCTACGCTAATGTACGTGTGACATACTTTCAAGCATATATAACATTTAATATGAAGAAGGCGAGCAGTAAGGGACGGGGAAGTGGCTGTGCTGCTGATGGTGCACGCAGAGGACGTGTCCCTGGGCTCATTGAAACTGTGCCTGCTGCCAGAGCACAAGAAAAACAATCATCCACGATACCTAGCTTCATGTCCCAGTTTGCAGGGGGCGCAGGACAACGCTCTCGAAGTCAGACCAGTGCGACCAGGTGGTCGGTTGGATTGCAGCAGATAATGCTTCCAGTAAGGTCCCTTTCACACTGGCGAGAATTCCGTGCGGGTGCAATGCGTGAGGTGAACGCATTGCACCCGCACTGAATCCGGACCAATTCACTTCAATGGGGTTGTTCAGATAAGCAGTGATTTTCACGCATCACTTGTGCGTTGTGTGAAAATTGCAGCATGTTCTATATTCTGCGTTTTTCACGCAATGCAGGCCCCATAGAAATGAATGGGTCTGCATGAAAATCGCAAGCATCCGCAAGCAAGTGTGGATGCGGTGCGATTTTCACGCATGGTTGCTAGGAGATGATGTAAGTAAATTGATAAAAGTAAATTTACTGTATTATTTTCCCTTATAACATGGTTATAAGGGAAAATTATAGCATTCTTAATACAGAATGCTTATTAAAATGTGGCTTTAGGGGTTAAAAAAATAAATAAAATTAACTCACCTCATCCTGTTGTTCGCACAGCCGGCATAATCTTCTTTCTTCTTCTTTCAGGACCTGCCAAAGGACCTTTGATGACGTAATCGCGCTCACCACGTGGTGACGTCAGCGCAGGTCCTGCTGAATGAAGATAGAAGATTTCTATTTATTTTTTTAACCCCTAAAGTCACATTTTAGTAAGCATTCTGTATTAAGAATGCTATCATTTTCCCTTATAACCATGTTATAAGGGAAAATAATAAAATATACAGAACACCTAACCCAAACCCGAACTTCAGTAAAGAAGTCCGGGTTCGGGTCTGGGTACCACAGTCAGTTTTTTATCACTCGCGTGCAAAACGCACTGCATCCACACGATAAAAACTGAACATCGGAACACAATCTCAGTCAAAACTGACTGCAATTGCGTACCTATTCGCACGATTTTCCCTGATCGCAGACGCAACGCATCCGGACCTAAACCGGACACACTCGTTTGCAAGGGGCCTAAGTCCAGTCTCAGTAGCCAAGAGTCTGGTCAACACAATCCTCACCCTGATCCTCCTTCCTCCCACCTTGGAGAGTCTTGCCGAACAAGTGATCCCACACTCGGATATTCCAAGGAGCTCTTTTCAGCGCCATTCCTTCATTTGGGCCTCTCGACAAGCCCGCTTGAAGAGGGACATGAGATCTTGTGCCCTGATTCCCAAACTCTTGAGCATCCACCGTCACAAGAAGATGACAGTGGGGAAAGGCAATTAGTGTTTCATGAGGTGGGTGATGATGATGAGACACAGTTGCCAATAAGTCAACGGCAATTAGTGTCTCAAGAGGTTGATGATCAGGATGAGACACAGTTGTCAATAACTGAGGTTGTTAGGTCAACAAGTCAGGAGGATGAGCAGAGTGAGGAAGTGGAAGAGGAGGTGGTGGACGATGAAGTCACTGACCCAACCTGGGAAGGTGGCATGCCGAGCGAGGATAGCAGTACAGAGGGGTAGGGATCTGCAGCACCGCAACAGGCTGGAAGAGGCAGTGGGGTAGCAAAATGGAGAAGGCGGGCCACACCAAACAGGCCCGCAACTGTTCCCTGGAGCACACCCTTGCGGAAATCTCTTTTGCCAAGGGGTAGGTGTTCCGCAGTCTGGCGCTTTTTTGAGGAAAATAAGGACGACAAAAGAATTGTAATTTGCAACCTGTGCCATACAAAAATGAGCAGGGGTATGAACACTAGCAACCTTACCACCACCAGCATTATCCACCACATGGCATCAAAGCACCTTAATAGGTGGGCTGAACGCCTGGGTCCACAATCTGTGTCTGCGGGTCACACCACTGCCTCCTCTTCCCCTGTGTTACGTGCTAGCTAATCCCCTGTCGAAGGCGCAGGCCCAGATGCCTCCCGCCCTGCACCTGGACCTTCGCAAGTACCATCAGCAACCACATCCACTTCCGTGTACCAGCGCAGTGTACAAATTTGAACGCAAGCGCAAATACCCAGCCACCCACCCACAGGTGATAGCACTAAACGCGCAACTTTCCAAATTACTGGCCCTGGAAATGTTGCCATTTAGGCTTGTGGACACTGAGGCCTTCCGCAGCCTGATGTCGGCGGCCGTCCCTCGTTACGCAGTCCCCAGCTGCCACTATTTTTCACGGAGTGCCGTGCCCGCCTCACACCAGCATGTGTCCTGTAAAATCACCCATGCCCTGACCAATACAGTTACTGGGAAGTTCTACTTAACCACTGACACATCGACAAGTGCTTTCGGCCAGGGACGCTACATTTCTCCGACGGCACACTGGGTGAACGTTGTGGAGGCCGGGAGCGAGTCGTACCCTGGGATGGCACAGGTGCTACCGACGCCAAGGATTGCGAGCCCTAATTCCATCAGGGTTTCCACCACCACCTACGTTAGTGGCTCCAACCCCTACTTCTCCTCCTCTGCCTCCTCCTCCACTTCCCCCTCACAATTATCCGCTTGCAGCACCAGTCAGCCATCAGTCGGTAGCAGGAAGCAGTGTAGAACTGCAGTGGGGAAGCGTCAACAGGCTGTGCTTAAGCTGATCTGCTTAGGTGACAAACAGCACACCGCCGCAGAGCTGTGGCAGGGTATAAGAGACCAGACTGAGCTGTGGCTCTCGCCACTCAACCTAGAACCAGGCATGGTTGTGTCTGATAATGGCCGTAACTTGGTGGTGGCTTTGGAGCTCGGCAAGCTCACACACCTAGCCCACATCTTCAACTTAGTGGTTCAGCAGTTTCTCAAAACCTACTCCAATTTGCCTGAGCTACTGGTGAAGGTGCGCCGTTGGGACTCTGGCACACTTGGCTGACTTTGTTAGGCTGCCTTTCCTGTGACCCACGCATTTTACGCATTTTGGACAACACTGATTACTGGTTGTTCACCATTCTCAACCCCCGCTACAAAGAGAACTTCTCATCTCTCATTCCTGTGGTGGAGAGGACGAGCAAATGGTGCAATACCTGAAGGTCCTTGTGGAAAAATTGCTCCATAAATTTTCAACTGACAACGCTGGCGGCAGAGTACGTAGTTCCTTGGGCAACTGAGGAGGGGAGACGAGGGGAACACACAGCAGTTCCAACAGAGGCAGGGCAACACTCTCCAAAGCTTGGGACAGTTTCATCACCCTGATGCGCGGCCTAGTGTCACAAGGAGGGAAAAATTTTGGAAGATGGTGAAGGAGTACGTAGCAGACCGTGTCAGCGTCCTCAATGATCCCTCTGTGCCTTACAACTACTGGGTGTCCAAGCTGGACACGTGGCATGAACTGGCGCTCTACGCCTTGGAGGTGCTGGCCTGCCCTGCCGCCAGCGTTTTGTCAGAGCGGATATTTAGTGCTGCTGGGGGCATAATAACTGATAAGCGCATCCGCCTGTCAACTGAAAATGCCGACAGGTTGACTCTTATAAAAATGAACAAGGCCTGGATTGCCCCTGACTTCTCTACTCCACCAGAGGAAAGCGGCTGAACATAAAGGCACTTTAAATGTGTTTTTTATAATGTACTGAATACACTGTATTTCCATGCACCCCTTCCACCACAAAAAAGGGTATATGGTCCAATCTTCCTTTTCTCATCCTCCATCCCTTCTCTTCTATTATATCAACATGCTTATTAGTCTGCCCTCACTCCTAATGTTGTAGAGGGTCAGCTCACCAGCAGGCCCTCACCTACAATCTTTTAGAGGGCCAGCTCACCTGCAGGCCCTCGCATGTAATGTTTTAGAGGGTCAGCTCACCAGCAGGCTCTCACCTACAATCTTTTAAAGGGTCAGCTCACCAGCAGGCCCGCGCATATAATGTTTTAGAGGGTCAGCTCACCAGCAGGCCCTCACCTACAATCTTTTAGAGGGTCAGCTCACCTGCAGGCCCTCACATATAATGTTTTAGAGGGTCAGCTCACCAGCATGCCCTCACCTACAATCTTTTAGAGGGTCAGCTCACCTGCAGGCCCTCGCAAATAATGTTTTAGAGGGTCAGCTCACCAGCAGGCCCTCACCTACAATCTTTTTTTGAGGGTCAGCTCACCAGCAGGCCCTCAACAATAATGTTTTACAGGGTCAGCTCACCAGCAGACCCTCACCTACAATCTTTTAGAGGGTCAGCTCACCTGCAGGCCCTTGCATATAATGTTTTAGAGGGTCAGCTCACCAGCAGGCCCTCACATATAATGTTTTAGAGGGTCAGCTCACCAGCATGCCCTCACCTACAATCTTTTAGAGGGTCAGCTCACCTGCAGGCCCTTGCATATAATGTTTTTGAGGGTCAGCTCACCAGCAGGCCCTCAACAATAATGTTTTACAGGGTCAGCTCACCAGCAGGCCCTCGCATATGTTTTTGAGGGTCAGCTCACCAGCAGGCCCTCAACCATAATGTTTTACATGGTCAGCTCACCAGCAGGCCCTCACCTACAATCTTTTAGAGGGTCAGCTCACCAGCAGGCCCTCGCATATAATGTTTTTAAGGGTCAGCTCACCTGCAGGCCCTCAACCATAATGTTTTACATGGTCAGCTCACCAGCAGGCCCTCACCCGTAATTTTTTAAATGGTTAGCTAAGCAGCAGGCACTCGTCCATAATTTTTTCAATAGTCAGCTCAGCAGCAGGCACTCGCCCATAATCTTTTAGATGCTCATATCAGCATCAGGCACCCTTAATGTTCTAGAGAGTCAGCTCTGCAGCTGTCACGGCTGTATGTGAGCAACAATAGAAATACACAGTACAGAGCAACTGACTGGACCCAGAACTAGGGAGGATAAAGGGTGACCCCTGTCCGACCCTCAACGCTCTCCCTATTCTGCTAAAGCACATGCCCGGATCCCAATGGCGGAACGAGGCATGCCCACGTGCCTAAGACTAATGACCACTGTAACCCCTACAATAGTGGAAGGGGCACGGCCACCAGTGCCCTACTCAGTATATGGAGGGAACCGTGGCCACCTCAGATCCAGTCAGAAAACAAACAGGAACACAACAATGTCTGCAGACTTAGCTGAAGATGTTGCAGCCACAGAGAAGACGGATCCAAGGACAGGCTGGCAATATCCGGAGTGCTAGCTGCAGCAGAACACAGGTCCAGTGAACTGATAGCTACAAGTGAAGAAACTAAAGCAAGAGCTACAACTGAAGTGAGAACTATAATCCACATCCTATCATAGGAGGAGGGGTGATATAAAGAGAGGGAAATCAAACACATGAAGAACAGCTGTGGTGAAAGAAACCAAAAGTAAACAGAGTAGTGAGAACTCCTCCCAGCTCTAGTAGCGACATCATCACAGGGGTGGAGAAACAGAGCTGTGAGAACGTCCCAAAGCTCTGGTAGTGACAGCAGCAGACCCTCACCCCTAATGTTTTAGATGGTCAGCTCAGCAGAAGGCCCTCACCCTTAATGTTTTAGAGGGTCACCAGCAGGCCATCAATGATAATTTTTTAAGGGTGTATGATGCCCTCCTTTATGTATAATAAAGGGTGTATTGGAGTGCCGGTTCCTTGTAATTTTTGGAAGCCCTTTTACTTAGTGGATATGCTTTATGAGTGTAGGAGTCCCACTACCTGAACAATTGTACCACAATGTGAATGAGGCCCCCCATTATGTGATATACCGGTTGTATCGGAGTGCCTCTTCCTTGTAATTTTTGGCAGCACTTGCACTTTATATACAAGTAAATATACAGTAAAGAATGTTTCCTAACAATTTTTTGTTACCTCAAAAGGTAGGAATGCCCATACACTGGAACCTGGAGGCCCTGGAGACCCTAAAGAGCCCTATGGGTATTGGCAGGGCTTGAGACGACCTGTTCCTTCCCAGGTGAAGGAACCAGCGTCTCCCTGAGGCCTAGTAACAACAGACACGGGGAGGCTAAACCACAACAAAGAAACAAGACACTTAACTTCTGTAGAGATGGACGAGCAGGAACTCCAGAGAGGACAACACACCAACTCTTCCAAAACCAAATGAAGCTATCAACCGCATAGCCAGAAGGGTGAGGTCAGACTATATAGGGGAGGAGTAATGACCACTAAGCTACACCTGAAACAAGGGGTGTGGTCATTAACAACAACACTGAAGCAAATGTAACCAAAGAGGCTGTTAGATCCCTTCACGTGTAGCCAGTCTCTTCGATCTTCTGACATCTGTCACGGGCGACACCATGACAGTTGCACTATCTTTGGCACTTTTTGTCTATTTTTATGAACCCATTTTAAATAAAGGACCCTTGAAGGACATGCTGCTGCTGCCGATCTTGCTTGGACTATTTATGGAGCGACCGCTGTGGATCCATGGTTGCTGACAGGCTGAGGTATTCCTGAGGGAGTCTAGAGGGAACGTTGGTGCTGCTTTCACTCTACATTTCTACTATCCTGAGGATAGGTCATCAATAGAAAAAGATATACAGGCGCCACTCACCAATCTTCTTTTATTTCTTCCAGGGCTGGGTACATCGACGCTGAGTACATCAAGGCTGAATACATCAAAACTGGATAAATAAAAAGAATACATAAAACATAAGTGGCTTGGGACGGACATACATACGCTGAGGCGCGAAACGGCCGTTGCTGAAAGTCTTACCACTGCTTCGTATGTATGTCCGTCGCAAGCCACTTATGTATTCAGCTTTTATGTATCCAGTTTTGATGTATTCAGCCTTGATGTACTCAGTGTTGATGTACCCAGCCCTGGAAGAAATAAAAGAAAATTGCACCGATTGGCGAGTGCCGCCTGTATATCTTTTTACTCGTTTGGAACTTATTTGCTGTGGGCACAGCCAGGTTGCAGTGTTAAACACCCTGTATGCAATAGTGACATTACCCTGAATTGAACGTGAAGAGTTACGTGCAGTGCCACTCAATCTGCTTCTTTTCACTTGTCATCAATAGAAAAAGACCGGACAACCCCTTTAACACTGCAGCAATGCAGGTACTGCACAGATAGGGGTACATTTACAAAGTAAAAGAAAAAAATCTATATTGTAAACCAGTAGTTATTATCATTTAGGATAAGGCGACGTTGGATGCGACCAAAGATCTCTGCTTCATCGCAAGTAATGTAAGTGAATGGGGCTGTGGTGTGACCTGTAAGTGGCAGCGACCTGACGGTCGCTGGCTTTTTGCGACTGTCAGTTCTTGGCATCTTGCGTGATGCCATGCACTGACATTACTTGAGATACAGCCTGTGGTACACAGTGATCTTTACTTGTAGCCCCAGTCTTAGGGACCTAAAAGGTAGTAACAGGTTCCCTTTAAGTGACCCTCCAGAATGAAAAGCATCAGTCAAGGTGGAACAGGGGCAGTACTTGCTTTGGGCTATGGCAACAGGACAACCTTATCTGACGTGTTTTGTTCTTTTTTTTTTTCACAATCACTTTAATATTCGCTATGGCAGACGCAGAGGGCGCTTGTGTAAGGACAGTATATGAGCCCCTCGGTCACCCAGTAACTCATCGCAGACCACCATACATGCAGTCTAATAGATAATGAAAAACTGATAGCTACTTTTGATGTGGCATTGGATCTCCTTACTTACTGGTCCACTTACAGCTGCACTGGTTGCATGTAGGATATGTCTGGCCCTGTGTTCTGATCCAAGCAAACCATCTTATATACCAGTACAGGTTCTAGAGACCCAACAGCACATTGTCCATGCACGCGTTTGACTGACACATGTATGGCTGGCATTAGACTGGTGGCCAGAATGTCAACCACAAGTGGTACCAGCAATATAATTGTCCCCATACAGTTTGTGCCAATATACGGTACATGTTAGCACCTACCTATACAAAAGTGTCAGTCCTATTAGTGCCTATACTGTAGTGCCCGCTATGTATCAGCATCCAGACCTGTGGTAGTCATAGAAGTACCATACTAATGTGCCAAGCCATCTATAAGTGCTGATACTGTAATACCAGCCCATAGTAAAGCCCATAACCTATTTACCTGCCATTTCAGTCCCCATAAAGTTGTAACAGTGCTAGAATCCATATATCAGTAGCGCTATCCAATTATGCCAGATATATATTATCTCCTCTCTAAATGTGCCAGACTCAGAAATGGGTATGTGCCATGCAGGAATCAGTCAAAAATAGGCTATGTATCAGAGGGCTTACTATAGTGATTGCCCCCAGTAGGGTGGACATTGTAATGCTTGTGATCTTGAGCAAAAGATTGTAACGCCGCAGAACATACCAATTTGCAAGAAACCAATGACATCTGAGGTGTTAACCTATAAGGAACCAGTGACATCACAGAGGCACAAGCCTATCACTTGCAAGCAACCAGTGACATCACACAGCCACTGCATTGTCATGGAACTTGTGACATCACGGACACTTGAGCAGATCCGTTCACCAGAACGTAGAAATAACACAAAGGACTGAGTTTCAGAAATGTAATAGGATAAAAAAAAAAAAAACACGATGAGGCATTTCACAGTATGACATCATAAAACACAAAATTGGATATACAGGTTTTTAAAACAGATTTCATAAAAGTGCATCTGGATTTAGCAGCTTTCGTCGTGACTCCTTCATGCCGGGTTTGTCTTTACCATGTGGTTGTCCTTTGTGATTATATCAGTGCTGTGCCCATAATCCATGGATTGCAGCGGCACCACATAGAACTTTAATGGCTCCAGACTGAAATCAGGTTGCTGGCTGGTTCTGAAGTGCTTAGTTCAGTGTGATCCATTGTCAGACGTTATCGGGCCAGGTATACTGTGGGGTTGTGGACAGTTGAGGGCGAGGAGGACGGGTGGGTGGCACTGGTCTAGCGGGTGGCACTGGTCTAGCGGGTGGCACTGGTGGTCTGTTATATCAAGACAAAAAAAGTATTCGAATTTGCTCGCAAAGTCACAATGAATTCGATAGGCTGATAAATACATAATCCTGAATCTGCAGGGTCTGTTCTTAATTTTCAGGCAGTACCGGCAAATTTAGTCTGTTCTGGGTTGAAAATGGAAAAGGCTTATGTAATCCCCACCCATAAGTGGATAGTCCAGCTGAATTTGGGGGCATTCCTATAGGAATGCCCCAAATTTACAAGCTACAATGTTGGAAAGTGTGCAAATATAAAGCCGTTTGCACCTCACCCCCAGCATACCCCGTTCTTAACCTTAATCTGCCAGAATGGGCCATTAAATTAGGTCGCTGATTGTTGGGAGTCATCAAAGTATGCTCCCAGAAACCCCCTCAGAGTTTTCCCTGGCACAGTGGGTCATCCATACACATGGTGTGCCTGGTACTGAAAATCATCTGAACGGGGGTCAGACACAAAGGTGGACATATAGCCTGCTAAGTCGCAGAAGGGTCCAAGGAGGGCAGGGACCACTATGGTCACAAGGATGTATCTGCCTCTTTCACCCCTGCTTAAGGGTCTCTTGTAGCTGCTACAGCTGATGCTTCAGTATATGTGCAGATGGTGGAGCAACAGTAAAGTGTTACCTTCCGTACAGGTGGTTAACCCCGTCACAGGGAGTTAACCCACCCATTAAACCAGCCTAGATCATCAGGGATGTTGTCAATAACTTCCTCACTACCCTAGACCACCAGGGATGTTACCCATTGCTGCGGGGAAATTTGAAGAGGTTGGTCGCATTGTGCTTCAATTTCAGTAACACCATACCCTAGTGTCTAATGGTATAAGAAGCTGATAAACAGCATCCGGGCTTCCCCTAGCCGGCCTGGAGTTGCTCTCCCATGCACAATGCACAGTACAGTACATGGGTAGCAATGCAACAGGCGCCAACATATAAAGCCTTTCCAAGGTGGCGCTTCTGTCTTTTAATAAGCGTGCACTGAAAGCAGTCAGCACAGGCGCAGATAAAAGACTCTTCCCTAAATGTCCTGTGTCTGCGCCTGTGCTGACTGCTTTCAGCACGTGCACAGTGGAAGACAGGAGCACCATCTTGGAAAGGCTATGGACACCAGCACCTATTTATAACTCTACCCATGGGCATGGGCAACTCTGTGCGGCCTGAGGTATGCCCGGAGACCAGTTAACAACTTCTTATGTCACTGCACACCACTGTATGGCATAGATTGTAAGCTCTTGCGAGCAGGGCCCTCATTCCTCTTGTTTTAATTGTTGAGCTGTTTGCTGTTGTTTGTATTTGAACCGCCTGATTGTAAAGTGCTGTGGAATATGTTAGCGCTATATCAATAAAGATTATTATTATTATTATTTAATAACCTTTTCTAACAATACCTCCATACACATGTCATCCAATGGGCACCTCTGAATGAGATCGGAAGCATATAGAGTGACGAAAGGCACCCATAAACATCTAAATCTGTGTACTCAAAGGTTGTGCGGAAAATAATACCGCCATGTGAGTGAGACCTCTGTGTGCTTCAAGGAGGGATCCTCAAGAACATTTAATGCATATTCTTGCCATGTCTTAATTTGGCTATTGTCACAACAAGATCATAAGGGGCTTGAGGTGCCCCATGAGCTGCTCCATAATTTGCCGAAAACTGTTCATTTCTGAGCGAAAAGATAATAGCAAGAAGCAATAATAACTTAAATGTGACAAACCTTTGAGGAACGTTATGCGATATAGTGAAGACATCAGAAAAGGTCCTGTCCTGTAAAACCAGAAAGCATTATAGAGGGGTGAGATCATAAATTACATTTATTTACTCCGCTGCACAGTATACCCATCTACCCGTACTGGGGTAAAGCAGCAATGGCATTAAAGAAGTTCTCGGGTCCAATAATTCATTTTTTTTTCTGTTTTCAGTATCCCAAACGCTGCATACAGTTGCAAGAAAAAGTATGTGAACCATTTGGAATGATATGGATTTCTGCACAAATTGGTCATAAAAAGTCACAATAGACAATCACATTTTGCTTAAACTAATAACACACAAAGAACTAAATGTTACCATGTTTTATTGAACACACCATGTAAACATTCACAGTGCAGGTGGAAAAAGTATGTGAACCCCTAGACTAATGACATCTCCAAGAGCTAATTGGAGTGAGGTGTCAGCCAACTGGAGTCCAGTCAATGAAATGAGATTGGAGGTGTTGGTTACAGCTGCCTTGCCCTATAAAAAACACACACCAGTTCTGGGTTTGCTTTTCACAAGAATCATTGCCTGATGTGAATGATGCCTTGAATAAAGCTGGAAAGGGTTAAAAAGTATCTCCAAAAGCCTTGCTGTTCATCAGTCCACGGTAAGACAAATTGTCTATAGATGGAGAAACTTCAGCAGTGCTGCTACTCTCCCTAGGAGTGGCCGTCCTGTAAAGATGACTGCAAGAGCACAGCGCAGACTGCTCAATGAGGTGAAGAAGAATCCTAGAGTGTCAGCTAAAGACTTACAAAAATCTCTGGCATATGCTAACATCCCTGTTAGCGAATCTACGATACGTAAAACACTAAACAATGGATTTCATGGGAGGATACCACAGAGGAAGCCACTGCTGTCAAAAAAAAACATTGCTGCACGTTTACAGTTTGCACAAGAGCTCCTGGATGTTCCACAGCAGTACTGGCAAAATATTCTGTGGACAGATGAAACCAAAGTTGAGTTGTTTGGAAGAAACACACAACACTATGTGTGGAGAAAAAGAGGCACAGCACACCAACATCAAAACCTCATCCCAACTGTGAAGTATGGTGGTGGGGGCATCATGGTTTGGGGCTGCTTTGCTGCTGATTGTTATCATTGAAGGAAAAATGAATTCCCAAGTTTATCAAGACATTTTGCAGGAGAACTTAAGGCCATCTGTCCACCAGATAAAGCTCAACAGAAGATGGGTGTTGCAACAGGACAACGACCCAAAGCATAGAAGTAAATCAACAACAGAATGGCTTAAACAGAAGAGAATACGCCTTCTGGAGTGGCCCAGTCAGAGTCCTGACCTCAACCCGATTGAGATGCTGTGGCATGACCTCAAGAAAGCGATTCACACCAGACATCCCAAGAATATTGCTGAACTGAAACAATTCTGTAAAGAGGAATGGTCAAGAATTACTCCTGACCATTGTGCACGTCTGAGCTGCAACTACAGGAAACGTTTGGTTGAAGTTATTGCTGCCAAAGAAGGTTCAACCAGTTATTAAATCCAAGGGTTCACATACTTTTTCCACCTGCACTGTGAATGTTTACATGGTGTGTTCAATAAAAACATGGTAACATTTAATTCTTTGTGTGTTATTAGTTTAAGCAGACTGTGATTGTCTATTGTTGTGACTTAGATGAAGATCTAATTTTATGACCAATTTGTGCAGAAATCCATATCAATCCAAAGGGTTCACATACTTTTTCTTGCAACTGTATTTTCACCTAATATACCTAGTTTTTATGTCAGCACTTTCCTTCCCCTGTTGTCGGCATCAGTTCTTCTAGGTGGCATGTCTACATGCAGAACTTCCTGTTTTCCTCAGCTTCCGGCCGGGTTTGCTAACCAATCCCAGCATGCTTTGCTCTGCCCACCAGGCTTGTTCCTCCTAACTAGTCGAGAGGGGAGGTGTAGGGTGGGTTGACTGCTGCAGAGGGCACAGTGTTGCGGAAGGAGCGAGTTCTGGTACACACTGTTGTATAATCGCCAGGTCTGCCTATTTAGACTCCAGCCATATCTACTTCTGTGTGATTATGTATGTACATATAAAAGTAGCAGTCAGGCATGATTTACCTGGTTCCTTGGCATGTTGCCGGCAGTGTTCCAATTGGCATAGGCATTCTGGTTGCGATTGGCATAATTGTTCTGCTCTTGTTCATTTCTTTCTCTGTTCATAAAAGAAGGTTTTTAATAGGAAAAATGTGGAATAAATGGAATATTGTCAAATCCTGGTATCGGGGGCAGGCATAGCATATGTACAGGATGCATAGGGTAGATAAACGGGCTCTCTCATCTAAAAAAAAAATTCTGACTGTTTATTAGATTGCATACAAGGGGATGAATTCACACATTTCATGGATCTTAAAAGGGTTTCCCATCTTAGATATTTATGGCATACCAACAGGACAAGAGGCACCAGTTGGGATGGGTGTGGATCCCTGAAGACCCTCTAAAAATAGGTGTGGTGCCTGAATCAGAAATTAATGGCAGAGCTTCAGTGAAGGGACCAGGGAAACAGACAATGTTGTTAGAACTAGTCCCTAAGACCGTATAGCTCTAACCCAATTTTGCCTCACAGGTGGTCTGAACTATGCAAATAATTGAGCTGTGCTACACTGTTCCGTAGGTCCCGTACAAGTGAATGGGGCTTTCGGAAACAGTGTAGCACAGCCAACTTGGCTGTTTCCATAGTCCTGACCACCTTTGGCAGCCACATCCAGTGCGAAGGAGGTCAGAGGGCTTATTTTGAGATGGGAATATCCCTTTAATTACTGGTAGACTGTCAGAGAGACACAGAGGGGCATTCAAGAGCAAGGGACCTATGCATGGTTCTTGCACGAGGTCCACGTCTGCCTGTTACTGCCTGTAGCTGTCATTATGGTTGATTAGACAATTTGTGGCGCTATTGCAACTAGCCGGATTGCTTCTCCGATGTTCTCCTGCTTCCTGTAACACTGTCATAATGGCTGCCTGCAGCTGCCACTAGGGGGAGCCGATTGGATACAAATGTATACAGCTCCACTGCATTGAGTTTAATATTAGCTGTAAATATCCAGATGCAGTGAGCTCCCCCTAGTGTTCACTGCATGCAGCCAGAATTATAGTATATGATTTATAAAGTCAGAAAAACAGAGCTCCCCCATACAGATACTTAATGAAATTAAACAGCACAAAGTTTTGAACCTAAAAATGAAAGAATGGATATTTATTTCAGAAGAAATATGTTTGGGGGAGCTTTCAATGTGGGTGGGATCCATTCTAAGATTTGCCAATTTCTGTGTATGCCCCTAGCAATGTCAAGTTACTACAAACCTGCGTCTTCTCTTCCGGAAAAACCTCCTTCTAATTGCGTCTCTTTTTATGAACATCACAACTAGGAGGATGAGGATCGGCAGAACCAGCAGGAAGAAGATGAGCAGTCCATCAAGTAAAGAGGTGTCTATGAGGACAATGCAAATAAAACAGATAACTGTAAGTAAGTGGGGAACACACAAGGCATTGGCTATGGACACCTTTGGGGGCAATCATTTTTGTTTTTACTGCATTCTACTTATTTGAGTCAAAAAAAAAAAAAAAAAAAAAACATTTTTCCAGTAGGTCTGTAATTAAAAAAATTTCATCTGTTTGTATTCTGCAGCCAGCGAAGCTCCTCTGAAGGCTCCTTCTGTAAGCCTTATCTCTGCATTCCTGACAGCTCATAAACACTCATTTAAGCTCAATTCTTATTACATCAGCTTAAATTAAAGGGGTATTCCCATCTCAGACAATGGGCGCATATCGGTAGGAGAACGGATCCCTGAAAGTTGTGAAGGGCACACTGCACATGCGCAGCCGCCCTCCATTCATTTCTATAGGGCTGCCGAAAATATCCGAGCGCTGGCTCAGCTATTTCAGTGGGCCCCAAAGAAATGAATGGGAGTGGTGGCCGCGCAAGCGCCGTGCGCTCCCATTCACTTCTATGAGGAGTGCGCTTGGCGGTAGCCGGTGCCCGCACCATTCTCCAGAGGTGGGACCCACGCCTATCAGACAATGGAGGCATATCCTAGCGATATGCTTCCATTGTCTCAGATGGGAATACCCCTTTAATGTATAGGACTTGCAAAAAAAAAACATGTCCTAATTTGAGGATATAGAAATTGCTGAGACTTGTGGTTGCAGAGCAGCTACAGAGCAATCGGTTGTCTGCACTTATTACTAGACGATGGATGGCAAGGGTACATCCACGCAGGACTGGTCCACTATGGATTTTCCAGCTAGAGCAATATCAGCACCAAATCTGCATAAATACTGCAGAGTTCACCCTCTGTATGGCAAAGGGTGAAAACCATGGTAGAAATCCTCAGCGTAAATTGACAAGCTGCAGATTTAAAATCCGCAATTTATGGTCAGGTTATGAGCGGATTCCATTGCGGAGATTTTCTGCAGCATGTGGATGAGGCATTTCTGCCGCTGCCCTGTTCTGAATGGATACAGCAACACCAGTACCCCACAGACTCCCTCAGGAAGGCATCAGCTCGTCCACAGCCATAGATCCTCAACGGTCAACAGATCAACCGTTTCGGCTACATACTAGCCTTTGTAGTATGTAGCAGAAACGTTGCATTTTATATACTTTGTGTACATTGTTCATGGACTTTGGTGAATAAAGGACCCTCGTTTTGGATATGCTCCCGTCATCTGTCGGTTTTTCGCTGTTCTGAATGGAGTCTTCAAAAATCCATGCACTTGCCACCAACACAATCTTAGGCTACTTTCACATCTGCGTTTTCTTTTCCAGTTTTGAGATCCGTCAGAGGATCTCAAAACCGGAGGAAAACGCTTTAGTCTTGTCCCCATTCATTCTCAATGAGGACAAAACTGAACAAACCGGAACAGAGTGCATCAGAATGCGTTCCGTTCCCATGCTGGACACAAAACCGCTGCATCATGGGATACTGTTCAAGATGGATCCAGCATGAAACACAATGTAAGTCAATGGTGTCGGATCTGTTTTTTTGGACATGAAAAAAACTGATCTGGTGCCGATTGACTAACAATGGCTTTAGTGTGGATCTGTGTTCATTCATTTTAGAGATAATATAACCGGATCCGTTCTGAACGGATGCAGTCGGTTGTCTTATTGACCGGATGCGTTTTTGCTGATCCCCTGCCGGATCCAGCAAAAACGCAGATGTGAAAGTAGCCTTATTCAGATGAATGGATCTTATTTTTTGTTTCAAAAATTTCTCCCACAACTCAGCGGCATGTGAGTATCCCCTAAGGGTAAGGCCACACTTTCAGCTATTTCCAGAAAAAAATGCATCTTTAGGCCTCATGCACACGACCGTTCTGTTTTTTTTGCGGTCCGCAAATTGCGGATCCGCAAAACACGGAAGCCGCCCGTGTGCCTTCCGCAATTTTGCGGAACGGAACAGGCGGCCCATTGTAGAAATGTCTATTCTTGTCTGCAAAACGGACAAGAATAGGACATGCTATATTTTTTTGGGCGGGGCCACGGAACGGAGCAATGGATGCGGACAGCACACAGAGTGCTGGCCGCAACTTTTGCGGCCCCTTTGAAGTGAATGGGTCCGCACCTGAGCCGCAAAAACTGCGGCTTGGATGCGGACCAGAACAACGGTCGTGTGCATGAGGCCTTAGTCCACATTCATGTGGCTTTATATTAGCTTCTGTATCAGACATTGATAATGCGAGTTTGGTTCATTTAGGGTACAGCTACACGGCGACATGTGTTGCGTGAAAGTCACGTGACATTTTATATAATGTGTTTCACAAAACAAGATAGTTACAAAAAACCCACCCGTCAGGTTTTTTGCCGACAGTTGCAGTCAAAGCATATCACATGTCGCATTGCAACACCTTTGAAATACATTTTAAGAGATTTCGCCATGTAGCCATACCGTTTTGTGTTGCACAACTTTTATCTCGCCGCGTAGCCTTACCGCTAAACTGTGGGAGGCCCATGTGTTGCAATTATAAGGGTATGGCTACACAGTGACACAAAAATACGTGTGACTTGACTGCAACTTGCTGTCGTGCGACCAGGGTTGCCAACTAGGCTTTTCCTTTTTTCTGGACAACTTATCCCGAAATCACGGACAGCCAACATTTTTTACGGACAAATAGGAAAACCATAATGAATGATAAAGATTATAAGTGGTACATGTCTATAGCTTAATATACTGATAAGAACTGTGAGCTGTAAAAAGATGAGGATTACCACCAAAATAATCCAGTCAAGTACCACCAGGTTAAAAAAATAATAATCATGGACACCTCAATTTTTTTTCACGGACACAGGAAAAAAAAGTCGCCTATTTTAACGGACTGTCCAGAAATATCTGGACGGTTGGCAACCCTGTGTGTGACTATTTTAGAATCGTGTAATGGCTGTTTCGCACGCGACTTCCATTGAAGTCACTGGATGACAAGTCGTGTTCCACCTGTGACCTGGAATCCAACGTGTCGGGATTTTTGGCAACTGACGCGTTACTGCATGTCGCATTGCTACACCATTGATAATCATTACATGAAATGTTGCATGTCTCCATGCAACTGATGCTGAGGATAGGTTCACACGTGTGAACATAGCCTAAAAGGGGGCTGCATTACAGCTGTCTGAACGCATCTATCGTCCCTATAAGACCATTATGCAGGAGGAGCGCGTTTAGGAGCGCGATTACTTTCTGATCTCTATTGCGGTACATAGCCTGAGAGGATAAGCCTCGGTTCACACATTACAGCTTAGGTGCAGAAACTCTGCAGGATATCTCTGATCACATGGATCGCGTAGACATCCTGCAGAATGTTTCGGCAGACGTTCTCACCGTGTGCACATGACCATTAGAGATGGCAAATACATAAGGCGCTGTCTAACTTACCGATGTGTGTGGGGCCACTATCAATGCTGCCGCCGTAGCCCGATTTGTCACAGTATGGGGGGGCCCAGCCGTCATCACAGTGACAGTTCCCATTGTTATTGCACACCTGATAATAGGAATTAGCACAACGTCATTAAATTGGTATAATTGGAAATGCAAGCGCGGACTGACAGGCAATGAGGTGAGCCCAGGGAATTTGTAAGGGGGTCGGTCCTTAAGGTTGGTATTGACCCTTGACCTCTGACTTAGGCTACTTTCACACTAGCGTTTTTCTTTTCCGGTATTGAGTTCCGTCCTAGGGTCAATACCGGGAAAAAAATGATCAGTTATCCCCATGCATTCTGAATAGAGAGCAATCCGTTCAGGATGCATCAGGATGTCTTCAGTTCAGTCCCTGTATGGTTTTTGGACGGAGAAAATACCGCAGCATGCTGCAGTATTTTCTCAGTCCAAAATTCCGGAACACTTGCATTATTTTACATTGAATTGCATTAATACCGGATCCGGCCCCAAGTGTTCCGGAATAACGGATCCAGTTTAGCGGTCTGCGCATGCGCAGACCTTTAAAAATGTGAAAAAGATAAATACCGGATCAATTTTTTCCAGATGACAACCGGAGAGACGGATCCGTTTGCATACAGATTGCCGGAATCCAGCGATGCTAGTGTGAAAGTACCCTAACATGAGGATGGCGCCGAGACTGACACGGGCACAGCCGGATTAAGATGAACAGGTGTTACTCAATATTGGGGTCTCTCCTAGAGCGCACAGGCGTATATACTGTATATATTGTGTATATATATATATATATATAGAGGGTGAATGGAAGACATTACTTACCCCATGGTCATGACACTTTCCTTTGATGTCACAGTTGAATCCTAAGGCGGAGGCGTTCTGACATTTATAGTTTACACAAGCCTGTGAGGTGTAGAAATCTAAGCGTTAGACTAGGTTCACATCTGCGACCGAATTCAGGTTTTCTGTTCCGGCAGTAGAACAGAATATCGTAATCGCTGGATCTGGCGTATGCTGGACACCACCAGTGCCTGATGGATCCCATTCATTATAATGAGGTTTGTTGGGTTTCCAGCACGAATACCGCCATTCTGTATACAGAGGTATTACCTCCCTTTTTTTTTTTTTTTGTAATTGCAAGACTCTGTGACAGATACTCCTGACAGAACTTCCCCTCCAGAAGTGAACCTAGTTTTATCCAGTCTGACGTAAATAATGTAGAATTTATGGCACAATAAAAAGTTATGTAATCTTCAGATACTTTATGCGTTTTAAATGCTTTCAAGATATCTGCTTGCAACCAGTGAAAAGAAACAATCCTGTTTACATTTAGGTACTTAAAAAAACCTTCCTGACCTCGTCCTGCTCTCTTGGGCTAAATGCACACGATCAGGATTGTGTGCGGAAAATCTGCACCATAGGTCATGTACGTTGCATTCTACGAGAATTTGAAATTCTCATGTACACGATGCAGATTTTTTACCTACAGTGCGGATTTTGCAATCGCAGCATGTCAATTAATTTTTAATTTTTCATGACCGGATTTTCTCCTTTCACTTCAATGGGGAGAGTAAAATCCGCATACGGAAAATCCGCACCAAATCCACATGTAAATACGCACCAATTAATTACACTTTTTTTTCATTGAAAATACGCTTTTATGCATATGTTTGGCATTAGTGACGACCCGGACTACATAAATATCACATAAATTATCCCCTACGGTGAACACACAAAAAAAAAAGACAGTATTGCTAATTTATTCTTAGTTGCCACCGAAAAAACTTAATAACAAGCGATCAAAATGTGCCATTTACTCCAAGATGATACCAATGAAAAATACAAGTCGTCCCGCAAAAATCAAGCCCTCACACAACTCCATAGAAAGAAAAAGAAAAATGTTATGGGTCTTGGGAAGCGGCAATGCAAAAACATTTATTTCTTTGAAAAAAAAAAGGGGTTTTATTGCAAAAAAGTAGTAAAACGTAAAAAAAACTATATGTATTTGGTATTACTGTAATCGTACTAACCCAGAGAATAAAGATATTATGTTATTTATTCTGGAAAAATGAACGCTGTAAAATTTATAATGTAAAAATGCAGTGTTAGTATTGCTGTTTTTCCCATCTCCCTCCCAGAAAGAGTTAATAAAAGTTAATCAGAAAGTTATGTGTACCCTAAAATGGCGCCATTAAAAACTACAACTTGTCCCGCGAAAAACAAGTTCTCATAAAGCTATATAGATGTAAAAATAAAAAAGTTATAGCTCTTGAAATGCGACGATGAAAAAAGGAAGAAAAAACGCTTGGTCAGTAAGGCCCAAAACAGGCTGGTCACTGAGGGGTTAATATACAAATAATCTGAAGCGCTCCGAGCAAAACATTTACACCGTGTTATGCCAAGTGTGGAACTTAAAGGGGTATTTCGGTTGTTACACAGGATAGGGAATATTACTACATCATTATACGAGAACAGGGACCCCATATTCCTCAGAGCCCCCAGAAATGAACGGAGTAGCAGGTTAAGCATGCGCTCTGCCGCTCCATTCATCTGTATGGGAGTTCAGGAAATAGCCGCGCGCTGTCCTCCGCTCGGAACTCCCGTAGAGATGAATGGGGCGGCAGTGCGCATGCCCGACCTGCTACTCTGTTTATTTCGAGGCGCTCCAAGAAGATCGGGGTTCCAGTAGTAGGACCCCCTCGCGGCTGCTCTGTTCATTTTCAGGGTCCCTGGTCTCGTCATCGGTGGAGTCCCCGCAGTAGGACCCCCAGCTGCTGCTTTGTTCATTTCAGGGCCCCCGTTCTCGTGATCCAGCGGCAGGGCCCCCACTGTTTTAATTGTCCAAAAGATGGGGGATACCTTTTAACAAACGGAATACCCCTTTAAGGAGCCAAATATAAAATCCCTGTGTCATTCTCCGCCCCTCAGGCCCCGGTCTAGACATAACATAGTGTATCAGCCGGACGGTTCCTTTAAAAGCTGTATATTATAAATGAAGCATGCCTATATAAAGCACTGATTTCGTCACATAAGAACTGACCTTTCCTTCTGCACACGGTGATCCCTGGTGGACAAGTCCAGGGTCAGGAACGTCAGAGCCCAGGTTGAAGTCTATACTAACACATTCTACCCCGTTGTAGTTACTGTTGATGATAGTGCAGTTTGGTATTTTGTCATTCTTTCCTGTACACTGTAGTTTACCGCACAGGCTGTCACTACAGGAAAAGAGAAAACAGTAGAAATAGAAGATGAGTCTTGCAGGGCTGGGGTCCTAGGTTTGAATCCGACCAAGGACAACATCTGCATGCGGGGTACTCCGGTTTCCTCCCACACTCCAAAGACATACTGATAGGGAAGTTAAGGTAGATTAACACTATATTCGGGCAGATTATCGGGAACGAACGTTTCTGCGAACGATCGTTCCCAACAATCTACTCGTCTAAATATGCCGCCAATCACTCAACGAACGCTTGTTCATCAGGCGATCCTGTCCTTAGTGCAGGCACATAAATGATTGTTTCTGGGCAGCAGATTGTGCGTTCTAAACAGCGATCTGCTGCCCATAAAGAATGCAGCTGTAGGAGGATGAGCGATAGCAACAGCAATTCCTCGTTCTCCTACTGTGGAGGAGATCGCTGCATGTAAATACAGTGGCCTCCTTCACTGAGCGAGCAGCTGACTGTCAGGAAGGAAGCAATCGGCTTTAGCTCAACCCGTGTAAACCTGCCTTTAGATTGTGAGGCCCATTTTAATTACCGTATTCTTTGCTCCATAAAACACACTTTTTCCCTTCAAAATTGGGGGAAAAATGGCAGTGTGTCTTATGATGCAAATGCTTCCATTATGAAATCGGTCATCAATATGCAGGAGGCACGGTGAGCGGTGAGCGTAGCGCTGCGGTCTTCTTACATGCACTGAACTGTGTACAGCGTCAGGACGTACTGCCCGTAGGCGCGCACTATGACCAGACTCTGTGCGACGTCAGGTCACAGTGCACCGCTAGGCCGGCCGAAGACCAGGAAGTGGTGAGTATCAGCTCAGTCCAGAGCAGAAGAGGTAAGTTCATTTATTTTATTTTTTTTGTCTAATGGAGCTTGGGGGGGTCTGTTCTGAGTAGGAATGAGGGTCCGATCTGAGAGGTCTGAGGAGGAATGGGGGGTCTGATGGTGGTTTGATCTGAGGTGGAATAGGGGTCTGATCTAAGGTCTGAGGAGGAGTGGAGGTCTGATGGGGGTCTGATAGAGCGTGGAGGTCTGATCTGAGTCTGATGATAATTATTTTTTTTCTTATTTTCCTCCTCTATATCCTAGGTGCTGCTTATGGTCAAGTGAGTCTTATGGAGCAAAAAATACGGTAGATATCCAGACAGTGTAATCTACGGTTCCTATTACACAGGCCAATGCTAAGCCAATGCAACATGGCGACTATGGTATACAAGTCAATCGGCAATGCTTTTCACATGGCCCGATGCAAAATGTATGGGGAGGATCGCTATTCCGAATGTTTGTCCCCAAGTTGCTTATTATTGGCAGCGTACTCCTTTTTACAAAAGATGATGCGCTGCTGAATTTAGATGCTGCATGAAAGATGCAATCACTCGAAAATGGGCAATTGATGGCACCTTGACACGGACTAATGATCAGGAATAAAAGTTCATTCTCAGTCTAAAGATGCTCCAAATGTATCCTATTGGCTCTTGCGGTCTAACTATGTCTATTGGTTAACTGACTTTGCGCCAAACTGTTCACACACCTTGGCACAACATGGGCCAATCCCCTTTCCCTCTTAGCCACGTTCCTTTCCCATTAAGCCATACAGGAGGGGGGCGACATCTGATTGCCCTTAAGTGCTACTTACGCTATTGTACACGGTTGGGGGTTTCCCGATACGACCCCACAGTTTCCATATTGATCGCCCTTTATGTTTTGTATTTGAAAGCAGACATCGGGGCCTTTACTTGTACCTTGCGTGGAAATAGCAGGAATAAACAATCATCACTATGACTTTTAACGACTACCTATATAGATTTTCCACCTCCCGTACTAGCAGTTGGATCTCCAAGAAACAGACTTTGGTGGCAAAACCCATTTAAAGAGCACCAGTCGGCAGGATCAACCCTATTAAACTAGACGTACTGCCTGGTAGGGTTGATCATGCTGATTACGATGTTACCTGTCTTGTCGGTTGCAGTGTTCCCAAGGGGGTGGCGCTCTAATCCTCTTGGTGCACCTCAGCTTTTCTGTGTTCCGATGCTGACCCCAAACCTCCCCGAAGCCTTCTTTTGCAGAAACAATAAAAGTCCTTTTTCTGAGGAATGCAGCAACTGATTTTTACAAGACAGGTATCATTTTCATCGCCAGGATCAACCCTACCCGGCAGCATCAACCCTACTCTAATCCTGCTGAAATGTGCTCTTTAACATAAGTACTCATGACAAATAAATGTTTACCTGCACCCAGCAGGGCCTTGCACTGATCGTTATAGCTCTGGCACACTCCACTGTAGCAGTAAGAAGTTGTATTGTTGCAGGGGTACCCATCCATTATATAGAAGTCAACAGGACACAGGGCATAGGATCCATTGCAGTACTCGGGCAGGTCACACGTGTTAGACTTTCCCCGGCAAATGTTTCCTCCAACCCTAAACTGATCATAAAGAGTAAGTCAAAAACAGTAGACAGTTCTTGAGCTCAGCCATAACCTTAAAGGGGTTGTCCCACAAAAATATTCTCCAGTTTTCAAACCATCACCTGGATCTGAATACTTTTGAAATTGCGTGTAACTAAAAATTTTGCATAGCCACTGAGTTATTCAATAAAATGTACTGTATTTGTAAAGTGCCACCTGCTTTTCTTATTTCTTTGACCTGCTCACTGAGATGGCCGCACATGCTCAGTTTCATTCTCAGCTGCCTCCTGAGCTGTGATAGGGAGAGCATGGACACGCCCCCTTTGCTGCAGCAGAAAATGGGTTGGCCCATCTTAGACTTTGATGGCACATCTATAGGATGTATCATTAACCCCTTAAGGACTCAGCCCTATTTCACCTTAAGGACTTGGCCATTTTTTGCAAATCTGACCAGTGTCACTTTAAGTGCTGATAACTTTAAAACGCTTTGACTTATCCAGGCCATTCTGAGATTGTACTTCATGACACTGGTAAAATGAAGTAAAAAAAATTCATTTTTATTTATAAAAAAAATACCAAATTTATCAAAAATCTGTAAAAAAAAATGGCAAATTTCCAAGTTTCAATTTCTCTACTTCTATAATACATAGTAATACCTCCAAAAATAGTTATTACTTTACATTCCCCATATGTCTACTTCATGTTTGGATCATTTTGGGAATGATATTTTATTTTTTGGGGATGTTACAAGGCTTAGAAGTTTAGAAGCAAACCCAATTTTTAGGGACCAGTTCAGGTCTGAAGTCACTTTGCGAGGCTTACATAATAGAAACCACCCAAAAATGACCCCATTCTATAAACTACACCCCTCAAGGTATTCAAAACTGATTTTACAAACTTTGTTAACCCTTTAGGTGTTCCACAAGAATTAATGGAAAATAGAGATACAATTTCAAAATTTCACTTTTTTGGCAGATTTTCCATTTTAATAATTTTTTCCGGTTACAAAGCAAGTGTTAACAGCCAAACCAAACTCAATATTTAGGGCCCTGATTCTGTAGTTTACAGAAACACCCCATATGTGGTCGTAAACCGCTGTACGGGCACACGGCAGGGCGCAGAAGGAAAGGAATGCCATACGGTTTTTGGAAGGCAGGTTTTGCTGGACTGTTTTTTTTTACACCATGTCCCATTTGAAGCCCCCCTGATGCAACCCTAGAGTAGAAACTCCATAAAAGTGACCCCATCTAAGAAACTATCTTCAGTGCTGCCTCCCATTGTAATGAATGGGAGGCAGAAAGGATCCAGCCGCCTGGGGGTGTTCGGCGAAATTTTGGCGCGGCTGTTGGTGGAAAAATTCAGATGTAAAATCCTTTATGTGAACGTCCCCTTAGAGTTTAATGAACAAATGCGCTGACAATCTAATTACTATTGAATTCATCACAAACACCCGTGCTGTTTTTACCTTGCAATTCTCGCAACATAATCCCTGGGCACACTGCGATCCACTAGTTAGCCTGCAGGTGGCAGCATTGCAGCATGGGTTCTGGCATTCCTGTAAAAAAAAGAAGTTAAGGGGGAGTTCACATCTCCATTTCATTTTGCTGTTCTTCTGATCTGTCTGAAAAACAGAATAAACAAAACAAAACAGATCCTGTTGCACATTTGGCCTGAGATCAGTTTTTTTAGATGGAAAAAAAAGTCATGCATGCATTTTTCTGTCTGAAAAAATAAAAAAACAGATCTCAGACGGATAGCAAATGTGCAATGTGTTTTTTTTTTTTATGTTCTTCTGACGGATCAGAAAAACTAAAAATGAAACGGAGATGTGAACTCCCCCTTACAATTGTAATGCGCGTTTTGTAGCTGTGCTGTGTTCACACAGTGCAGTTTCTACGTCTGTAAAAGTATAAAGGAAAGCATATGGACAGGGTTTGTCCTGATGGGACAACCCCTTTAAGTATTGGCTGGGACTATAGGAACTACTATGAGGTGAGCCATTAGGGGAATTCGAGTGGCACTACGATCACTATGAATGCTGTAGGTACTGTCCTATGACCAGGAGCGGTTGTGACCAAAACCGCCATTGACCATCACTATCTGTGCGCATCCCTTTTTCCCCCATCTCCATTTTAAAGGGATACAGTATGGCTCAAGACAACAGCCCCTGTCTATGTACCCTAATACAGAGGGGGTGCCCTGTTCTCTATTAGCCATTAGACCAGGGCTAGCTGCAGCAGTACATCTACATTGCTGAAAGCTGTGAGCTAAAGCTTGAAGGGGTTTTCGGAAAACGCAGGGTTCATGGGTTAAAAAAAAGTCTCACTTGCCCCCTGTGCACCAGTTCCAGTGCTGAAATCCCTTATCTACTTCTCGCTGGATCGGAAGGGTGATATGTAGTGTTGAGCGAACTTGTGTTTTAAGTTCGGTGACTAAAGTTCGGGTTATCGAAGTATCCCGTTATGGATTCCGCTACAACGGACCATAACGGAAATGAGAATTCATAACGGGTTACTTCGATAAACCGAACTTTAGACGCCGAACTTAAAACACAAGTTCGCTCAACACTAGTGATATGCTATCTACATGCACATCACCACGGAGGCCATTAACTGGCTGGTCACAGTGACTTGTGGACTGCACTTTACGTTTCCGGTCTATTACCTTCGGAGATCCACAGTCGCACTCCTCTCCTCGCTCGACTACATTGTTACCGCACGCAGGTATACTGAGCACCTGGTTTGGATCTGGTGGGTTTTGGAGACACTTCCCACTTCCTTTCTTGATTAGTGCTGCAAAATCGTCGGCGCTGCAGTTGCTGAACGTCCGGGCGTTACTGAGAACCATTGAATATCGTTAGAAAATCAACCAATCACTTAAAGGGGTCGTCCAAGTTATATTTATTGATGACCTATCCTCAGGATAGGACATCAATATCAGAGCAGCTGGGGTCCGACACCCGGCACCCCCTCCGATCAGCTGTTTGAAAAGAAGGCACGTGCCAGCGCTGCCTCCTCTTCATTGTTTACCTGCTCGCCATCGCATCCGCATCGGTGAGCAGGTGTAATCACACCCAAGCCGTCCCATTCATTTCAGAGGTGTGTATAAGAGCGATCCGTCCCATTGAAATGAATGGGACGGCTTGGGTGTAGTTACAACTGCTCACCGCTGCAGATGCGACGGCGAGCAGGTAAGGCTACTTTCACCCTGGCGTTTCTGGGTCCGCTTATGAGATCCGTTTCAGGGATCTCACAAGCGGCCCAAAACGGATCAGTTCAGCCCCAGTGCATTCTGAATGGATAAGGATCCGCTCAGAATGCATCAGTTTGGCTCCGTTCCGCCTCCATTCCGCTCTGGAGGCGGACACCAAATCGCTGCTTGAAGCCTGGCGATGCGGAGCAAAATGGATCCGCACCTAAACGCAGGTGTGAAAGTAGCCTAAACAATGAAGAGGAGACAGCGCTGGCACGGCGCGCACCTTCTCTTCAAACAGGTGATCGGCGATCTAATATTTATATTAGTATAAATATAACTTGGACAACCCCTTTAAACTAAATTGAAAGCAGTTTTGTATGTTTCAGTCTTCTTATTAAAAAATAGAAAACATTCTTAGGCTTCTTTCACACGACCGTATGGCTTTTTCAGTGTTTTGCGGTCAGTTTTTCACGGATCCGTTGTTCAGTTTTTTGTTTCCGTTGTGTTTCTGTTTCTGTTCCGTTTTTCCGTATGGCATATACAGTATACAGTCATTACATAGAAAAAATTGGGCTGGGCATAACATTTTCAATAGACATACATTGACTTGAATGGAGCCACGGAAGGTGATTTGCGGGCAATAATAGGACATGTTCTATCTTTCAACGGAACGGAAAAACGGATATACGGAAACGGAATGCATACGGAGTACATTCGTTTTCTTTTGCGGAACCATTGAAATGAATGGTTCCGTATACGGAACGCAGTAAACGGGGAAAAAAAAACGGTCATGTGAAAGAGGCCTTACAAGTGTGACTTAATTTCTGAATTCAGTCCTGATTTAGCTTCCAAAACTGCATCAGAAAACCTGACCATGTGGCTGTAGCCTCCAAGGTGACGACCTGGCAATATTACATGGGGGGGGGGGGAATCAACTTTCAGCATCCCTGTTAATGACCTGCGGTGAGTGCTGTGTGCCTGTCATTGTTTCCCCGATACAGCTCTGTAAATTTACTAGTGGCTGTGCCTGGTATTACAGCTCAGTCCCATTCACTTGAATGGGATAAAGTTGTAGTAAAAACTGTAATACTTGTCACGGTCACTATTGAAAGTACTGCCTGGTAAACAACGAAGTGACACAGGGCTCAGCGGGGCGCTGCTTCCTCTTCAGCAGCTTAATAAAAGGGGTTATGTTAGATGAGAAACAATAGCAGCTTAGTCTGCGGGCTGTATCTAATATTGCAGCTCAGCCTCATTCACTTCCAAGTGTGCAAACAAGTGCCGTGCTGCATCTGCGGACTCCCCCTCTTAGGCCCCTTTCACACGGGCGAGTATTCCGCGCGGATGCGATGCGTGAGTTGAATGCATTGCACCCGCACTGAATACCGACCCATTAATTTCTATGGGGCTGTTCACATGAGCGGTGATTTTCACGCATCACTTGTGCGTTGTGTGAAAATCGCAGCATGCTCTATATTCAGCGTTTTTCTTGCAACGCAGGCCCCATAGAAGTCAATGGGGTTGCATGAAAATCGCAAGCATCCGCAAGCAAGTGCGGATGCGGTGCGATTTTCACGCATGGTTGCTAGGTGACAGTCTATTCACTGTATTATTTTCCCTTATAACATGGTTATAAGGGAAAATAATAGCATTCTGAATACAGACTGCTTAACCCTCAATTGATCACCTACTAAGCATTCTGTATTCAGAATGCTATTGTCACGGCTGAGGATGGGGAAAACCCTCAGCCGTGCGGTATCAGCAGATGGAGTCGCTGCAAGCCCAGGACAGAGAATTAGGGAGCTGGTCACCTCCTACACATCCCTAACTCTGACCCTGTCTCCTATCCGTATGAGCCAACCCTGAAGGTAGGAGGGCTCATACTCCGGAACCTGATATTTCTGCTCGCCCTCAGGGTGGCCCTGGACTAGGAGCAGGGTAAGACGACCCGTTCCTCCTAGACACGGAGGAACAGGAGTCTCACTGGCCAAGCTACATAGAAAGGGGGAACATAAACAGACATATGGCAATGACAGGTAAGTGAGACTAGTTCCACACTTACCTGCCACAGACACACAACCTGGAACCCACGTGCAAGTGCTGCTATCCACAACCAACACAAAGGACACAGCCAGGGCTGCCATCAGAAATTTTGGGGCCCCTTACACAGCTCAAGGCCTGGGCCCCCCCTCCTACCGCGCCCCTTTAGAATCCGTCCTGACTCTGCCTCCCGGCCCCCCTCTACCCCCAATTTCATATTTTTTTTACAACTACAAAGACAGTAAAAAGTGATAATCTGTGATTTCAGTAAGGAATTATTTTTTGACCAAATAATATGAAGCCTGCTACCACGACAAGGTAGACCCTTTAAACGGAACCTGTCATGTGGATATTTGATTATAATCTAACTAATTATATACAATCATTAACTACTAAACAGTGCCTTAGATGTATTCACTTACTGGTGTGACAGATGGTTACCTCATAATATACACACAAAGATGCCGCATTCTAATGATCTGATTTGAGTCCAGCGTGATGTCATTGAGTCCAGCGTATATTTAATTCAGAGCTATAGCCACTCCCCTGCCCACCAGCTGCTGATTCATATGGAAAAAAAAACTGTCAATCAGCAGCAGGTGGGCGGGGAGAGTAAGGAGCTCATGAATATTCAGGACTCATCATTATCAGCTGGAGCTTTTCAATACAAGATTTTGGCAGATTGACTGGGTTATTAAGAAAGTGACCGGCATTGTGCTCAGAGAATCAGTCACTTATTTATGTTGCCCTTAGTTAGGACACCATAAAACTGGTGACAGTTTCCCTTTAAGCAGGACCCTACACTAACACTAACTACACTACCTGTTCTAATCTGCCCTAGCAATCTTCCCCTGGCACATTTAAGAAAAAACACCTGAAAAGCACAAGGTTTACTGTTACAGTGTTATGGGCGGGGGGGGGGGGGAATCTGTGGATGAAGCACTGTTATGGGGGGAATCTGTGGATGACACACTGTTATGGGGCATCTGTGGATGACACATTTTTATGGGGGATCTGTGGATGACACATTTTTATGGGGGATCGGTGGATGACACTCAACCACTCTCAAACCCAACTGGTCAAACTTGTTAAACGGGTTGTCCGGGTTCAGAGCTGAACCCGGACATATCTCCATTTTCACCCCGGCAGCCCCCCTTGACATGAGCATTGGAGCAGTTCATGCTCCGATGCTCTCCTTTGCCCTGCGCTAAATTGCGCAGGGCAAAGGCATTTTTAGGAGTTCCGGTGACGTACCGGGGCTCTCCATGGGGCTGACAGGAACCCCGGTGACGTAACCGGCACTGATGGGCGGGATTTAGCTCTGCCTTAGCCAGTAAAACGGCTAGGGCAGAGCTAAAGCCAGCCCCTCAGAGCTGGTGACGTCACCGAACACACTGCCGGGCGGAAGTTACCGCCCGGCAGTGTGTTATTGAAAACAAAAGAGCTAAATCGCGCAGGGCATGGGAGCGCATCGGAGCATGAGACGCTCCGATGCTAGCCTGAGGGGGGCTGTCTGGGTGAAAATAAGGGTATGTCCGGGTTCAGCTCTGAACCCGGACAACCCCTTTAAATGGATCCCAAACACAATATGCACATATATAACACCCCCTCCAACACTTAATTAACCCCTTCATGGTCTAAACTTTTTTTTCAAAGCAGAACACACAGCTAAATGGGGCTGGGTGGGCTGGCAAGGGAGGGGTTAATAACAATAAGTGATGGAGGATCATGGCCCTGTGGGATAATTCAGAAAACAGCTTTGCATTTTACCCCCGAGCAAAGACCAGCAAAGACCGAGCAACATTATCCAGGGCCATGATGATCCTCCATGATCCATCACTTATTGTTATTAACCCCTCCCTTGCCAGCCCACCCAGCCCCTTATGAAAACAAGTCAAGTAATAACCTAACCTAATGGACCTTAATGAATCATTAGGTGGGTCCATCCAAGTCCAAGTCCAACAACATGTGTGTGATGGAGGGGCGAGGGCACTAGGGCAGCTGGGCAGGATTCCACAACCTCCACAATTCTTTCCAGATTTGATTCCAGGGCCAGGCAGTCTGTCCCCTCACTCCCAGCCAGAGGCCAGAAGAGAAGTTCCTGCCGCGCTAATCTGAAGGCCGGCGGCGTCACGGCGTGAGGCAGCAGCAGGCAGCGACAGCTTCTGACGTCACCTGCCGCTGCGCAGCTACGTTCCTCTGCGCAGTGGCTCAGAGCCTTTTAAAGGGGAATGCAGCCGGAGCCGGATACCATCCGCAGGTTAGGTTGTGGGTTGGTATAAATGATACAGGAATCAGCGGAGCGGGGGCCCGGGGGGGTCGGGCAACGGGGCAAGGAATAATCAATTGCCCCCCTGCTGACAAATGGAAGGAGAATTATATTTTTTTTTTATTGGAACTGGCCGGGCCCCTTACTGGGGTATCGGCTGTACCCCCCTGATGGCGGCCCTGGACACAGCACACAACAGACATCACACGGGAACCCAGTAAACCATATGCTGCAATAACAGATAAACCATAAACTAACACCAGACATAACGTTTATGACCACCAGGGTGGCCCTCACTGGCAGATGGTAAACAACCAGGAGGATGTCTCCAGCAAGCATGGCTGAAGCCAGGGCCGGATTAACGTAGGGGCTGATGGAGCTGCAGCTCCAGGCCCCTACCATAAAATAGGCCCATCTGCCAGCCAAAAGGCCGTCGGGAGGGTTAAAAGTCCTCTGTTGTACACAGCGTCACACAGCGCACAGACAATGCAGAGACGCTCACCTCACACTGGCAGCAGGGAGGAGCCTGAGGGAGGGACTCGGGAGGAGCGTAATCTGATCCTAGAGTGGAAGCTGCTTCTGCCAGCCCCTCCCCTCCCCGCCCACCAACCAATCAGAGCTGAGGCAAGGCAAGCACTGGCAGGTCTGAGTAGTACAGGGAGTCTTCACAGGTCCTGCAAGGGAATTGCACAGTGTAAAGTGTAGTTCCCAGGTTAGAACAGTGCATCTGCCAGGACCTGTGATGACATCATCTTCAGCATCACAGGTCCTGCAGAATCTAGCAAAGGAACAGCACCAAAAATGCTGTAGTTCCTAGGTTTGAAAGGTACATCTGCCAGGACCTGTGATGACATCATCACAGGTCCTTCAACCCCTAACAGCAAGTATTAGAAGTTCACAATCAGCTCTGCATTGATCCATACAGACTGGAATGGAGTGGTAAGAGGAGGTCCTCCACTTTTCATCATTTACCCCCCCTCCATGCCCTGTTTTTACTCATTGCTCACTCATGTATAATACTTCAGACAGGTACAGTGACCACAACCTCATGTACCTCACACACACAGTGACTATAATGCATAACTGACCACATATTTCTATAAACACTGCATCTACAGTATTACACCTTGTATGCCTCACATCTATATATATATATATATATATATATATACACACACACACACTGCATATATTAAACAGTATTATAGATGCAATATGTACAGATATATAATATATATTGCAGTGTACTGATATGTGAGGTACAAGGTATAATATATGCAGTGTGTATAGATATATTGTATATACAGCAGTGTACTGATATGTGAGGTACGAGGTATAATAGATGGTGTGTACAGGTATATTGTATATACAGTATTGGATTGATATGTGAGGTACAAGCTGTAATTTATACCTCATATATCAGTACACTGCTGTATATACTATATACCTGAACACACTGCATATATTATACCACGTTCCTCACATATCAGTACACTGCTGTATACACTATACATCTGTACACACTGTATCTATTATGCCTCTTTTGTGTGCCAGGCCTGTTTTGTAATCCCAATCCGGCCCTGATGGCATAAATTATAAAACAGCAGCAAACATAGTTCATGGAACAAAGAGAGAGGCCTGGAATGGGTAGTGGGAGGGGCTATAAAAGGGGAATGGGGGCCCAATTTAGATTCTTGCTATGGGGCCCAGTGATTTCTATGTACGCCTTTGACAGGAGCAGAGAGATAAGAGAAGTGACAGATGACACAGAGTTTAGATTACAGGTTGAATTAACCCTTTAGGATCAAATTGGCTTCTCAGGAGATATATATGTTAAAGGCATCTCATTCAGTAGCTATATAACTAAGGGTGGGTTCACATCTCCTTTATGGATTCCGTTAAGTGGGGACTATTTTATTATCAGCCAGTGACTGTGTTACTGTAATACTGTTATCAGTTCAGCACATAGTTTTCCCTGTGCATTCACATTTCACTTCACTTGGTTCGTTGTACTACTGTCAGTGTCAGACTGTTGTCACTGTGGGTAACAATGCACAACAGACAACAATGCACACCACAGTGACAGCTCCTGAGTCCTCCTGTCCGGCGTCAGCCTCAGCTTCCCTTCACTATCACTATAATCAATCACTCTTCCTGATCCGGACTCACTCATTAGAGAGCTGAAGAGCCGACTGAGTCAGCAGCAGCAAGTGAATCGAATGGATAGCATCTGCGCATGCGCACCAGCACCTAGAGTCTTCGGTTCACTTGCGAGTCAGCTCAGCAGTCAGTGACTCAGCAAGTGAACCGAAGATCCGATTCATGAATCGGTTCATTTGAATGAGCTGATTCAAATGAACCGATTCATCTGAAAGATCCGAACTTCCTATCACTACTGAGGTCATATCCGGCGGGCCGCGGCATTACAGGAACAGCACCAGCTGCTCTGACGTCCTGCCGCCGGATATACGTCACAGGATATCCGGCGGCAGGACGTCAGAGCAGCTGGTGCAGTTCCTGTAATGCCGGCCCGCCGGATATGACCTCAGTGCGCCCGCGGTTATCCCTCCTGCACGCTGCGCTGTGTACAACCTACTCAGCAGTTTCGACCAGCACATGGCCCACAGCGCTCAGCCACCCCAGCCCGTGAGACAGCAGGAGCTTCTGGAGCAGGGCAGGTATCAGATAAACTCATCCAGTTGGAAGGGAGGGCAATCATAGTGCTGTTAGGATTTATGGACATAGCTCTCAGCATGCTTAGCCAGCCTTCTATCTGGCTTTGCATCTTGAGAGTCACAGTCCACAGGCTGTTTCTGAGCCTGTGGACTGACTCTCAAGAAGCACAGCCAGATAGAAGGCTGGCTAAGCATGCTGAGAGCTGTGTCCATAAATCATAACAGCACTATGAAAATTACTGACTGGCTAAGCATGCTGAGAGCTCAGTCTAAATAACATAACACATAAAGAAATTACTGTTTCTAGCTGCTAGTCCACAGTCCACAGTCCACAGCAGCTAGAAACAGTAATTTCTTTAAAGGGATTCTGTCACCAGGTTTGACCCCTGTCAGCTAAAAATATGCTGATGTTCAGGGCGTCTTCACAATTCCTAATGTGGGCTTATAAATGTCATCTGTGGGCTTATTTAGCTAAAAAAACAGCTTTTACTAACCTGTCAGTCAAACAAATAAGGTGCCCAAGGGGATGTTAATGGGTGCAAGATGCCCGCCGCACCCGCCGCCGTTCGTGCCCAGCGCCGCCTTTCTGGACTTCTGCACCGCCTCCTAATCCTCTGTGCCGCCTCTCGCTCTCCCTCCCTCCCCCCTCCTTCTGCTGTAAGATCTCGCTCTGCCTGATGCGCCCGTGCAGACTTCTCCATTTGGCTTCTTACAGCGAAGTGCACATGCGCCGGCACTTCGCTCAACCCCTGTATGCGCGAGATCTTACAGCAGGAGGAGGGGGGAGGGAGGGAGAGCGAGAGGCGGCACAGAGGATTAGGAGGCGGCGCAGAAGTCCGGAAAGGCGGCGCTGGGCACGAAGGGCGGCGGGTGCGGCCGGCACCTTGCATTCATTAACATCCCCTTGGGCACCTTATTTGTTTGACTGACAGGTTAGTAAAAGCTGTTTTTTAGCTAAATAAGCCCACAGATGACATTTATAAGCCCACATTAGGAATCGTGCAGACGCCCTGAACATCAGCATATTTTTAGCTGACAGGGGTCAAACCTGGTGACAGAATCCCTTTAATGTGTTATGTTATTTAGACACAGCTCTCAGCATGCTTAGCCAGCCTTCTATCTGACTGACTAAGCATGCTGAGTGCTGTGTCCATAAATCATAACACAGCTCTATGGAAATTACTGTTTCTAGCTGCTGTTGTCCACAGTCCACAGCAGCTAGAAAACAGTAATCTTCATAGTCATGTTAAATGATCACTATAGTGTCAGGAAAACAAAGCGGTTTTCCTGAGACTATAGTGCCCTGAGGGTGCCCCCACCCTCAGGGTCCCCCTCCCGTGGTCCCCCTCCATGTTGCCAAGATAGACGCCAAATGAAGGGGTAGTTGCAGGAACAAAATACTTTAATGGTATCGATAAAATATATATGTAATTAAGACACTGAGTGCAGTTCCATAAAAAGGCCCAGCAAAATCCTCAGCACCAGGCCCATGATGCTCTTAATCCGGCCCTGGGTGAAGCACCCTCTCTGACTACTGCCTTCCACTGAGGCTTTATAGGGCCAAGTAGCCATACCCACAGTCAGACACACCCAGTGCACACACACACTAGGAAGGAAGTTAACCCTTCCAACACCAGGGAAGGGAAGACAACAACTTAAAGGGGAAGTGCACCCAACACATATAACACCCCTTGCACACTGATAAAAGGCACACCTATAAAGAGAGGTTGCCAGGTTCAACCGCATGCCTACTGCAGCAAGCTGCCTAGCACCGCTCAGGCTTCTCTGCTGCCACATACACAATGTTGCCAGCGGCAACCACAGGTGAGGCAACATACTATAGCCCTCACCTGTGATTGACAACAACACCAAGACCGCAGGCAACTGCATGCGGTTACAGGAGTCACGACCATGACCAAGGGTCGTGACAGCTATTATTTTCCCTTATAACCATGTTATAAGGGAAAATAATACAATCTACAGAACACTGATCCCAAGCCCGAACTTCTGTGAAGAAGTTCGGGTTTGGGTACCAAACATGCGTGATTTCTCACGCGAGTGCAAAACGCATTACAATGTTTTGCACTCGCGCGGAAAAATCGCGGGTGTTCCCGCAACGCACCCGCACATTTTCCCGCAACGCACGTGTGAAAGAGGCCTTAGGCCTCCAGCACGCGACCATTTCTGTTTTTGCAAGACGCAAATCGCGGATCCGCAAAATACGGATACTGCCCGTGTGTGTTCTGCATTCTGCAGATTGGTATGTCTTGTTAGAAATGCAATATTTTCTATTTGTTCTATTTTTATTTATTTTTTGCGGGGCCAAGGAACAGAAATACGGATGCGGGCAGCATATGGTGTAGTGTCTGCATCTTTTGCAGCCCCATTGAAATAAATGGGTCCGCATCCAATCCGCAAACAAATGTGGATCGGATGCAGACCAACTCTACGATCGAGTGCATGAGGCCTTAGGCCTCATTCACACATCTGTGTCCGTGATGATGTCAGTGACAAGATGGTCAGTGGTTCATCTGTGAAGATGTCTGTGAAGGATCTTGTGTCCGTTTTTTGTCCTTCATGTGCCATCTGTATTCCATGGACACTGCTAGGCTGAAAATTAATTTCAAGAGCATCTCCAAGCAACAATCCATAAAACATGGACGAAACACCCATGCCATCCATGTCCATGTTTTTTCACGGACCCATAGACTATAATAGGCGTGGATGCCTCTTTGTGAGAGGGGCATATGTAATCCAATACTTCCAAGCATCCTCATATGCACTCTAGGGCAGCATTATTAGAGTATATGTAATATACTCTAGGGCAGCATTATTACAGTATATGTAATATACTTTAGGGCAGCATTATTACAGTATATGTAATATACTTTAGGGCAGCATTATTACAGTATATGTAATACACTCTAGGGCAGCATTATTACAGTATATGTAATATACTCTAGGGCAGCATTATTACAGTATATGTAATATACTCTAGGGCAGCATTATTACAGTATATGTAATACACTCTAGGGCAGCATTATTACAGTATATGTAATATACTCTAGGGCAGCATTATTACAGTATATGTAATATACTCTAGGGCAGCATTATTACAGTATATGTAATATACTTTAGGGCAGCATTATTACAGTATATGTAATATACTCTAGGGCAGCATTAATAGAGTATATGTGATATACTCTAGGGAAGCATTATTACAGTATATGTAATACATTCTAGGGCAGCATTATTACAGTATATGTAATATACTCTAGGGCAGCATTATTACAGTATATGTAATATACTTTAGGGCAGCATTATTACAGTATATGTAATATACTTTAGGGCAGAATTATTACAGTATATGTAATATACTTTAGGGCAGCATTATTACAGTATATGTAATACACTCTAGGGCAGCATTATTACAGTATATGTAATATACTCTAGGGCAGCATTATTACAGTATATGTAATATACTCTAGGGCAGCATTATTACAGTATATGTAATACACTCTAGGGCAGCATTATTACAGTATATGTAATATACTCTAGGGCAGCATTATTACAGTATATGTAATATACTCTAGGGCAGCATTATTACAGTATATGTAATATACTCTAGGGCAGCATTATTACAGTATATGTAATATACTTTAGGGCAGCATTATTACAGTATATGTAATATACTCTAGGGCAGCATTAATAGAGTATATGTAATATACTCTAGGGAAGCATTATTACAGTATATGTAATACATTCTAGGGCAGCATTATTACAGTATATGTAATATACTCTAGGGCAGCATTATTACAGTATATTTAATATACTCTAGGGCAGCATTATTAGAGTATATGTAATATACTCTAGGGCAGCATTATTACAGTATATGTAATACACTCTAGGGCAGCATTATTACAGTATATGTAATATACTCTAGGGCAGCATTATTACAGTATATGTAATATACTCTAGGGCAGCATTATTACAGTATATGTAATATACTCTAGGGCAGCATTATTACAGTATATGTGATACACTCTAGGGCAGCATTATTAGAGTATATATGTAATATACTCTAGGGCAGCATTATTAGAGTATATATGTAATATACTCTAGGGCAGCATTATTAGAGTATATATGTAATATACTCTAGGGCAGCATTATTAGAGTATATGTAATATACTCTAGGGCAGCATTATTAGAGTATATGTAATATACTCTAGGGCAGCATTATTAGAGTATATGTAATATACTCTAGGGCAGCATTAATAGAGTATATGTAATATACTCTAGGGCAGCATTATTACAGTATATGTAATATACTCTAGGGCAGCATTATTACAGTATATGTAATACACTCTAGGGCAGCATTATTACAGTATATGTAATATACTCTAGGGCAGCATTATTACAGTATATGTAATATACTCTAGGGCAGCATTATTACAGTATATTTAATATACTCTAGGGCAGCATTATTACAGTATATTTAATATACTCTAGGGCAGCATTATTACAGTATATGTAATACACTCTAGGGCAGCATTATTACAGTATATGTAATATACTCTAGGGCAGCATTATTACAGTATATTTAATATACTCTAGGGCAGCATTATTAGAGTATATTTAATATACTCTAGGGCAGCATTATTACATTATATGTAATACACTCTAGGGCAGCATTATTACAGTATATGTACTATACTCTAGGGCAGCATTATTACAGTATATGTACTATACTCTAGGGCAGCATTATTACAGTATATGTGATATACTCTAGGGCAGCATTATTACAGTATATGTGATACACTCTAGGGCAGCATTATTAGAGTATATTTAATATACTCTAGGGCATCATTATTAGAGTATATATGTAATATACTCTAGGGCAGCATTATTAGAGTATATATGTAATATACTCTAGGGCAGCATTATTAGAGTATATATGTAATATACTCTAGGGCAGCATTATTAGAGTATATATGTGATACACTCTAGGGCAGCATTATTAGAGTATATGTAATATACTCTAGGGCAGCATTATTACAGTATATGTAATATACTCTAGGGCAGCATTATTAGAGTATATGTAATACACTCTAGGGCAGCATTATTACAGTATATGTAATATACTCTAGGGCAGCATTATTACAGTATATGTAATACACTCTAGGGCAGCATTATTACAGTATATGTAATATACTCTAGGGCAGCATTATTACAGTATATTTAATATACTCTAGGGCAGCATTATTAGAGTATATTTAATATACTCTAGGGCAGCATTATTAGAGTATATGTAATATACTCTAGGGCAGCATTATTACAGTATATGTAATATACTCTAGGGCAGCATTATTACAGTATATTTAATATACTCTAGGGCAGCATTATTAGAGTATATTTAATATACTCTAGGGCAGCATTATTACAGTATATGTAATACACTCTAGGGCAGCATTATTAGAGTATATTTAATATACTCTAGGGCAGCATTATTACAGTATATGTAATATACTCTAGGGCAGCATTATTACAGTATATGTAATATACTCTAGGGCAGCATTATTACAGTATATGTAATACACTCTAGGGCAGCATTATTACAGTATATGTAATATACTCTAGGGCAGCATTATCACAGTATATTTAATATACTCTAGGGCAGCATTATTAGAGTATATTTAATATACTCTAGGGCAGCATTATTACAGTATATGTAATATACTCTAGGGCAGCATTATTACAGTATATGTAATATACTCTAGGGCAGCATTATTACAGTATATGTAATACACTCTAGGGCAGCATTATTACAGTATATGTAATATACTCTAGGGCAGCATTATCACAGTATATGTAATATACTCTAGGGCAGCATTATTACAGTATATGTAATATACTCTAGGGCAGCATTATTACAGTATATGTAATATACTCTAGGGCAGCATTATTACAGTATATGTGATACACTCTAGGGCAGCATTATTAGAGTATATTTAATATACTCTAGGGCAGCATTATTAGAGTATATATGTAATATACTCTAGGGCAGCATTATTAGAGTATATATGTAATATACTCTAGGGCAGCATTATTAGAGTATATATGTAATATACTCTAGGGCAGCATTATTAGAGTATATATGTAATATACTCTAGGGCAGCATTATTAGAGTATATATGTAATATACTCTAGGGCAGCATTATTAGAGTATATATGTAATATACTCTAGGGCAGCATTATTAGAGTATATATGTAATATACTCTAGGGCAGCATTATTAGAGTATATATGTAATATACTCTAGGGCAGCATTATTAGAGTATATGTAATATACTCTAGGGCAGCATTATTACAGTATATGTAATATACTCTAGGGCAGCATTATTAGAGTATATGTAATATACTCTAGGGCAGCATTATTAGAGTATATTTAATACACTCTAGGGCAGCATTATTACAGTATATGTAATATACTCTAGGGCAGCATTATTACAGTATATGTAATATACTCTAGGGCAGCATTATTACAGTATATGTGATACACTCTAGGGCAGCATTATTAGAGTATATTTAATATACTCTAGGGCAGCATTATTAGAGTATATATGTAATATACTCTAGGGCAGCATTATTACAGTATATTTAATATACTCTAGGGCAGCATTATTAGAGTATATTTAATATACTCTAGGGCAGCATTATTACAGTATATGTAATACACTCTAGGGCAGCATTATTACAGTATATGTAATATACTCTAGGGCAGCATTATTACAGTATATGTAATACACTCTAGGGCAGCATTATTACAGTATATGTAATATACTCTAGGGCAGCATTATCACAGTATATGTAATATACTCTAGGGCAGCATTATTAGAGTATATATGTGATACACTCTAGGGCAGCATTATTACAGTATATGTAATATACTCTAGGGCAGCATTATTAGAGTATATGTAATATACTCTAGGGCAGCATTATTAGAGTATATGTAATACACTCTAGGGCAGCATTGATCTCTCCTAGTAACAGGCCCCCATTTAAGAGGAGCTGTCACCTCTCCTGTCTGTTTTAGCAAATGCTTGCCTTCCACATGAAATAACAATGCATTGTGCCATCCCCCTGTTATTCTTCCTGGAAATTACAACCGAATATTACCATACCCCTTTTTAAAGGGGGTAGGCCATCAATGTCAGATAGGTGCAGGTCACACCTCTGGGACCTGCTCCTATCTCCAGAACGGGGCCCCGAAGAGAAGAAGAGCGCACCGAGCACGCGTGGCTTGCTCTATTATTTGCTGCTATGGGACTTCCAAAAATAGACACTTGGCTAGTTTTGGAAATCCCATCGGGGTGACTGGATCTTTCCATTCACCGCTATGGGACTGCCAGAAATAGTCGAGCCACCACTTGGCAATTTTCTGAACTCCAATAATGGTGACTGGATGGTGGCCACACATTCTTGGTGCGCTCTCCTTCACTTCTGTGGCCCATTCTGGAGCTGGGAGGGGGTCCCTGAGGTGGGGCCCCCATCTATCTGACATTGATGGCACATTCTAGCAATACGAGGAGCAGGTCTCAGGGATGGGACCAGCACCTATCTGACATTGATGACATGTCCTAGCAATATGCCATCATTGTCCCAGATTGGAATTTCCTTTAATGGGGCATGCCCCTACACAATCTGCCCCTCACTGCATCATACCGTGTGGGGATCGTTAGAGATACTGACATTGATTTCCATCAGCAATACTTACTTGTCTGAACTGAACATGACAGAGTTGCTGGGGCATCGATTATCATCGTGGCTCATTCCAAGGACGTGCCCAAGTTCATGAGCGACTACTGTGGCATGTGACGGTGGGGAGGCTCCAACATCGAACTGCATAGACAGATCCACAGTGAGCATCTGGTAAAGAGCTGCAAAAACTTACCGAGGCGTCAAACTTTACTTACTGCACTAATGGAAGTGGCATAACTCGGTGAACATACTGTGCCAACAAATGCCATGCCAATCACACCACCGAAAGAACCGCGCCCCCTGAAAGCAATAAGAAATTCATTATGTAATGTAATTAGGTGTTGTATGGGTATTTTAAATAATTGTTATTTGACATGCTGAAGTACTGATTGGTTCTGTCCCCTTGAATTATTATATAATTTATTAAAGCCCAAGCGGGACTGTTAACCTAACTTGACCCAGGTTTGGAATAAAATTTAAATATCACTTTTATTAATACAGTTTAAAACGTCTGTGAGCCTGGACACAGATTTAAAAGCCTTGGTAAGCCAGTTAAGTCACTGACCTCTAAACAGGTGGTGGCCGATAGTGGCTGACACTATGTCAATAGCTGTCAGACCTGAGACTGTGAGTCAGTTAATGCACTGACATTAAGATGGCTTAAATCAGCAGCACGTCGGATCTAACACTATACTGCAAGCCGTCTGCTATACAATGGTGAATGACTTGTTTCACTGACATCCACATACATCTGAGGCATTGCAATCTTGTCTAACACGATGTCAATAGCTGTCAGAGCCACAGTCACACTGCATACACTGCCCTGCTCTGCTGGCTGACTAAGGCACCTTTCACACGGGTGCAATGCGTGAGGTGAACGCATTGCACCCGCACCGAATCCGGACCCATTCATTTCTATGGGGCTGTTCACATGAGCGGTGATTTTCACGCATCACTTGTGCGTTGCGTGAAAATCGCAGCAAGCTCCTCTTTGTGCGTTTTCCAGAAGCGCAAGTGAATGGGGCTGCGTGAAAATCGCAAGCAAGTGCGGATGCGGTGCGATTTTCACGCACGGTTGCTAGGAGACAATCGGGATGGAGACCCGATCATTATTATTTTCCCTTATAACATGGGTATAATGGAAAATAATAGCATTCTGAATACAGAATGCATAGTACAATAGGGCTGGAGGGGTTAAAAAAATTTAAAATAATTTAACTCACCTTAATCCACTTGCTCGCGCAGCCCGGCATCTCTTCTGTCTTCATGTTTGCTGTGCAGGAAAAGGACCTGTGGTGATGTCACTGCGGTCATCACATGGTCCGTCACATGATCCATCACCATGGTGATGGACCACGTGATGAGCGCAGTGACATCATCAAAGGTCCTATTCTTCAAAGAAGAAGACAGAAGAGAAGTCGGGCTGCGCGAGCAAGTGGATTAAGGTGAGTTAAATATATATTTTTTTTTAACCCCTCCAGCCCTATTGTACTATGCATTCTGTATTAAGAATGCTATTATTTTCCCTTATAACCATGTTATAAGGGAAAGTAATAAAATCTACACAACACCTAACCCAAACCCGAACTTCTGTGAAGAAGTCCGGGTTCGGGTTTGGGTACCAAACATGCAGATTTTTCTCACGTGGGTTCACAAACGCATTACAATGTTTTGCACTCGCGCGAAAAAAATTGCGCATTTTCCCGCAACGCACCCGCATCTTATCCGGGCCAAAAACATGACCCCCGTGTGAAAGAGGCCTAATTGTGAACTACACTGGGATAGCAGACTAAGGCCCCTTTCACACGGGCGAGTTTTCCGCGCGGGTGCAATGTGTGAAGTGAACGCATTGCACCCGCACTGAATCCAGACCCATTGCGGACAAGAATAGGACGCACGGATGCGGAAGTGCGGATCCACAAATGCGGATGCGGACAGCACATTCGGGCCCCATTGAAAATTAATGGGTCCGCACCCGTTCCGCAAAATTACGGAACGGATGCGGACCCATTTTGCGGACGTGTAAATGGACCCTAAGGCCTCATGCACACGGCCGTTGTTGTGGTTGGCATCCGAGCCGTATTTTTTTGCGGCTCAGGTGCGGACCTATTCACTTCAATAGGGCCGCAAACGATGCGGACAGCACTCCGTGTGCTGTCCGCATCTGTTGCTCCGTTCCGTGGCCCCGTAAAAAAAATATAGCATGTCCTATTCTTGTCCGTTTTGCGGACAAGAATAGGCATTTCAACAATGGGCCGCCCGTTCCGTTCCACAAATTGCGGAAGGCACACGGGCGGCTTCTGTTTTTTGCGGATCCGCGGTTTGTGGACCGCAAAAAAACAGAACGGTCGTGTGCATGAGGCCTAATACTGTCACTGAGATGCGATGCTCTGTTTCAATGTGATTATTCACTACACATAGGCCGACTACACTGGAATGGACAGACAAACATTAAAAGCTGTATCTGCCCCCCGACATGTTTCACCAGTAACCTGGCTTCTTCAGGGGTTTGGGCAGAATTGCAGTTCTGCCCAAACCCCTGAAGAAGCCAGGTTGCTGGTTAAACATGTCGGGGGGCAGATACAGCTTGGACTTTAATAAATGATGTAGTCAATGTAACTTTACCAAGGTCTAGGTCCCTATTGTTAAAACTTTAATTATTATCTAACCTTCTATTTTCCATGTACGGTAATGTAGTGAGTTAGGGATAGTTAGTTAACATATACAAATCCATTGTTCTGTGTCAGATGATCACCAGGCCACATTCCAAAGTGGTTAACTCACAGGACATGCATACTGTACACTGAACATCCTTAGGAAGAAGGGATAAAAGGTATAATACACCTTTGTGCACAAAGACAAAGTACTCAGCTCCAACGAGAGCATCATTTAGGTAGGATGTTGTAAGGCTAGTTTCACACTAGAGGCAGGGGACTCCGGCAGGCTGTTCCGGCGGGTGAACAGCCAGTCGGATCCGTCCTGCCGCTAGTTCACATGTGCCCCCGGACTGCCGCTCCTTCCCTATTGACTATAATGGGGGCGGGGGCGGAGTTCCGGCGGCAGCACGGCAGCGCACGCCGGACTTAAAGTACTGCATGCAGACATCTCTTATCACTTATCTCCTGAGAACAAAATAAATAGGCAGCTCGATCCTTATCTTTTCCCAGAAATCAGGGTAGAGTCTGAGATGCAACCACACACATCAGATGATTGGCCAAACCCATCAAAATCAGCTGGTTTGGCTGAAAAAGATCTAATGTGAATGCTTGGATAACTGCACTCAGCTAATAACAGTAGACTGAGTGTTAGATAATAATCTGGTTTTGTTGCTTGGATTAACCTACTGTATCGCTACACTTTTTCAGTGTGTGAAGTAAGCGGAGCCTCCAGAGAAAACCTTCCCAAACACAAGAAGAACATACAATCTCCAGATGTTGCTCTTGGTCAGATTCAAACCCTGGACTCTTAGGGCTCATGCACACAAATGTTTTTTGCGTTCTGTATACGGGCCGTATTTTGATTCCGTATACGGTCTGTATACGGAACACACTGTGTGCTGTCCGCATCTGTTGCTCTGTTCCGTGGCCCCACAAAATTTATGAGGCATGTCCTATTCTTGTCCGTTTTGCGGACAATAATAGGCATTTCTATAATGGGCCTCCTGTTCCGTTCCGCAAATTGTGGAAGGCACATGGGCGGCATCTGTTTTTTGCGGATCCGCAATTTGCGGACTGCAGAAAACGTCACGGTCATGTGCATGAGCCCTAAGGCCTCTTTCACACAACCGTTTTTTTTTTCCATTTACAGGCAGTTTTTTGCGTTCCGTATACGAAACCATTCATTTCAATGGTTCCGCAAAAAAAACAAAAAACGGAATGTACTCCGTATGCATTCAGTTTTCGTATTTCCGTTTTTCCGTTCCGTTGAAAGATAGAACATGTCCTATTATTGCCCGCAAATCACGTTCCGTGGCTCCATTCAAGTCAATGGGTCCGCCAAAAAAAAAAAAAAAAAACACATACGGAAATGCATCCGTATATCTTCCGTATCCATTCAGTTTTTGCGGAAACATCTATTGAAAATTTTATTCCCAGACCAATTTTTTCTATGTAATTACTGTATATTGTATATGCCATACGGAAAAACGGAACAGAAACGGAAACACAACGGAAACAAAAAATGGAACGGATCCGTGAAAAATGGACTGCAAAACACTGAAAAAGCCATACGGTCGTGTGAAAGAGGCCTAAGGCAACAGTGATAACCACTGGGCCACTGTGTACAGCTAAAGAAGCCACATAGTCAACCATAAGTGCATTGACTTGCATGTCATTTTTAAAGAGTCAGTATACTTTCACACAATTTCATTTAATAGAGAATGGTGTAACTAGGGGTCTCACTTCCACCTAATTTGAGGTTCACTGACTGTTGTCAGGCAAGATCCATCCCTATTAATAGAGACACAGAAGACAGCTGAGAGGAAGTGGGGATGTGTCAGAAGAACTAGCCGAGATCCTGAGCCTGATAAAACAACTGCTTCTACACTGCTTCTGAACATTATAAGAGCCTCCTGTGTGTGATTTCCCCCTCCTTGTCTGTTCCGTGAGCTCCAGAGCTGAAAACAAACATAGTGGGAAGTAAGGGCTCATGCACACACGACAGTATTTTGCGTTCAGTATACTGGCCGTTTTTGTAGTTCAGTGAGCGGTACATATACTGAACCATTCATTTCAATGGTTCAGCAAAAAAAACGGAAGTGTCTCCGTGTGCATTCCATTTCAGTATTTCCGTACCGTGAAAAGATAGAACATGTCCTATTCTTGTCCGCAAATCACGGTGCTTGGCTCCATTTAAGTCAATGGGTCCGCAAAAAAAAACGGAACACATACGGAAATGCATCCGTATGTCTTCCGTATCTGTTCCGTTTTTGCTGAACCATCTATTGAAAATGTTATGCCCAGCCCAATTTTTTCTATGTAATTACTGTATAATGTATATGGCATACAGAAAAACGGAACGGAAACAGAAACACAACGGAAACAAAAAACGGAACAACGGATCTGTAAAAACTGGACCGAAAAACACTGAAAAAGCCATACCGTCGTGTGCATGAGCCCTAAGGGAAAGAATGTCACAGCAGTACAGTGCTGGCAGATTTCACAGAAGGGAGAAACCCCTGCTTGTGATAGAATTGCATCTAGCTGTGCAGCTGAAACAGGGAATAATATGTCTGAAAGGGACATTAGGGAAGCCTAAAATAGACTTGTTCCTTCACAGTTATGATTGCACAGCCATTATGCAAACTTTTTATGAAAATTCAGGTACACTTTAAGACCAGAGGGGCTGTAAATATTATATGTATAACAGATCAGGTAAAATGAACACTATTCTGTACATTCTTTAAAAAATTATCCTGTGAAGAGATATGACATTTACTTACATAGTATGGTGTGGCCCGGTTTAGTGTATAGCAATTTGCATGTCCACCTACTGAGTTGAGTGCTGGTGGACACACATGCTCAGTCACCATTCCCACAGTGGTATAATTGAACAGAAATCAATACAAATCTTTTCTACCTTGCTTGCCAGTAAAGAACTAGAGCCAAAGTAGTAGCACAGCAATCTACAGCAAAGCTAAGCAGGTTTCTTCTGAGGACTGGCTTGTGAGGATACTGACTGGGGAACTTACTGAGGACTATATGTACTACATCTGCCAAAGGAGACTGACTGAGCGTTATTGTCACGGCGGACGTGCACTCAGACTCACAGATAAACCACCAACCAGGCTCTAGGCGAGAGGCAGGGGAAGGGTCACCTCCTAGCTAATCCCTGACCTCTCTCCCTGCGCTGCTCAGCCCACATGCAGACCTTGGTGGTAGGTATGATGTGTCCCCGTGCCTGGGCTGAAACACCCTAAATTCCCTGAGATGGTGAAGAGGGGAAATAGGAGCAGCCTGCTCGCACAGAACCTGGATGGGAGAGATGACACAAAACAACCAAACTTGAAACCACACTTATCTTTCTGAGCTGGAACAGACAACCTTCCTTCCTAGCTTCCAAGACCAAAGTGATTCCTATAATCCGCTCAGAGCACTGGGATGGAGTGCTATTTAAACTAATGACCCCACCCAGTGCACCTGATGAGAGGCGGATCCAGCACGGCTCCAAAACAAAACACTAAACTCGTGCTGCTATTCTGGTCAACCTCCGCACATAGTCAGGGCGGGGCATGACAGTACCCCCCCTTCTACGGGTGACTTCCGGACCAACCTTATCCGGATGGGACCTATGAAAAGCCCTCACCAGTCGGCTGGCGTTGACATCCAGCGCCGGAACCCACGTCCTCTCCTCAGGGCCGTATCCCCTCCAGTGCACCAGGTACTCAAGGGAACCCCAAAGAATTCTACAGTCGAGAATCCTGGAGATCTTGAATTCCAAGTTTCCCTCGACTAGAACAGGAGGAGGAGGCAATGGCGATGGTTCCACCGGTTTCACGTATTTTTTTAGTAAAGACCTGTGGAACACATCATGGATCCTCCAAGTCTGCGAAAGATCTAGCCGAAATGCTACAGGATTGATCACCGCAGAAATTTTATACGGACCACACCAGATCACCCACACACAGGTCCGGACCAGTCACACGTTTCTTGTCAGCCATTCGTTTATACCTCTCACCCATCTTCTCCAAATTCCCTTGAATCCTCCGCCATATGGAGGATAAGGCAGAAGAGAGTCTCTCCTCCTCTGGCATCCCAGAGGAACCAGTCCCAAAAAAGGTACCAAACTGAGGATGGAAACCGTATGCGCCAAAAAATGGTGACTTACCCGTGGACTCCTGCATACGGTTATTCAACGCAAATTCTGCTGAGGACAAGAATGAGGACCAGTCCTCCTGATTCTCAGCCACAAAGCACCTCAAGTAGGTCTCCAGGTTTTGATTAGTACGCTCCGTCTGACCATTCGACTGCGGATGAAAAGCTGAAGAGAATGAAAGTTGAATGCCAAGCCGAGAGCAGAACGCCCTCCAAAACCTGGAGACAAACTGCGTGCCCCTATCAGAGACCACATCCGAAGGAATACCATGCAATTTCCCAATATTCTCCACAAAAATCTGCGCAAGAGTCTTAGCGTTAGGCAGACTAGTTAGTGATATAAAGTGAGCCATTTTACTGAAACGGTCAACTACCACCAAAATCACTGTTCTCCCGGAGGAACTTGGCAGATCCGTAATAAAGTCCATAGACAAATGCGTCCAAGGACGAGACGGAATAGACAATGGAAGAAGTGAACCAGCCGGTCGAGTATGAGCAACCTTTGACCGAGCGCAGGTTTCACAAGCTGTCACGTAATTCTCAATGCTCTTACGTAACCCTGGCCACCAGAACCTCCGGGACACCAGATCACAGGTGGACTTACCACCAGGATGTCCAGCAAGGACAGTATTGTGATGTTCCTAGAACACCTTGTATCGCAGGCCCTCAACAACCTCCCTGGGGGACAAGAACCAGGAGCCCCCTCCTGGGCTCCCAACACCTCCATCTCCAATTCGGGGTACAGAGGGGAGACCACCACCCCATCCGCTAAAATCGGCGCAGGATCCTCTGAATCACCTCCCCCAGGAAAGCCGCGAGACAAGGCATCTGCCTTGACGTTCTTGACCCCTAAGCGAAAGGTAACCACAAAATTGAACCTGGTAAAAAACAGTGACCATCTGGGCTGTCTAGGGTTCAGACACTTGGCAGATTGCAGGTAAGCCAAATTCTTATGGTCTGTATATACCGTAACGGAGTGAGACGCCCCCTCCAACCAGTGACGCCATTCCTCAAAGGCCAACTTGATAGCCAACAACTCTCTATCTCCAACATCATAATTCCTCTCGGCGACCGAGAGCTTCTTGGAGAAAAAGGCACACGGGACCCACTTGCCAGGGGATGAACCCTGTGACAGAACCGCTCCAACCCCCACCTCTGATGCATCAACCTCCACTACAAATGGCTGACACACATCCGGCTGCACCAGAATGGGAGCAGACGCAAAACGCTCCTTAATAGCCAAAAAGGCCTGCAATGCCTCATCCGACCAGACAGAGACGTCGACGCCCTTCTTGGTCATATCAGTGAGAGGTTTTACTATGGTAGAATAGTTTGAAATACATTTTCTATAATAATTCGTAAACCCCAAGAACCGCATCAAGGCTTTCTGATTCTCTGGTCGGTCCCATTCCAGAACCGCCCGGACCTTCTCGGGGTCCATACGAAAACCAGAATCAGAAAGCAGGTATCCCAAGAATGGAAGCTCTTGCACCTCAAACAAACATTTCTCCAATTTGAGGAGAAAGAGAGATGGGTTATTGGTTGCTCACCTGATCACTGCAATGTATAGGTGCTCTGGTTCTGGACTGATTCACCCAATCAGGAGGGTAGTTAATAACAATAAGGATATATAATGGAGAACCGGCACTCTACATCTATCAAGGTGCTAAAGAAGCAATATACACAGATGGTGGTATAAAATATATATTTATTTTTAGAAGGGTAGGTTTGGGGGTGGGGACTAGGAATAAATATTCTGAAATTATAGAGGTGCTGGGAAAAAAAATATAAAGTCCACAAGAAAAAATATTGATTTGCAGTATGCGGCAGTGGGAATGCAGATGCACAGTAAAAATGTTTGTGGAGGGTATGACAATACTGTGATTGTCCAGTGATGATTACCCCCTTTTAATTGGAAGCTATGTCCATTAGTTGTATAATCCGTTAAAAATATATCACGTGGACAAGGTAATGTGAGAAGTATAAAAATATATAAAATATGGGTAAAGTAATAAAAAGCAAGGAGTATCCAGTGACCAATATGCGAAAAATTGTAAAAAATATATATATAAAAATATATGCGAAAAAAAGTAAATGGTATATCAGTCGGGTGCTGTGCTTCAGTGTGGCGTCCCACACATTTAGTGAAGACTGCGCCCTGACTGTTTTACCTTCTTTGTGGGGTATGGATCTCCTGGCTATTGGAGCAGCCTTACAGCGCTCAGCGGTGTCTGTTTCCCGGTCTTCTCGGCGTGCCGCGTGTGTGTGACGTCACTTCTCAGGCGACTCGCGTCTCTGCCGGGTGCAGTGTTGGAATCTTCGCTGGTAATGTGTTTTCGATCCAGGGGGTTTGGATGTGGTCGGTGGTGTGGAAGCGCTTCCAAAGTGAGATTCTTGGCAGGTTTCTAGAGGGGGGTCACCAGACGCGTTTCGAAGGACTGAGCTGCCTTCTTCATCAGTGGTAGCCCTCTGACTGCCGTTATCCTGCCTTTTATGCCGCCCGTGGGTCTTTCTAAAGACCTGGACTGGATCTCATTTTCTCCAATTTGGCATATAATTTATTCTCCCAAAGGATCGTCAAAACCTGTCTCACATGATCCTGATGGGTCTTCAGATCAGGAGAATAAATTAAAATGTCATCCAGGTAAACTACTACGAACCTCCCCACCAAATGATGAAAAATGTCATTGACGAATCGCTGAAATACTGCTGGCGCGTTCGTCAACCCAAAAGGCATAACCAGGTTCTCAAAATGACCCTCGTGCATATTGAAGGCCGTTTTCCACTCACCCCCCTCCTTGATTCTGATCAGATTGTAGGCCCCTCTCAATCCAACTTGGAGAACACCTTGGCTCCAACAATCTGATCAATAAGATCAGAGATCAAAGGCAGGGGATATGGATCCCGGACTGTAATACGGTTCAATTCCCGGAAATCCAAAAACGGTCTCAGTGATCTATCCTTTTTCTTCACAAAGAACAAACCTACTGCCACTGGAGACTTAGATGGTCTAATATGACCTTTTGCCAAACTCTCGGCGATATACTTTCGCATGACCTCTCTTTCGGGTTGAGAAAGGTTGTAAAGCCGAGACTTTGGCAACTTAGCCCCTGGGATGAGATTAACTGGACAATCATAGTCACGATGAGGGGGCAATTCCTGAGCCCCACCCTCCGAAAAGACATCCGCAAAATCTGAGAGATACTGAGGTAAAGCCGTAATGGACACACCAGATATAGATGTGCCAAAACAATTATCCGAACAAAACTCACTCCAACCAATGATTTGTCTCGCTTGCCAGTCTATAATTGGGTTATGTTTAGTCAACCATGGCAACCCCAAAACTATAGGAGCTGGCAAATCCTTCATGACAAAACAAGAAATAATTTCAACATGTGAATCATCCACCCTTAAGTGAACACCATTAACAATGTGAGAAAGGCTCCTTTGAGAAAGAGGTGAAGAATCAATTGCAAAAACACGAATCTCGTTCTCTAAAGTGCAAGTACTTAGTCCTAGATTTTGAAGGAAAAGAAAGTCAATTAGGTTTACCCCAGCACCACAATCAATGAATACCTCAACAAAAACATTTCTTGACTCTAGCGCCACCATAGCTGGAAGGAGAAAACGGGAACTGCAGGGAGTTTGCATACCTACCTGTTCCACCACACCATTCATGCTACCAAGTGTCAGGGAAGTTTTTTTTTGTTTTTTTTTTGGTTTTTTTTTTCTCTTCCACCTGCGGTTTAACATAAGGACAAGCAAAAATAAAATGACCACTCTTTCCACAATAGTAACATAGTTTGTGCAATTTACTAAAGTCTCTACTATCAGAATGGCAAGAAACCTGATCCAATTTCATGGGTTCCTCCGCTACCCCCGAGTTACCCGTAACATCACCTGGGGAGGCAGTAGAGACGAAACCACTGTCACTACCAGAGCTTTGAGACGTTCTCACAGCTCTGTTTCTCCACCCCTGTGATGATGTCACTACTAGAGTTTGGAGGAGTTCTCACTGCTCTGTTTCTCCGCCCCTGTGATTAAGTCTTTACTTACTGTTTCCTTCCTCCCAGCTGTTCCTCCTGTGGTTGATTTCCCTGCCTTTAAATCACCCCTCCTCCTATTGTAGGGCGTGGATTATATTTCTCATTTCAGTTGTAGCTCTTGCTTGAGTATCTTCACTTGTAGCTATCAGTTCACTGGACCTGTGTTCTGCTGCAGCAAGCACTCCGGATATTGCCAGCTGTCCTTGGATCCCTCTTCTCTGCGGCTGCAGCACCTTCAGCTAAGTGTGCAGACATTGTTGTGTACCTGGTTATTTTCTGACTGGATCTGAGGTGGCCACGGTTCCCTCAATATTCTGAGCAGGGCACTGGTGGCCGTGCCCCTTCCACTATTGTAGGGGTTACAGTGGTCATCAGTCTTAGGTACGCGGGCATGCCTCGTTCCGCCATTTGGATCCGGGCATGTGCTTTAGCAGCATAGGGAGAGCTTTGAGGGTCTGACAGGGGTCACCCTTTATCCTCCCTAGTTTGGGTCCGGTCAGTAGCTCTTTTTACTGTGTATACTCTTGTTGCTCACATACAGCCGTGACAACCACTCACAGAAGGGATACCTTGCGCAGGGGGGGCCCTACACCTCTCTCTGATACGTCTATCTAGCCGTACTGCTAAAGACATGGCGTTCTCCAAAGAGTCTGGGTATTCATGAAAAGCAAGGGCATCCTTCAATCTGGGTCATCGTAGATTAATCCCAGATCCTTAAAAAATTCCTCCACCGACTGGAGGGCCCGAGAACCAGGTGGCAGAGAAAAGGCCCAGGATTGCGTGTCCCCTTTAAGCAGAGAAATAATTATACCTATCCTCTGACTCTCATCACCTGACGACGATGGACGCAGCCGAAAGTACAATTTGCAGGACTCTCTAAAACTGATAAAGTCATCCGTACCCCCTGAAAATCGATCAGGAAGAGCCACTTTAGGCTCCACACAAATTTGACCTCCTCCTGATGCCAGAGCATTCTGACACTGTGCGACCGAACCACATAGCTCCGCAACCTCTAGGGATAGCTCCTGCATGCGGTCAACTAATGCTTCAATTGACGCCATCACAAAACCGCTGAGCAATGACAGTCAAAGTTATGGCGGATTATAATGTCACGGCGGACGTGCACTCAGACTCACAGATAAACCACCAACCAGGCTCTAGGCGAGAGGCAGGGGAAGGGTCACCTCCTAGCTAATCCCTGACCTCTCTCCCTGCGCTGCTCAGCCCACATGCAGACCTTGGTGGTAGGTATGATGTGTCCCCGTGCCTGGGCTGAAACACCCTAAATTCCCTGAGATGGTGAAGAGGGGAAATAGGAGCAGCCTGCTCGCACAGAACCTGGATGGGAGAGATGACACAAAACAACCAAACTTGAAACCACACTTATCTTTCTGAGCTGGAACAGACAACCTTCCTTCCAAGACCAAAGTGATTCCTATAATCCGCTCAGAGCACTGGGATGGAGTGCTATTTAAACTAATGACCCCACCCAGTGCACCTGATGAGAGGCGGATCAAGCATGGCTCCAAAACAAAACACTAAACTCGTGCTGCTATTCTGGCCGACTTCCACACATTGTCAGGGCGGGGCATGACAGTTATGTGGAACAGGGATGAAGTGATAAAAAAATACTTGTAAGAATTTTTGGGACTTGTAGGCAAAAACTTACACAATAGCACAGATTTGCAGTGGTGCTGAGGGGAACACAGATAAAGAAAAAAAAAGATTTTTCTTTTTGTTTAGGTGGACAATGTAGTTTATATTAGTGTTTAATAGCTTTTGGACTTTTTACTTAAAGGCGTTGTCCGGGTTCAACGCTGAACCCGGACATAACCATAATTTCACCCAGTTCATGCTCCGATGCTCTCCCTTGCCCTGCGCAGGATCGCGCAGGGCAAGGGCTCTTTTATTTACTATAACACACTGCCGGGCAGAGGCTTTCGCCGGCTCAAATAGGCGGGCTTTAGCGCTGCCCTAGCCGTTTTACAGACTAGGGCAGCGCTAAAGCCCGCCCATCAGTGCCAGTGACGTCACCGGGCTCACTACTGGGTGTAAGCCTCCGCCTGGCAGCCCTAAGGAGAGCCCGGTACTTCACCGGAACTCCACAAAATGCCTTTGCCCTGTGCGATTCAGCGCAGGGCAAAGGAGAGCATTGGAGCATGAACTGCTCCGATGCTCTTGTCAGGGGGGCTGCCTGGGTGAAATTCTGGGTATGTCCGGGTTCAGCTCTGGACCCAGACAACCCCTTTAAACTTGATTTGTGAGATAATTTCTTTGGTGATTGCAAAAAATTGGCTCACCATACAGTTGCATTGTATGTACACGTGTGTCTTGTGTGAACACTCACATGAGGAGATGATAGATGTCGCATCTCTTTATTTTGTTTTCACCCCTCCACTGTGTAAATCTTCCCAGCACATCTCCAGCACTTCCAGAAGTGACATTGATGGGATTATTGGTCGTCCAAGTGATCAAATTAGTCAGTACTATTTGAATGTTAAGGGAGAGAAACATCTGAGAACATAGAGAGCAAAATTAGATAATTATACAACATTCGTTTAGGTTCATTCCATATTTGAGATCAAGGTTTGGTGTATATATCGGGAAATTCGTGCCCAAAGACTATAATTAGACGTATGCCAAAAGTGCGTCCTTTTGACTGCTACAAGTCAGTTTCAAAGTAAGCTTACCTCCATGTAGGGTAGGTGCCCCATAGATAGCCATACCTTTCTTGTGAAATTCCAGTCCTGTAATCCTGAGAACTGTTTCTTTTCAGGCTCCATTCACACGACCGTATTATTGGTGCGCATCCGATTCGCATTGTTTGTGGATCGCACACGGACTCATTCATTTCAATGAGCCCACAAAAAAAAGGACATATCTGTTCTGCAGTCCCGCAAAAAAGATAGAACAGGTCCTATTCTTGGCCATAAAATATGCGGATCGGATGCGGGCCAATAGTACGGTTGTGTGAATGGGGCCTAAAGGCCTGCCCCTCATGCAGGGCAGGACCCAAGGCTGCCTGACTGCGCAGTTATGTGCTGAATCTGTCCTTTCCGTTCACCTGCTCCTATATACAGAGCAGGAGAACGGAAAGGCTGAACAGTGATGTGAACTCAACCTAAGGCCTCCTGCACACGAACATGTGCACCCCGTTGCTGTATTGCGGACCACATTTGCGGGTGCCGTTCCGTGGGCATTCCGTATCACGGATGCGGACCCATTCACTTCAATGGGTCCACAAATCCGGAAAATGGAATGGTGCGGAACGGAAGCACGGAACAGAACCCTACGGAGTGCTTCCATGGGGTTTCGTCCTGTACTTCCGTTCCGCAAAAAGATAGAACATGTCCTATGTTTTTGCGGAACGGCCGGATAGCGTACCCATTAAAGTGAATGGGTCCGTGATCCTCTGCGGCTGCCCCACGGACGGTGTTCGTGCATTTTGCGGGCCGCAGCACGACCACAGGGCGCACACGTTCGTGTGCAGGAGGCCTAACTAAGCATTAAGGATGATTCAAATGCTGGATTAGTTCCTTTGGTTTTTTTTCTGTTCTTTTGACGGATCAGAAGAACGGAAAAATAATGGTGATGTGAAATCGCCCTAATTCAGACATATGGACATTCTCTACTTGAATCTCATGTCAACATATACAATACTTGTCCTCCGGGAATATATTTTAGTTGGTATAAAAGGAAAGTGTTAAAATAACTCACCCCATGAACAATATTCACCAGCTCTATGGTCTCCACTTCCACTGCTGTGCTGTTTGACTTATCGCCAAGGTACTGTAAGAAGACACATGGGTTTACTAAGGAACAGAAGAAGTAGCCACCACTTTATGGATTTTAAAGGGTTGTCCAGGATTAGGGGGAAAAAACTTTTCTTTTTTTTTTTAAGACACAGCACCACTCATGATCACAGGCTGGGTCTGGTATTGCAACTCAACCCCATTCACATGACTCAGTTTAAACAGTGTGGATCTCCATAGGGAGAACGAAAAGTGGCATAAATATTAACACTTGAAGGTGATTCTGTTCCAGTTTCCTCAGTTCTACAAGAAAGTATGACTCTAATGGCTCTTGCACACGACTGTTGTTGTTTTGCGGTCCACAAAACACAGATACCAGCTGTGCGCATTCCACATTTTGCGGAACGGAACAGCTGTCCCATAATAGAACAGTCCTTTCCTTGTCCATAATGCGGAAAATAATAAGACATGTTCTATTTGTTTGCAAATCGGACATGCGGACACGGAATGTACACTGAGTCATTTCCGGGTTTTTTGCAGCCCCATTGAAGTGAATGGTTCCACATACGGGCAGCAAAAAAAAACAGAATGGACACGGACAAGAAATACATTTATGCGTGTGAGCCCTAAGGCCTAGTTCACTTTTCTGTGTTACATCAAGATTTCCATGAAGCGTCCATGTGTCCGTTTTTTACCCTCCGTGTGTCATCCGTATTCCATGGATGCTGTTTAGGTGAAAATTAATTTCCAGGAAAATCAAAGGGGCAGTAACAATTAAAACGAGATGTTTATTGGTATAACTAAAACATATATATATATAGTATAATTAATTTCCAGAGCATCTCCTATCAGTGGTCAGTGAAAAATGGACGCAACACAGATACCATGCATTTTGTGTCCGTGATTTTCAAAGGACCGATACACTTTAATGGGCGTATTTGGGCCGCATCACGGACAAAGTAGTGCATCTTGTGCATGTAGTGCATTTTTTTTTTTACTGACCCACAGTCAGTAAATAATGCTGATGCGTGAACAGACACACTGAAATAAATGGTTACGTGTGCTGTCCGCGGAAAATGTGAAAGAGGCCTAAGGGTAGGCAACAAAATCCGCCGCGTATCCCACTGCTGCTGATTCTGCAGTGGATTTTCATTTCGTATGGTGCGGACCTGCTTTCAGTTGAGCTCAACTGAATGGAGCTAAATCGTGAGCAGGAACCGGCTGTGGCCTTGCAAGGGGTCCGCGTGGTAACTGTGCCATGGGTGGGCCTGTACAGTCTTGACGCAGTCTGGAAAACTGCACGGCAGAAACTCTCAGCTGAATGAACTGCGGCGCGTCCTCCCTTTAAAAACATTGGAAGTCAGTTTAAAAACCCTAATTGCGCCAAACTGTTACAAGATTGTGTCAAATTTTAGAGAGATTATAGGTGCAGACAAATGAGTAAATCTGAGCCAATAAATCTGTATGGAGACGAGTGATCACAGTAGCAATCGCTACAGAGGAGATGATTGCAGCATGTAAATGCAGCTCTCACCTCTGCAATTATTTGGAAGGTTCGGTTTGTTCTTGATAATTGCCTGTGCATCGGTGTCACGACCATGGTCATGGTCGTGACTCTGGACCCGCATGTGGTTGCCTGCGGTTTGGTAGTGCTCAACTACATGGTCAGAGCTACTTGTTTGTTGCCTCACGTGTAGTTGCCGCTGGCAACAAGATTGTGTTTGGCGGTATAGCATCCTGAGCGGTTGCTAGGCAGCTTGCTGCCAAGTGCATGCGGTAGCTCCTGGTTTGGTTTGTATGGTGTGCACTGTTACACCTTCCGTCACTTGTGGTTGCCCGTGGCAACGTGTAGTATAGTGTGCGTGTGTGGCAGTGTCTCGGCCTGCTGGCTGATTCCCAGGACATGATTGCCATGCATGCCGTTGCCGGCGGTAACTGGTGCGGTGTGATATTTATGTGGGCACTTTCCCAGTTTGTTGTGTATGAGGTTTAGTTATGTATGCACTTTCCCTTTAAGTGGTTTCACTTCCCTCCTTGGTGTTGGAAGGGTTAATTCCCTTTTCACTGTGTGTCTGTGTGGGTGTGGCTACTTGGGCCTATATAGCCTCTGCTGAGAAGAGTAGTCAGAGGGGTACTTCAGCCATGGTCTGCTGGAGTCATCCTCCTACCTAATACCATCTGCCAGTGAGGGCCACCCTTGTGGTCATAGCAAATGTTATGAGATGTTTATACGTTAAGTTGATGTTGTATTCCTTTTGTTATTTAATGCAGCTATGGATCTGGGTTCCTGTCTGTATGTGTGTTGGCTGTGTCCTTTTAAGTATGGTGTGGATGTCAGCGTGTCAGCACAGGGATCCAGTCAGCAAGGCTGTGGCAGGTAGGTGGAACTAGTGCAGTTCACCTGCCATATCCATAGGTCTGTTTTTGTACCCCTTTTCCTTGCAGCTTGGCCATTGAGACTCCTGTTCCTCCGTGTCCAGGAGCAACGGGCTGTCTACCCAGGTCCTAGCTCAGGGATCGGCGGAGGGTCAGTAGGGATCCGAGGTTCCTGAGCATGAGCCCTCCTACCTTCAAGGTCGGCTCATGCAGCTAGGAGTCAGGGTCAGATTACGGAAGCTCTAGGAGGTGACCTGCTCCCTATTTCTGTCGTCCTGGCCGAGCAGCCACTAACATCTTCTGGCATCGCACGGCTGAGGGTTTTCCCATCCTCAGCCGTGACAATCGGCCCCATTAGGAAGTGTTTTTGTGCATAATATACTTTAAAAAGGTATTCCATTTATGTCATGAAAACTGGACGAGCTTTCATTGCCATTTCTCTGCCATACAAGTCTTGGCCCAGCTTCTGAAAAATAATAGAGAACTTAAAGGGCTTCTGTCACCCCACTAAACTCATATATATTTTTTTGTGTACTTATACTCCCTATCCTGCGATATATCTATACATTATGTTATTAATCATTTTCGTTCAGTAGATATGTCAAAAAACGTACTTTTATAATATGCTAATTACCTGTCTACCAGCAAGTAGGGCGTCTACTGTCTGGTAGCAGCCGCAAAAAACCGCCCCCTCCTCCTGTTGATTGACAGGGCCAGCTGCGCTCTCCTCCTCCGACTGGCCCTGTCAGCATTTCAAAAATCGCGCGCCTGTGTTGATTCGGCGCAGGCGCTCTGAGATAAGGAGGCTCGCCTCTTCAGCACTCCCTCAGTGCGCCTGCGCCGATGATGTCTTCTCTTTTGGTGACGTCATCGGCGCAGACGCACTGAGGGAGGGGGCGGTTTTTTGCGGCTGCTACCAGCAAGTAGACGCCCTACTTGCTGGTAGACAGGTAATTAGCATATTATAAAAGTAAGTTTTTTGACATATCTACTGAACGAAAATGATTAATAACATAATGTATAGATATATCGCAGGATAGGGATAATAAGTACACCAAAAAAAATAATAATGAGTTTAGTGGGGTGACAGAAGCCCTTTAAGGCCCTTGTTCTCCCAATTATCAGGGGGTCTCAGTGGTTGGTCCTTTCACCAATCAGAAATTTAAGGCATATTCAAAGAGTATGGTACGGAAATAGGGTTAGATTTATTTCCTGCTTCTACTTTGCATCAAATACGAGATAACATGTAACCTATGTTATATCAAATCATAATAATGTCTATCAGGTTCCTTATTAAGAAGAAAATCTATTTCTTACCCTAAGATTATCCACTACTACTCCAAGCTCTACATAACTGGTCATGGCAGGAACATCTCGCTTCTTCTGCATGGAAATGAGAACACATCATTAGATATTATAGGACATATACTGATAATGCGCATTAAAATATAAAAAAATAAAATATTTATAACAGATGTAGGCCATGATGGTTGAGAAACCTCAAAGGATTTATTAAACAGGATATCCAATGATTAACGTACAAAAATAAAAATCAGACATCATCTAGTACATGACAATCTCTTTCTAACAAAACTAGAACCAGCCCTGTACCTCAGATGGATCCAGAGATCTCCCCATTCATTGTTCCAATTGTTCTGTTGGATTTATTTCAAGCTGGCATCTCAGGATGTGTGCCTTTTCCCACGGGGCATGTCTTTTCCACTGCAGTTGGTGGCAGTTGAAGGATGGAACCAAGCATGTGCGTCCACCACAGTGAGGTGGACACAGAAATTAGATAAAGAGCAAAAACTCTAACTAAACTCTCCCCCCTTCTTTTTGTCCTAAATGCAGCAGCCAGGCCCATCTAACTGTCCACCCATTACACCAATGCCTCTGGCCTGTGCCAGTAACTTCACTGGTTGCCCATCCACCACAGAATACAGTTCAAACTTCTCACCCACAAAGTTCTCTAGGGCTGCACCTTCCTGCATATCCTCCCTCTTTTCTGTTTACCACCCTACTCCATTGTGCCAATGATCTAAGATGAACATCCTCCATAACTCGAACCTCTCACTCCCGTCATCAAGACTTTTCTCAAGCAGCTCCTCCTCTCTGGAATACACTGCCCTGGACAATCAGGTTAATTCCCAGGCTTATTATGACTCTTCAATACCTAACTATCTTCTGACTGTTATCCCCACTCCCCACAAGGTATATCGATGATATACTTGTAATTTGGAATGGAGGCCTGAATGAATTTTGACACTTCGTAATCCATCTGAATCAGAACAAAATTGGTCTCCGTTTCACTTATCAGATTCATCGAACCACCTTACCTGTTCTTGATATCAGGATAACCAAACCCAATCAGGGGAATTGGTCACAACGGTTTTTCGTAAGCCCACCACAGCTAATGTCTTACTGAGGTGGGAGTTCAGTCACCCTATTACCTTTAAAAGTGAAATTCCAAGTGGTCAGTACCTCAGACTAAAAAGAGAAACTGTTCGGACTATAAAGACTTTCACAGTAAGGCCAACGATTTACACTAAAGGTTCAAGGACAAGGGTTACCCCGATGCAATACACAGGGCGAGGTTCCGGACAGGGTCACACATGTCATGGCCGGGTGCTCTGTTGATATCAGACCCTAAAGAACCTGATAGGCCCCTTCCCCTAATTGTAAGGGTGATACTAGGGACTGATAGGCCATTGTCCACAGAGGACCCAACTTTACAACCAGAGAAGAAATTACCTTGACTGACATCTGGCTATACCACTACTGGTCTTCAACTTCCAGCAATAAAAGGTCCAGAATAGAGGCTAAAAGAAACCATGCTGGCCTGCGGCTGCACCAAGTACCCTCTACTGACTAGGTAATACTACTCATAATACTACTAATAATATCTTGGATACAGCACATGCTGTTTAATAGGTATTTAGCACAGACATTTATAGTGTTTTCCATAGGGGGCACTTGATTGTTATCCATTTTAAAACGTTGCGGATTTTAAGTGTTAGACAATCCCTATTACTGTTCTTTTCTGTAATCACATAGGGAGCTCACAGCTCTGATTCCAGCTGTTGGAGGTCTATCATTACCCAGTGAAGTCAGAGTTTATATTGGTCAGTTATCCCCACTTCCTCATAGATTGTAAGCTCTTGAGAGCAGGGTCCTCACTCCTAGTGTTTCCATTGCAGATTAGCCTGTAATTCTGCAATCTATTTTGATTTGTACATGCGCACTCTGAATTGTAAAGAATGCGGAATATGGTGGCGCTATATAAAGATTATTATTATTATTATTATTAAACAGCAGGTGGTGCTATATATCACTGAGTATCTCAGTAGCTATACAACATTTTTAAATTCCATGCAATTACAAAGGTATTCAGATCCAGGTGCTGGTTTGAAATCTGTAGAATAGTCTACACTGAAGCTTCTTCACACGTGAAGGGCTGTCCCTGCAGGCGAAGAATTGCCCACCTGCTGAAGGATTGACAGGGCTGGATATTTAGCCTGGGCTTGGCAATTTCTTGCCTGCGCCACTGCTCTGTGTAGCAGTGCAAAGGCACAGCCTCTGCTTCGGCTTTGGTGAAGAAGCCCTGCTGACAAATCGTTTGTTAGAATTGCTCATCTCTAATCTACAGCATTGCTGCACCGATGAAGCCAAGGATGGTACACGTCACTTCACTGAGCACATTCTGGCGCTTACTTGGCGCAGTGCACATGTGTTCGATGCCACTGGATAAGAGTCCTGGACGGTTTTCCTGGTGTCATTTATTATCTTTTGTGGCATGGGTTTGGGACTCTAAATCCCAACTGCATGCTGGCAGCCCCAAAACCGGTGACAGGTTCCTTTTAAAGGTGTCTGTATAATTCCTAGGAACCCATTGACCCTTTGTGGTAGTGCTGGCACACAAAAGGAGAGAGTGCTTTTGTTCTTCTGCTAAGGGTGCTTTCACAGATTTTGTTGCAGAAAATTTCTGTGACTTAAAATCAGTTTTATTTATCTGAATGAGGTTCGTTTGGCAAGATACACATGGGTTTCTGCAAGCCCCATTCAGATGAATGCAACTGATTTTCGGAAACTTTCTGCAACAAAATCTGCCAGGTGTGAAAGGGGCCTAAGGGATTAGTTGGTTGGTTGATGGTTGAACAGCAGTTGGCCAATACAGATCTTTCTGGGAAGTTTCTTTTAAAGAAAGATCTTTTGTTTATGAACGATCTGAGAGGAGGTTTATCTTGACTAAACAATTGGAACTGTTCCTATAGCAATCATTGGTTACAATACATTCCCATTCACCTACAGCATCGATTAGCAACCTCCGGCACTCCAGCTGTTCAGAAACTGCAACTCCCAAAATGCTTCATTCACTTATGTGCGAGTTAGAAGAACAGCCGAGCATGTTTGCATGCTGGGAGTTGTAGTTTCACAGCAGCTGGAGTGCCGAAGGTTGCTGATCTCCGACCTACAGCAAAGAAAAGTGCATTTGCCAAACTGTCCCCACCTCAAGGAATGAAACTGCCAATCTCAATGGGGGGATTTATAAGGTTTTGTACTTTGTTGTTTTTTTAGCATTAAAAAAATTAGCAAATTTTGGCGCATGCCAATATTTCATCAAGATTTGCAACTTTTTGTGACTTTACACTGTTGTCATCAATCGGGTGTAAAATCATCAATTTTAATCATCAGTATTTCAATTAAGTCTGCAAATGTCCACTGCGGATTTCACCCTTTGCAGTGCATAGTTTCTGTGTAATATCATTTGGTTAACATTTCTGTAGAGGAACAAGTAAAGTAAAATTATGTACAAAAAAGAGAAATTTTGATTCACAGATCGAAAATTCCAAACATAAAATGCACTATATGTGACTTGACTCATTAAATGACAGTGGGGATTGGGACATTTACCCTACGGAGTAGATAATACGAGGGCAGTAAAGTATGTGAGGTGTCCATGGTCTCCACCACGCCGCACATAGCGGCTCCATCGGGCTCATCTAACCGATACAGCCGGTGTGCTCCACCAAAGGGATGCTCCACAGGCTCAATCCCATAATGCACCTCACTCAAGTACACGACTCCCCTGCAAAATACGGAGAAGTAATTACTAGAACAATAGAAAATCAACAGGACACGAAAATATAGGACACGGACTTGAGATTCCTAACGAAATACTGCAAATGTAGATGAGAACCGAGAACTTGTGATGACGTTGATTGTTCCTTATGTCTCAGATGAATTTGAATTCATGAATATGTATATTGGAATATTCAGAAATCACATAATGAGGGCACCAAAAGGAGGGAGGGGTAATGGCGGTCACTTTATTTGGGTCATTATGTAGATAGTAAGTGCCACGGAGGCAGTCCCTTCTCGTTCAGTGCCCTCAGCTCTCTACACTGAACACTTCCCAACCCCTTTCACCAGTGATGAATTGTAGCCCCAATCAGGAATTGCTAGAGTCATCACTCAGCGCAGAGGGGAGCCCCCCACCGATCACAAGGATGGGGGGCCCATGCTCCCCATTTTAATGAAATGGCAGACGCCCACGTGTGCCTGCCGCTCCATTCAATTCTATGGCACTGCCGGAGACAGCTGAGTACAAGCACTAATTTATGTCCAGCAGCCCCGTAGAGCTAATCGGAATGGCAGCACATGCCACTTTCTAGGTAGTCATACCTCCATCAGTCCGATGATTATCCCCATCCTGGTGAGAGGGGATACCTTGTATAATAGGACAACCCCTTCAAATTGCTGCCAGGAATTGCTTGGATAATATCCAACTTTCTCGACCTATGTTTCTCTCAACAAGAGACATTGAGAGAGATTTATCAAAACTGGTTTAGTTTCCCAAAGCAACAAAATCAGATTCCTCCTTGGTTTTCCTTTGCACCAGTTTTGATAAATCTCCCCCATTATACATTGGTCTTCCTGTCCACATAGACATCAAACTGACTGTAGACAGGAGACGTTTACCAGACAATACTGGCTGATTGTCCCATGATCATCGGGTTATAAAATTAGATTTGACCGGTCCATGGCCACCTTTAGATTGTTGAGAGATACCGCCCAAATTTGTCAGATTCACCAACAAATATCTGATGTCTATGGAAGGATTTAGTGACATCACTAAGAAAGAGGATTAGGGTGATTTGGTAGAAGGAACACAGGACATGTTCTTTTATCGCGCTCTCCACCACTGGAGTTGTCAGCCAGCTCATCCATGTTGTCACCTCATTTTTACCTTTGCAAATGTAAATACATGCATGCAAACTAACCTGAGACCATGACAGTCGCTGAGCGCAACGACAGAGTCCTCCATTCCTTCCACCTGTCCATGGTAATAACAGGAGTATTTCTGCAAAATACACATCCATTAATGATCTGATGTCCATGCCTAATGTTTTGTTTTGCCTTTGATCCTGTGCAGATCTAAGCTTATCTTTGGGGGTCCCAGATGCAGGATGCCCTGTAATCCATTTTTCATTGAGGGTCCTTTCTAGCAAAAAGAAGTTGTCCAATAAGTACAACCCCTTTAAAAGGTTAATGCTATTTTAAAGCAGGAGGAGATGAGCAGATTGATATATAGTTTAGTGGGAAAAGATTCAGTAAAACCTGTATTTTATACATTTATATCTTTGCTTTTTCCACCTCCTGTGTACAGCTATCGGTACAGGAGAGAGGTCTTATCAGTGATTGATAACATTGTGTGTATTAGGCCTCATGCACACCACCGTATTTTGTTTCCGTGTCCGTTCCGTGTTTTTTTTGCGGATAGAATGCGGACCCATTCATTTCAATGGGTCCGCAAAAAAACGCGGACAGCACACCGTGTGCTGTCCGCATCAGTATGTCCGTTCCGTTGCTCCGCAAATAAAATAGTGCATGCCCTATTTTTTTCTAGTTTGCGGACAAGGATAGGCATTATTACAATGGATCCGCAAAAAAAAACGGATGCCATACAGAAAATCATCCATTTTTTTTGCGGATCTGCAATTTGCGGACCGCAAAACACATACGGTCGTGTGCATGTAGCCTAGGAGTACATAGATACATAGCTCTCAGTCACTGATAACATCTCCTCCTGTAATGATAGCTGTTTCAAAAAGCAAAGATATAAATGTATAAGATACCAATTCTTCCGAATCCTTCCCCATAAAACTCTATATCAATCTGCTCAGCTCCTCCTGCTCTATAACACGCTGCTTTCAGACAGCATTGCATTTTGTGGTGCAAATCCATTGAAATAAAAATGCAAAATGGACAAGAATAGGGCATGTTCTGTTTTTTGGCGGAACAGACTTGCGGACATACGGATATGGAAGTAATTTCCTTATTTTTATTTTTTTTGCGGCCCCATTGAAATGAATGGCTCCGCATAAAGGCCGTAAAAAAAACCCGGAATGGACACAGACAAAAAATACATTCGCGTGCATGAGCTCTTATCGCGAGAGGATTGACGGGTCCGGCAAGAAAGGAAGTTAAGCAGTTTATATAAATACTATAGCATTGCGTTATGTGCGTATGTTGATTGAAGGATCTTCATTACTTTATTAAAACTGTATTTTATTCAGTAAATTCTGGATAATTCCAGGATGGGATTTGTAACAGAGAACATTGATCACCCATCCACTACTGAGATGTATGCGATGAAACTTACCGGTACTGTGGAATTGAGGGCCTTCAGTCCACCATCTTTGCTGTAGGTAAAGTGCTCAAAGTCTTTACTCACGAAATCTCTAAAGACGGTGAAAAATGATACAGGACACAATCAGAGTCTGCCATGTATGTTGTCCATGTCACTACTTCTATGTGATGTCACGCTCCTATCGTTCCTTCCTCTGCTTATCTTTAACTCCTTAAAGGGAGTCTGTCACCACATTTGGGCATAATAGACTGATCAAATAGGGTTATATGTGCCACCCAGAACTTAAAAATGGTACCTTTGTTGTAGAAAACTGACCTTTCTTTTAGCCGAAAATGAACTTTTAACATTATGTTAATGAGCCCTCTCAAGTGCCCAGGGCGGCGTCTCAATCCTCCGAGCCCCAGGCAGCACCTCCTCAACGGCTCATAACCCCGCCCTCCGTGTGCCTCTGCCCGCCCGTTTACTCCCCTCCCCTGTCCTTTTCCACTGCAGCTGCGCGGTCAAATTCGTAGCGGGCACATGCGCAATGCGATGCCCGCTCCTGGCAGGGCATCGCAATACCTACTGCGCATGCCCCCGCTACGAATTTGACCGCGCAGCTGCAGTGGAAAAGGACAGGGGAGGGGAGTAAACGGGCGGGCAGAGGCACACGGAGGGCGGGGTTATGAGCCGTTGAGGAGGTGCTGCCTGGGGCTCGGAGGATTGAGACGCCGCCCTGGGCACTTGAGAGGGCTCATTAACATAATGTTAAAAGTTCATTTTCGGCAACAAAAGTACTCTACAACAAAAGTACTGTTTTTAAGTTCTGGGTGGCACATATAACCCTATTTGATCAGTCTATTATGCCCAAATGTGGTGACAGACTCCCTTCAAGGACACAGCCTTATTTCACCTTAAAGGAAACCTGTCACCGAGATTTTGTGTATAGAGCTGAGGACATGGGTTGCTAGATGGCCACTAGCACATCCACAATACCCAGTCCCCAAAGCTCTGTGTGCTTTTATTGTGCAAAAAAACTGATTTGATACATATGCAAATTAACCTGAGATGAGTCAGAGCTTGAAAATATGACTCTTCTCTGGTCACACAAGTAAGGGCTCTTTCACACTTGCGCTTTTGTTTTCCGGCATAGAGTTCCGTCATCGGGGCTCTATGCCGGAAAAATCCTGATCAGGATTATCCCCATGCATTCTGAAGGGAGAGAAATCCGTTCAGGATGCATCAGGATGTCTACAGTTCAGGATCGGAACGTTTTTTGGCCGAAGAAAATACCGCAGCATGCTGCGCTTTTTGCTCCCGTCAAAAATCCTGAACACTTGCCGCATCGACGGATCCGGAATAATAGCCCATTGAAATGTATTATTCTGGATCCGTCCTAACATCTTCAGTTGTTACGATGCAACAACGGATCTGGAAGTTGCGTCTGCGCCAGGAAGTAGGAAGGACTTGGCTGGCGCGAAAAGAGATTGATCCGGAAATCCTGAAGCCAACATAAAAGTTTTTTTTCCGGATACGTCGTACGGAACCAGCCCCATACCGGATCCGTACGACGGATCCGTAAAAAAAACGTTGATGTTGGCTTCAGGATTTCCGGATCAGTCTCTTACCAAAAAAAACGGAAAGACACATCCGGAAAGAAAAAATTATGCGTTCTTACGCGTTTTTCCGGATCCGGCGTGTAATTCCGGCAAATGGAGTACACGACGGATCCGGACAACGCAAGTGTGAAAGAGGCCTTAGATATGACTCTTTTATGTTAATTTGCATATGTATCAAATCGTTTTTTTTACACAATAAAAGCACACAGAGCTATGGGGACTGGGTATTCCAACCAACAAGAATAAACTGAGATTAAACGGGTATATCATCAAAAATAAATCCTTTATTGAATAAATAACACATAAACGAGACATGAGACAACAGATAAAAAATGGCTACATCTGAGGAGGCATGTTAACACAAATGAGACATAGGGAGGGGGGGGGGGGGGGTTTGGAGTATGCAATGTGCAAAAGGCGGTAGAAAAAAGGAGTGCAGTACCTCACTGATTTCTGTATGTATAACTGTAACCACAGATATAAAAATGCTAAAGTGCAAATGCTGAGTAGCAAAACACCATATCAAAAAGTGGTTGCAGATTACACCGCGGCATATGGATGTCTGATGGTTCCAAATTATGGGACCATATGACAGCCAGCAGAAGGTTAAAGTGCAAGTGCATAAGAAGTCACCATATCAATGGTCAAATACCACAATTGTAGCTGTGACAGCTTAAACCTCCAAATACATGCAAAACTGGCTCAGGTGCACAGTGAACATCCACCTGTGGATAAGTGGGTATAGCTGAGCACCTAGAGCCGATGAACACATCCCTCAAAGTCCACAACAATATAGCATATCTACATACCCATAAATATAGAGATATACACCTCAGGAGAGCCACGTAACCCCGACGTGCGTTTCGGCGGATGCCTTCCTCTAGGGGTGAGGCTCTCCTTGTGAATGCGCTTCTTATAAAGAGCCCTACACACCTGTATCACATATCGAATTAATCTAGGAACGCCCCATTGTAATCAGGACATTGGGAGGAGGAAAAGTTAAGGGCGGGCAAAGTAGCGCAGCCGGCCAATGGTCAGTTAGCCAGCCACACCTCTTGCCCCACCCATATGACGCGTCAGAGCCGCGATGTCCAATCGCGTATCCGTAAACGCCCACAAGAAGGCAGGGAGGTAGGGGACTGGATATTGCGGATGTGCTATCGGCCATTTAACAACCCATTTCCTCAGCTCTATACCCAAAATCCCAGTGACAGGTTCCCTTTAAGGACCAGGCCATTTTTTGCAAATCTGACCAGTGTCACTTAAGTGGTGATAACTTTAAAACACTTTGACTTATCCAGGCCATTCTGAGATTATTTTTTCGTCACATATTGTACTTCATGACACTGGTAAAATGAAGTAAAAAAAATTCATTTCTATTTATAAAAAAATACCAAATTTAGCAAAAATTTGTAAAAAATTGCAAATTTCCAAGTTTCAATTTCTCTACTTCTATAATACATAGTAATACCTCCAAAAATAGTTATTACTTTACATTCCCCATATGTCTACTTCATGTTTAGATCATTTTGGGAATGATATTTTATATTTTGGGGATGTTACAAGGCTTAGAAGTTTAGAAGCAAATCTTGAAATTTTTCTGAAATTTAAAAAAAAAACAATTTTTAGGGACCAGTTGAGGTCTGAAGTCACTTTGCGAGGCATACATAATAGAAACCACCCAAAAATGACCCCATTCTAGAAACTACACCCCTCAAAACTGATTTTACAAACTTTGTTAACCCTTTAGTTTTCCACAAGAATTAATGGAAAATAGAGATACAATTTAAAAATTTCACATTTTTGTCAGATTTTCCATTTTAATATTTTTTTTACTTTTACAAAGCAAGGGTTAACAGCCAAAGAAAACCCAATATTTATGGCCCTGATTCTGTAGTTTACAGAAACACCCCATATGTGGTCGTAAACTACTGTACGGGCACACGGCAGGGCGCAGAAGGAAAGGAATGCCATACGGTTTTTGGAAGGCAGATTTTGTTGGACTGGTTTTTTTGACACCATGTCCCATTTGAAGCCCCCCTGATGCAACCCTAGAGTAGAAACTCCATAAATGTACCCCATCTAAGAAACTACACCCCTCAAGGTATTCAAAACTGATTTTACAAACGTCGTTAACCCTTTAGGTGTTCCACAAGAGTTATTGGCAAATGGAGATGAAATTTCAGAATTCAAATTTTTGGGCAAATTTTCCATTTTAATCCATTTTTTCCGGTTACAAAGAAAGGGTTAACAGCCAAACAAAACTCAATATTTATGGCCCTGATACTGTAGTTTACAGAAACACCCCATATGTGGTCGTAAACTGCTGTACGGGCACACGGCAGGGCGCAGAAGGAAAGGAACGCCATATGGTTTTTGGAAGGCAGATTTTGCTGGACTGTTTTTTTTTACACCATGTCCCATTTGAAGCCCCCCTGATGCACCCCTAGAGTAGAAACTCCAAAAAAGTGACCCCATTTTAGAAACTACAGGATAGGGTGGAAGTTTTGTTGGTACTAGTTTAGGGTACATATGATTTTTGGTTGCTCTATATTACACTTTTTGTGAGGCAAGATAACAAGAAATAGCTGTTTTGGCACAGTTTTTATATTTTGTTATTTACAACATTCATCTGACAGGTTAGATCATGTGGTATTTTTATAGACCAGGTTGTCACGGACGCGGCGATACCTAATATGTATACTTTTTTTATTTATGTAAGTTTTACACAATGATTTCATTTTTGAAGCAAAAAAAAATCATGTTTTAGTGTTTCCATAGTCTGAGAGCCATAATTTTTTCAGTTTTCGGGCGATTACCTTGGGTAGGGTATGATTTTTGCAGGATGAGATTTATTGGCACTATTTTGGGGTGCGTGTGACTTTTTGATCGCTTGCTATTACACTTTTTGTGATGTAAGGTGACAAAACAATTGTTTATTTATCACAGTTTTTATTTTTTATGGTGTTCATCTGAGGGGTTAGGTCATGTGATATGTTTATAGAGCCGGTCGATGCGGATGTGGCGATACCTAATATGTATACTTTTTTATTTATTTATGTAAGTTTTACACAATAATATCATTTTTGAAACAAAAAAAAACAACTCATGTTTTTGTGTCTCCATAGTCTGAGAGCCATAGTTTTTTCATTTTTTGGGCGATTATCTTAGTTAGGGTCTCATTTTTTGCGGGATGAGATGACGGTTTGATTGGCACTATTTTGGGGTGCATATGACTTTTTGATCACTTGCAATTACACTTTTTGTGATGTAAAGTGACAAAAAATGGTTTATTTAGCACAGTTTTTATTTTTTATTTTTTACGGTGTTCATCTGAGGGGTTAGGTCATATGATATTTTTATAGAGCCGGTCGATATGGATGCGGCGATACCTAATATGTATATTTTTTTTTATTTCTGTAAGTTTTACACAATAACAGCTTTTTTAAAACAAAAAAAATTATGTTTTAGTGTCTCCATATTCTGAGCCATAGTTTTTTTATTTTTTGGGCGATCGTCTCAGGTAGGGGCTCATTTTTGGCGGGATGAGGAGACGGTTAGATTGGTACTATTCTGGTGGGCAAACGCCTTTTTGATCGCTTGCTGTTGTACTTTTTGTGATGTAAGGTGACAAAAAAATTGTTTATTTAGCACAGTTTTTATTTTTTATTTTTTACGGTGTTCATCTGATGGGTTAGGTCAGTGATAGGCAAACTGCGGCTCTCCAGCTTTTGCAGAACTACAACTCCCAGAATGCAAAGACTGCCTACAGCTTTCAGCCTACAGCAGGGCATGGTGGGAGTTGTAGTTTTGCAACAGCTGGAGAGCCGCAGTTTGCCTATCACTGGGTTAGGTCATGTGATATGTTTATATAGCCGGTCGATACGGAGGCGGCGATACCTAATATGTATACTCCCCCCCCCCTATTTTTTTTACCAATTTTGTTTAACTTTATTTGGGGAAATTGACGTTTTTGTTTATTTTTACTTGAAATTTTTAATTTTTTGGGGGGAAAACTTTATTTTTTCAACTTTTTTTTCACTTAATTTTTTGTCCCACTTTGGGACTTGAATTTTTGGGGGTCTAATCCTTTACAATGCATTCCAATACTTCTGTATTGGAATGCATTGGCTGTATGAGTAATACTGTGTGTATTACTCATACAGCTTCCGGGGCCTGTGAGATCCAGGGGGCTGGATCTCACAGGCTCGTCACCGGAAGGTAGCGCTGATGCCTTCCTTAGGCATCGCGCTGCCTTCCATGCCATCGGGTCCCCCCTACAGCTGCATGGGGACCCGCCGTCGCAATTGACCTGTGGTTTGACCTGCGGTTTGCGGCGATCGCCGACATGAGGGGGTCACGGGACCCCCCCGGGCATTTAGCCAAGGTGCCTGCTCAATGATTTGAGCAGGCACTGGCTTCCAATCACCGCCCGCTGCGTGGCGGTGATCAGAAATACACAGGGCGTACAGGTACGCCCTGTGTCCTTAAGTACCAGGACATAAGGGCGTACCTGTACGTCCTGTGTCCTGAAGAGGTTAAGCTACTTTCACATCTGCGTTTTTGCTGGATCCGTCATGGATCAGCAAAAACGCTTCCCTCATGATAATACAACCCGCTGCATCCGTTTTGAACGGATCCGGTTGTATTTTCTCTAAAATAGCCATGACGGATCCGGCACTAAAACCATTGTAAGTCAATGGGTGACGAATCCGTTTTCTTTTGTGTCAGATTCCAGTACGCACTCAAAAACGCTGCTTGCAGTGCTTTTGTGTGCTTCATCGGAATGCAATGAAACGGAACGGAATGCATTCTGGTGCACTCCGTTTCCTTTAGTTCAGTTTTGACAATAAATGGGGACAAAACTGAAGCTTTTTCCACCGCTATTGAGATCCTATGACAGATCTCAGTAGCAAAAAGGGAAAGCGCAGATTTTAAAGTAGCCTCAGCTCTACAAAGTTCCTTCCAAGAGCCCCTGACAAATTCCAGTTGTCCCTTGTTTCATTGGCTTTGCTTCCAATTTTATCCAAATTTTATAATTATACAGTGACAAACAGATATACAGTAAGGCCCCATTCACATGGGCGAGTTTTCCGCGCAGGTGCAATGCATTAAATTCGGACCCATTCATTTCTATGGGGCTGTGTACATGAGCGATTTTTTTTTTCACGCATCACTTGTGATAGACCATGTGATGAGCGCAGTGACATCACCAAAGGTCCTTTTCTCCCAGGTCCTCAAAGAAGAAGAAAGAAGACAAGCCGGGCTGCGCGAACAAGTGGATGAGGTGTGTTTAATTATTTTTTTTTAACCCCTCCATCCCTAATTTACTTAGCATTCTGTATTAAGAATGCTATTATTCTCCCTTATAACCATGTTATAAGGTAAAATAATAAAGATCGGATCCCGATCGTCACCTAGCAACCATGCGTGAAAATAGCACCGCATCCGCACTTGCTTGCGGGTGCTTGCGATTTTCTCACAGCCGCATTCACTTCTATGGGGCCTGCGCTGCGTGAAAAACGCAGAATATAGAGCATGCTGCGATTTTCACGCAACGCACAAGTGATGTGTGAAAATCACCGCTTATGTGCACAGCCCCAAGTGAATGGGTCCGAATTCAGTGCGGGTGCAATGCGTTCACCTCACACATTGCACCTGCGCGGAATTCTCACCAGTGTGTGTGAAAGGGGCCTAAGGGCCCGTTCATATGGTTTGATGATTGGGAGTGAAGAATGTCCATTCCTGATCATTGAACACTCATTTACATAAATCAATTATCACTGATGTATGGGGAAGAACGATCGTTATGATACAGTACATGCAGTTTCACTGTTTGTCAGCAGTGCATTCCTGTTTACACAGAGTGATATATGCTGCCAACAAGTGAGGATTTTTGGTGACCCACGAAAGATGTGATCACCTGACAAATGAATGTTCAATGTGAATATAACCCAGCACAGCCACTACGCAGTGGACGGAGCTGTCTGCTTACAACGCTATCCACTGCCATAAACAGCTGATTGGTGGAGGTGTAGGACCCCCACTGATCTGATCTAGGTCATCAATATTTAAAGGGGGTTGTCTGAGTGTTTAACACTGATTATCTATCCACAGAATAGGTCATCAGTATCTGATAAGTGGGGGTCTGACCCAAAGCACCTCTGTGGGTAAGCTGTAATGCAATGAGCAATGTTCCTAATCGAAGAAGCAGAGCTGTAACGGAGCTGAACTGCTGATGTAACATCTAATCGAAGAGGCAGAGCAGTGACAGACCCGAACCACCAATGTAACACCTAATAGAAGAAGCAGAGCAGTGACGGACCCAGACTGCTGATGTAACATCTAATAGAAGAAGCAGGGCAGTAACGGACCCGGACCACCGATGTTACACCTAATAGAAGAAGCAGAGCAGTGACGGACCCAGACTGCTGATGTAACATCTAATAGAAGAAGCAGAGCAGTGACAGACCCGGACCACCGATGTAACACCTAATAGAAGAAGCAGAGCAGTGACGGACCCAGACTGCTGATGTAACATCTAATAGAAGAAGCAGAGCAGTGACAGACCCGGACCACCGATGTTACACCTAATAGAAGAAGCAGAGCAGTGACGGACCCAGACTGCTGATGTAACATCTAATAGAAGAAGCAGAGCAGTGACAGACCCGGACCACCGATGTTACACCTAATAGAAGAAGCAGAGCAGTGACGGACCCAGACTGCTGATGTAACATCTAATAGAAGAAGCAGAGCAGTGACAGACCCGGACCACCGATGTTACACCTAATAGAAGAAGCAGAGCAGTGACGGACCCAGACTGCTGATGTAACATCTAATAGAAGAAGCAGAGCAGTGACAGACCCGGACCACCGATGTTACACCTAATAGAAGAAGCAGAGCAGTGACGGACCCAGACTGCTGATGTAACATCTAATAGAAGAAGCAGAGCAGTGACGGACCCAGACTGCTGATGTAACACCTAACAGAAGAAGCAGGGCAGTAACGGACCCGGACCACCGATGTAACACCTAATAGAAGAAGCAGAGCAGTGACAGACCCGAACCACCGATGTTACACCTAATAGAAGAAGCAGAGCAGTGACGGACCCGGGCTGTCGATGTAATACCTAATAGAAGAAGCAGAGCAGTGACAGACCCGGACCACCGATGTAACACCTAATAGAAGAAGCAGAGAACTGACAAACCCAGGCCGCCAATGTAACACCTATTCTATGATGGGCAGTTCTCCTACCTCATGTGTCTTATGAAAAATACTTTCTTCGTCTGAACCACACTGTCTTTTGTAATATCTACAATGTGCTACCCCAGTATTATTCTACGTAAAGTGCTATGGATGTTGATAGTGCTCAAGAAATAAAAAAATTATGAATGGAAATAATAATGGCTACCTTTACAACATTTAGAAGTTCTCCATACCTGTTCCTCTGAAGATTAAGGATTAGAGTACGATTTGAAGTTTGGATGATGTAGGATATATTCTCATCCTGAAGATAAAAAGTGAAATAACTCAGTCTCACGTTTTATTACATCTTTGATGCCGCAGGGTATGTAAGCAATTTCTTCCACACATCATTTTCATAGCATCTGAGATATGATCTCCAGTATAACTGCAATTCCATAACTAGAAAAGCTACACTTTCTGGGGAAATTGTGTGAAGTGTTCTTGTCTCCACCAGTAGTCTACAATTGGAGTGGGCGGAGTAACTGGGTGGAGTGGTTTGAGTAACTGTGGAAAGTTTGGACTGGGCAGAGTAACTTTATGGACTGGGCAGAGTAACTGTGTGGAGTGTTTGGAGTGAGTAACAATAGTAAACATTACACTAACCAATTGATTGATCAAATTTAAAAAGTGCACATGGCAAGCTTGATAGAGTGAGAAATGCATTTCGACTTTCATTTATTTATATAGCACATTTAATTGCAATGTTGTTGCCCAAAGTGCTTCACAGTTACATTAAAACATACATTTATAAAAACATTAGCAGCCGATTTGTGTAGGTAGGCTTGAAAATGAGGGAGTGGTGGCAGTTTAGAAATCATGTCCTGATTTTTCAGCTCACACTCTAGCTTTTGTCACTCTGCTGGCTGCTCACATACCTGGGTTCCTATGGCAACTCACTCTACAGCAAGGGCAGAGAAGAGCGGATTAAAAACAAACTGCTCCAACTTACTCACTTCACTGGCGGTTGCCATTTTCAAACTGTTGTAATTTAAAAATTATAAATCTTACGGCGAAGAGCTTTATATTGTGAGAATCACAAGACCCAGACCTACATTTTGATGCATAGTATGTCTCTGAAATATGAAAAAAATGAAGGCACAGTCGCAGTTTAGAAATTTCCCTTCAAATTTGAGGTGGCTAGAGTGGAGTTTCAATGAATGTCAATGGGCGGCGTGAGTTGCAAACAAATGGTCATATTGTGAAAACTATCAGGACTATGGCTTAGCAGCAGGGATAGCTGAACGTTTTGATATAAGATTTGTGTAGGTGGGCTTGAAAATGAGGGGGTGGTGGCAGTTTAGAAATCATGTCCTGATTTTTCAGCTCCCACTCTAGTTTTGAACATTCCGCCATTCATTCCTATGGGACCAATTTCGCCACAAAAACGCTGATATTTCGTGAACCATTCGGCGAAACGTTCCACAAAGTAATAGCGCACCAATCTGGAACAATCCGCACGTTTCGGTATATTACGGTCTATGTAGTGTAAAAACTGTGGGAGGAGTTAGGCTGGTAAATTTGGCTATAATAATAAGAATATATATGTGAGATAACAGTAAGTGGTCTTGCCATGCAGGAACACTTAATTAGTTTTGAGTGGAGATTTCAGAGGCAGAACACTGGAAAACTGCCGCCCCTTATAGGGGTGTGCAAGAATGGGGGAGGGGACTTTGGCAAATCCTCTCACTTGGCTAGACCTGTAAAGGGAAGATTGCTTACCTGCCGCAGTGCTGACCAGCTCTCCTTGATGGAAGTGGATCCGGTTTCCACTGCAGCGATTGCCTGCAGTGATGTCTTACCGGATGTTTACAGCAAAGAGCAGTATCGCGGGCCTGGAAGATAAGGAGCGAGGAGGCAGAGCTGGCAAGCAGGTAAGTAATCTTCCCCTTACAGGTTCGGCCATGTGGAGGGGGTTTGCAAATTCCCCCCCCCCCCCTTCCCCAATTCTTGCACAAACCCTTTAAAGGGATACTTCCATCAACATTTTAGCACATATCAACAGCCTATATGTGAATATTGTATGTTTATTTTTTTTTTAATTTTTATGAAAAACAGGTGGATGTTTTTCTGGATATCATTTCACTTCATATCAAGTCGCTCCATGTATTTTACGTCCTGTCCTAGCTCTTTAACTATCTCTTTCTTTGGACTTTTAGCACAGCAAACAGTCTCACTTAACTGTCTCAGTCAGACCATCACTGCGACCAGAGAGCTCTCATTTGGTGATTCAGTTCAGGCATCACACATTACATTGATCCATGCAATGCTCTTCTGTAGACATTTTGTTGCACCAGTGTTTTTGCATTGTCCTCACCACTTGGGATTGGAGAGGGACAAATTTTCCAGGCGTACAAGAGAAGTGAAAACGACTCCAGTTAGATGCACCTAATTTATGATGGGGCATGCGCCTCGTCATAAATTAACCGAACCCCTCCGGCAGCACAAAGGGGAAACAAAGACTAACATAAAATGTCTTTGAAAATTACTCTCATTGAGTTTCACAAATACCCGTTTCTGATGGAAATGTCCCTGCAGTAAGCGATATAGCACCATCCACCTTTGTGCAGCTGTGTTTGGTACTGCTCTGCCAATGGGAGCCCACCGTCATGTTTTTTTTTTTTATCTTATACAATTGAAAACTCCGTTATGGAGTTTCCGTAACTGAAGTAGGAGTAGTGGTTATAGATGAGGAGCCTAGAAAAGTGACAGCACCTTTAGTTAGTACTGCCTGATGCTCATTTGGCTGTAACTTCACGTCCTCACCAGCCTGGAAGACCTGCTCACACCAGGATGTGTTTGGGGGTGGCTTTGGTAAATGGTCTTATGATTGTGAAGCAGAAAGTATTTAGGAATAACTTGTTAACCAGCACTCAGGCCATTTTTGTGGCATTTCCAAGTTAAAGGTAGGGACTTTCTTCTGTACTAGTTGCTTCCGTAAAGCGGACACCTGACACCAAAGTTTGTTTGTTTTACCAGTGACAACCCTTGACTTGTTGTCAGTAAGAACAAAATAACTATTCCAGACATGTAATATATGCAGCGTTTTATAGACATGGTATGGGTGCGACGCCGATTTATGTGAAAATATACATTCCAGGCAACGAATGATTCTACGCCTGCATCTTACTGTGCAAACCTGAAGACAAAGTAAATCATCCGGGAAAGAGTTTTTTAGAAGAGCTTATTCAGTAGCATTAATTAAGTTTTAGGGCAGATCCACACAATGGATTTTAGTGCTGGATTCTATGCCGAAAAGCGCACTGACGAAACCGCCTTTCAGTGGCAGCCGAGGATTTTTCATGCGCCGTTTCCAGACAGCGCCAAGAATACACATGCCCATTCTAGGTTAGGTTACTGTGCGGACACCTCCAAAGGCGGACAGTGATTGGCTGCGGCAATTTCCAACTAGATGTTTTCAGTAAGGGAGCCTAAGGCCTGGAAGACAGCGCTGGGAAGAAGATGAGTAAACTTCCTTTCCACCCATTCCACCTATTCTTGCACAAGCCCTTTACGGGTCTGTTCATACTTTGGAATATTATGTGACATACATTTTACACAACAGAAATCTGAGGCTGTAGATGGAGAGTAGCTCCATTGTCATTCAGTGGGCCTATCCTTTATATTTCTGTCTGAAATTAGTCACACCACTTAAAATCCACGCATCAATTTTCCATGTGAGCAGGGTAGCAGAAGCCCCATTGCTATCCTAGAGATGCAGATTTCATGTGGATTTAGGCTTGAAACCTGCCCCACAAACAATATTTATCCCTTATCTACAGCATAGGTCGTAGGAGTCTGTTTGCTGGGGTTCCTACTGCTGGAACCCCGACTGATCACAAGAAGCCATGTATTTCTAGTCTCGTGCTGTACAATGCCCTGTAAGGAATTTTTATTATGTTTGTCTTTATGGTGCAATTTTCTTCATAATACGTAGGAGACATGTGGACATTACAATTACAGGATTAAGGCTTACCGTGCTGTCATCCACGTTCCTCCTTACTCTGTTCACCAGTCGCTCCGGAAAAACAATTTCATCATCCTGCAGTCCAGAAACGTGATATCCTAAAGATGATACAATAATGCTATCATTATGCAGGGCCATTTACACTTTGCAGGAGATACAAAGGTCATCCATGGAGACTTCCATTAATCTGGTATTGTTATCACCTATGGATTATCCAATCTAATCCCTTTCTAATCAGATTACTACGTGCACTGTACAGGTGTAATTTAGAGGAACCTGTCAGCACACAACCTGAGGATAGGTAATCGATATCAGGAGGGTGGAAAATCCCTTTAATTTCCAGATCAGGTCTTCTGATTAGTCATGCACTCTGGACGTCCTACAGGCTGGGATGTGTAATTACAAGGCAGCCCAGGGGGCATCCAGTGCATGCACTGAGGCCAGTATGCCTCACATCACTGCGCATGAGCCAGATGTCTATGTGGTATAAGGGCCATTGGGCTTCTGCAGACACCTGGGCTTGGTTGCAAACCTAAACCTATATACCCTCCCATTTCCCTAAATTTTTTAAGGTTACGGGAAAAGTTAAAAACCTGACGCGCGTTTCGCCACGCCCCCTGAAGAAGTGAGGCGGAACTAATATTTATTTATTTATCATTAATTTATTTATTCTCTAAGGGGTGCGCACATCCTAACTGTCATTAAAACCATACAGAATAGATATACAACTATATGTTAATTACCATCTGGTATTTTTAAACTTTCTTATCTTTATAACCTAATAAATAATACCCATAGACCCCATTTGCTGCGAGTGCCGTCCATTTATTCCATTTTTATTCTACTACCCCCGAAGCTTTGGGTTAGCTTCTTCGGACTGAGCACAGCCTCGATTCTGCCACTAGAAGTGAGCCACCATAACTGCATATCTTTTCATTTATAGTTTGTTGGTATGAAATCTGTGTTCTCTTTTGATGAGGACGTGTATTTTATATAACACGAGATTTTGTAAACATGATTTCCATATGTTTTTTTATATGCCCTTTATTTAATAAACCATTGCACTTAAAGTGTAACTGTCATTATTTTATATTTGCAATGTGTGGGGGCAATGATACTTTTTCAAATATACTTTAATTACTGAAATTATATTTCTATTAGAAAAATAACTCTAAAGTGGCCCATTTTGAGCCTTAGCAACACTCTTTTGTCTTCTGATTACATAACACAGTCAGTGTTAGCAAGTCTCCACTGTAAGGGTCCATTCAGACGTCCGTAGTGTATTGCGGATCCGCAATACACCCGGCCGGCACCCCCCATAGAACTGCCTATTCTTGTTCGCAATTGCGGACAAGAATAGGACATGTTCTATTTTTTTGCAGACCCGCGGCCCGGAAGTTTGGGGCCGAAGCCCGGAAGTTTGGGTGTCACGATAGGTAGGTAAGCGGGGAAATAACCAAACACGGGAAAACAAACAGAACAAACGACTAGGCCCAAAAGCTAGGTAGAAAAGGGTCACCTCCTAGCGATCCCTAAAAGCTTTCCCTAAACTGCTGTGCCCATGTGCATACCCTTAGAGTGGATATGCACATGCCCTCGTGCCTAAAACCTAAACACCCTTGGCAAACCCTAAGCAGCAGGGAAAAGGGAAGAGGCAACCTGCTTCTTCAAACCAGGAGGAAGCAAGCGTCTCCCTAGAGGCCTAGAAAAACACACAAAGGGAAATGAAGGAGAGGACTTATCTTGAGCAGAGCTGGAGCAGACGATCCACCACAAATCAAGAGCTCCCAGGAAAGAACTATAACCCACACAGGCCACTGGGGGAAGGAGGGATAAATAGCCTCACTAACAATGAAACCCAGTACACCTGAGGGAAGGTGCATCCAGCTCAAACCCAAATCAAAACAAACAAAGAAGTCAGACATGTGCAGCCAATCTGACAGATCTCCGCACATTCACAGGGCAAGGCGTGACATCGGGGCCACGCTCCGGAAATACGGATGCGGAGAGCACATAGTGTGCTCTCCGCATCTCTTCCGGCCCCATAGAGAATGAATAAGTCCGCAACCGTACCCGATATTGCGGAACGGATGCGGACCCATTTGCGGATGTGTGAATGGACCCTTATGTTAAAAGAAGAGAGGATCATTGCTAAAGCTCAAAATTGGCCACTTTAGAGCTATTTTTCTAATAGAAATGTGCGATTTCAGTAATAAAAGTATATTACAAAAATGTTCAGTATCACTGCCCCTACACATTACAAAAAAAAAAGAAGAAAAGAACGACAGCTACACTTTAAGCCCCCTTATATTACCCTGTTTTTGTTATCTTGCCTATTCACCAGGCAGGACTAGCTCAGCATAATCTAATAATATCCTTCTTTTCCATCAGATCTGATGTTGACTACCTGAAAAATTATGCTTTTTATTGGTGCACTCTAGCATCTCTGCTGTCCTCTGCCAGCCCCTCTCTTTCCTTCTTGATTGACCAGGCTCCTGCATTGTTCTCTCTCCCTGAAATCCCACGACTGTGAGATTCATTGGAATTTTGCCGCAAGCGCAGAATAGATCTTTGTCTCGGGGGACCCGGTGTTGTACTGCACTTGCACAGATTTTCTACCGGACGGTGGAGGAGTGAGGCATGAGATTTCAGAGCCGGGTGAGAAAACAATACAGCATCCTGGCCTTTTCAATTAAGAATGAGAGGTAGGGGCTGGCAGAGGAAAGTGGTAGAGCTAGGGTGCACCGAGTAGCTTAGGCCTACTCTCAGTGCACTTAGCTTATGAGCATATTAATAAAAAGCATTACTTTTCATGGATGCAGCATCAGAACAGGAAAGGTATTATCAGATTATGCGGAGCCAGTCCTACTAGGCATTGTGCCAGGTTTAAAGTGAAGTTCCTAATGACAGACTCCTTGTAAAGATGCCAAATTCAGCCAAGCCTGAGACACCCATCTGTAGACAGAAGAGAGCTAGCTAGATGAAATGCCTTAAAGGGGCTGCAACGGGAACCTCCCCCCAGAGCCCTCCCTATAACGCATCCCAGGTGTAGGAATGCCGAATGGTGTAGTGCGGCCTAAATGTCTCTTTATGTGTGTCACGGTGCTCCTACCTGGAAACCGCTGGACCCCAGGCTTTGGCTCCAAAGCAATAAATAGGGGGAATAATTGAGGGATTGGAAAGAATAACTTGAGTCCAGACCTTGAGATGAAGTTTAATGGCAGCTTTACTTTGAATAAACATTTCTTCAAACAGTTTACAGGCTTTGTTTTGGTTCCAGCAGGCTTTAGCATTAAACTGGCAGGCAAACTTAACTCTGCTATATCTTTCTCTCACTCTGCTGTACTGACAAGACAAGCTGACTTGGTGTCTTTGTTTCCTCTTTATGATGCACTTTTCTCTTGTAGTCGGACTTATGTTCAGCCAAAAAGTAGGTTAGAATCCTGGCAGCTCCAACATGGAGTCTCAACCAGAACAAACTAGAACTGCCCCACCTCCTTCTGGTAGCAAGCACGACTGGCCCACTTCAGCCCAAGGGGGGGGGGGGGGGGGGGAGAGAATGGAATGGTAGGTTTCATTCTCTCTAAGGATAGCTCTGCCATTTATGCTGCCACCTGCTGGTGAACCAGGCACATTACATGTAATAAACAGTTACATAACAAGATTATGAATGCACATTGTCTTCAGCTTTTAAACAAATTTTGGATTCCCTCCTTCCTACTGGAAGTGTGGTGTAAAGCATACTTACTTGGTTCCTGCTCCTTCAGTCCATCACTGTGTTCGCCGCACTGTGGTTTCTGCTTGTAAACTTACGGCACATACCAGGGTCACGTGCTGCGCAGCAGGAAATGACTAGTCGCAGCAGTGACATGTCCCCCCAAGTGGGGTGTGGACTCAGTGACGTGCTGCTCTGAGGACACGTCACCGCTGCAGCCAGTCATTGGCTGCAGCAGCACATGTGACCCTCCCCCTGTCCGTACTGGAAGTTCACAAGAGGGAACTGGAGCAGGCGAACGCAGCAATGTACCAAAGCGGAACCAAAAAGCGGAGAGCTGGTAAATGTGCTGCCCTCCACCGATCTGTAGGAAAGGAGCCAAAATGTATTAAACATTTGGAAGAACCCCTTTAAGGCCCTTTTACACAGGCCGACGATTGAAACAATTATTAGGAACGAATGTTTGTATAAATGCTTGTTCTTGATAATTGGCCTTTGTAAATGTGCCAGCAAAAAGCTCATGGTCATCTGAACTGATCATTTATGCGGCACAAAAACAACAAAAACATCCTCATTTGTTTGCAGGAAATCACTGTGTGTATAATGAAACTGTATGGGGATGAACGATCGTGGTAACAACTGATCATCCCCGTAATTGATTGCTGCATCTAAATGATACTAACAAGCAGTCAATGACTGGGAATGAATGTTTCTCTGAATGTTTGTTCCTGGTCATTAACTACTCTATTAGCCCTTGAGAAAAGACTTTTAGATGCAGCTCAGGGGGTAATGTTTCTCATTGAAGAGACACACGAGGGTATACACAGCTCATAGCAGCCGAACCAGAGACATCCATCTGGAGACTACACTGGTTCAGGGAACGTACCCCTCATTAGTACAGAACAGGGTACTGGTTGGCTGGATGAAAAACAGTCCCCCCTCCCCCGCTGCCTCTAAGGCCTCTTTCACACGAACAATACGGATTGGCTCAGGATACGTTCAGTGAAACTCGCACCATTTTGCAAGCAAGTTCAGCCAGTTTTGCCTGCGTTCAGTTGTTCAGTTTTACCCGCGCAGGTGCAATGCGTTTTGATGCGTTTTTCATGTGCGTGAAAAAAAACCTGAAGGTTTACATACAACATCTCTTAGCAACCAAAACGCATTGCATCTGGATTACATTTTTCACTGAAGCCCCATTCACTTCTATAGGACCAGGGCTGCGTGAAAAACACAGAATATAGAACATGCTGCGATTCTCACACAACGCAGAACTGATGCATGAAATTTTTTTTTTACACAGACCCATTGAAATGAATGGGTCAGGATTCAGTGCGGGTGCTATGCGTTCAAGTCACGCTTTGCACCCGCTTTGTGAACTCAGCCTTAGGGCTCATGCACACAAACGTGTGTCGGCTGGGCCCGTATTGCGGGTCCGCAATATACGGGCCCCGGCGTTTGTGCACCAAATCACGGATGCGGACCCATTCACTTGAATAGGTCCGCAATCCGGAAGGTCCGGTGCGGAACGGAGGTACGGAACACCACGGAAGCGCTCCGTAGTGCTTCCGTGGGGCTTCTCTCCGTGACTCTGCACAGCAAAAAAAATAGAACAATCTTTAATTTTTTTCGCAGTGCGGATGGATCACGGACCTATTCAAGTTGAATGGGTCTGCATCCGTCTGTGGAAACAGAATGGATGTTGCCCGGGCATTGGGGACCGCAAATTGCAGAACAGCCAGCACACGTTCATGTGCATGAGCCCTTACAGTGGTGTTGGACCTATTCCCGTCAGCACGGTGGTTTAGTGGCTAGTAGTCTTGCCTTGAAGTGCTGATATGTTCATTTAGAATCTGAGGGCAACATCTGCATCCAGTTTCTGTGTGTTTCCCATGGGCACTGCAGGGACAGGTACTGATGTGACTGATGTGTTTCTTGTCTGGCCAAAAGCCACACTTGTGCCAGAAACCAGGCTAATCCGTTACAGTCAGTGGAGTCTGGCAGGGAACGGCAGAATCCGGCTATGCCAGATACGGTGAACTCCGGCAGGCTGTTCCTCTGCCGGATCAGGTAAACCCAGATGTGAAACTAGCCTAACAATACTTTTTGCTAATACCAGGATAGGGAATAAGCATCCAAAAGCTTGTGGTCTGACCGCTGGGAATCCCAGCAATTGCAAAAGCAGAGGACCCATTCATTACACAGACAGACCATTGTTTTTCTACATCACAAAACACGAAGGTCCCGGAGTCCTCGATGAGAATAAGCGGTGGCACAAATGGGTGACCACCATGCCATTGACTTCTGTGGGACTGCTGGAGAAATGCTGACCCCTGTACATGCCAGTCCCATAGAAGTGAATGGCATGGTGGTCACACATTGCTCCATTCTCATTGTGGACTCCTGTTTTTGGGACGTGGGAAAACAATGTTCTGTCTGTGTAATGTATGGACGTGCCACTGTGGCTAATGGATGAAGGTCCTCAACGGGGAACCTCCTTCTATTAACTGTACTGTACATTGTTTGGAAAAACGCTCGGCACAGTGACCCTGCCACAAGCTCGCTTCATGCTAGGTCAAGCATGCTCTGTGCAATGTATGAGGAGAGGGGTGGGAGCCATGTACGGAATAAATGTTTGACATAGAACTAATGTTTACAAGCCCTCGTATTCTTGCAAATAATTTTCTGTTGATCAGGATTAGAATCTGGAGCACAGATCTTTATGTGTTTTAATGATGCACGACATGTACAGCAGGACTCGTAATACCAGACTGGTGTGAATTCCACCGTTTCGCAAGATTAGGTCGTGTGCAGGGAGTAACCGCTGTCAGCCTGATCTTGGATGAACTGACAGATGACGTATTGCTGTTGTTTGAGTGTCTTGGCGCAGAGAGAGGTGATGATAGGAGTACATAAAGCTTGGTCATTGTAAAGTGAAAGGGAGGTATATGGAGGTGTTCCATGTAATTTTCGGAGAGACGTCAGTGCCTCATAGAAACACCATATTGAGTGCTTGTGGTTCTGTAATATAAACCCATGGGGGCCTCGTGGACTAACGTACAGTTTACAGGAGAAACTCGAAAAATTAGAATATTGTGCAAAGTTCATTTATTCAGTAATGCAACTTAAAAGGTGAAACTAATATATGAGACTCATTACATGCAAAGCGAGATATTTCAAGCCTTTATTTGTTATAATTTGGATGATTATCGCTTACAGTTTATGAAACCCCAAAGTCAGAATCTCAGGTCCCCTTTGCTCAGGGGGTACAGATTAATTAGCTGACTAGAGTGTGACACTTTGAGCCTAGAATATTGAACCTTTTCATAATATTCTAATTTAAAGTTGCATTACTGAAATAAATGAACTTTTGCACGATATTTAAATTTTTTGAGTTTCACCTGTATGTTACGTCAAGTCCAGGACCAGACATCTCGCTTGGACCGGTCAATCTTGCGCCCCCATCATTGCTCAGAGTCTCTGCACAAGCACAGAGGATCTGCCGCTGCTACCTGAGCAGTGAAAATACCAACTGCGAATGCGCTGCTAATGAATGTGGTTCATTAGAATCAATTCTCTCATGTCTATTGATGATCTATCTTCAAGGTAAGCCATCAATATCAGATTATGGGGGTCTGACACCCCCAAGACCAGCTGCTTCCGTGCCGAACACTAACAATGTGTAATTACCGGCGTCACACACAGGGAGGGAAAAGGGAAAGCCCTGCCCAAGGGAGAGGGAAAGGTGGTGACCCCTGACTCACCTTGCGGCTGGCACCTGACTGCCCTGACGTCCCTAGACGGGTTCCTCACCCGTGCGGCGATCACGTGCCTAAACCCTGGCTTTCCCTAGAATGAGCCCTAGATAGTGAACGGGCCGGTGGGATTGCTAGTCCGCACCACTGACACTAAGAGGAAAACACCAAGGAGAGGACAGACAAAACAGACAAACACATACACCCAAGTGGGCGACCACAATAGACCACAAAGGTCCAACAGGGATCCGGAGGGTAACGTTCTGGACCAACAACCAGAGAACGCAGCAACACAGCCCCAGAGGGTCAGTATAGAAGTCCAGGCAGGAAGCTCTATATCTGGCAACCATAGAAGTGTGAGAGGGGAATATAAGGAGGTTGGGAGTGCTGGACAAGAAACAGCTGAGGAGATGGAGCTACAGATCCCTGAGTGAGCCAAAAGGGTTTGCAAAGCAAACCCAGAAAGCTACCATAAGGAAACAGCCCTATCTTACATAGAGCGTGCAGCCAACCGCTGCGACTTCCTGACCCCGGGTATAACGGAGTCAGGCGTGGTTCTTGACACCCTCGTGACACAATGTATGGAGAGGAAGCAGAAGGCTTCATACACTGGCATACTGTAACTCTCCCATTCACTTGAATAGGAGCGGAGTTGCAGTACTCGGACATAGCCACTACACGGTGTACGGAGCTGTCTGCCATGAACATCTGTAGCCCGGAGAACCCTTTTAAAATCCAAACCCCCATTTACATGCATTGTTCTGTACGCTTGTTCTATATTTTTGATGCGCACCAAAATGGTGCAGCAAATCCATGTGTCGGCTTGGACTGGCCCACAGGTGCACAGGGGAATCCCCCGATGGGCCCCTAGTCTCCCACCCCCTGCACAAGTGGCACATAACACAGTAGACTTACTGCACTACATGCATATATTCAATGTACAGCACCTCAACCAGCCTATGTTCATATACAAAACTTGTTAATTATTTATTATACTTAAATGTATCCGTAAGGGGGCCCCCAAAATAAATTTTACTGGTGGGCCCTAGGTACCCAAATCCGACACTCCACGTGTGTAAACAAAGCCTGAGTCTTCATACCAGGGAAGGACTAGCCCTGGAAAATATACAAAAAGTTGACCCGTTTTGTAGTCGGGTCCAAATTGATGGAAGGCAGGGCCAGCAATACCATATTGTGGCACATTATACCACCCAACAGAACCAAATTCCACAGTCATCACAAAATACTGCCAGCAGCACAAAATACATCCCCAAAAACTTCCAGTGGCCGGCCGTGAGGAGGGCTCAGGGGGCCCCCTGGGCAACGGCCAATCTGCCCCTGCTTCATACGAGCTCTCCATTAAGTAGACACATAATGGATTATAAATGGGTAACTTCCGATAGTTATCACTTTGTGACTTTCCCTTTGTCAGACGTCAGCCGCTTAACAATGCCTTGCAATTTTCTGGGCTTTACCCTAAGTTCACACCTGAGCGTTTTACAGCGCGTTCCTACGCGCTGTAAAACGCACAACAAGGAGAAACCAATGCTTCCCTATGGGAATGGTTCTCACCTGGGCGTTTTACAGCGCGTACGACGCTCAAAACGCCCGACGCTCAAACAAGTACTTGAGCTTCTTTGGGGCGTTTTGTCGCGCGTTCCCGTACATAGACTTTTGGGAACGCGCGACAATGGGTGTTCGCTTGTCTCTGTATGCGCGCTTGTAAACGCCCGTACAATCGCGCATACAGAGCGCTCCTTTCAGAACGCTCAGGTGTGAACCCAGGGTTAGGGATTCTCCAGTTATCCCTGTATCTGTAAATCCTCACGACGTTATGTGTTTTTCTGTGAATAACCTCCTTCCGGCCATTCTTTGTGTCGATGCATCCTGAAGGTGGCCGGTGACTAGGGAGACGGTATTATATTATATGGCTCATTTTTCTTTATATAGCACCTACTATTGTACACAAAACGCTCTCATTGGCCCCTTATTGGTCTGACAATTTAATTTCTCCATCACGTAGGAAATCATTCAATACATTTGTGGAGTGTGGTAGGAAACCAGGGGGAAGCCACTAAAATATGGAGAGGAGAAAGCTAACCATCTGCACAGTGCTTTAGTCTGGGTTCACACACCACAATATTGCACCATGTTAGGATGGGTATTACGGCTGTGAATAGTCGGGTCCCATCACTACAGAACCCTTTGTTGATCCAAGATTGGTTCCGTACACTAAAGGGGTATTCCAATTGTTTCAAGTTATCCCCTATATCAGTATTTTTTTACTGGCCGTGGGTCAGTGAAAAAAATCACGGAGACATGCGCAACTTTGGTCCGTGATGCAGACCAAACACATCCAGTATAGTCTATGGATCTGCGAAAAAACACGGACATAACACAGACAGCGTCTGTGTTTGGTCCATTTTTCACTGACCACTAATAGGAGATGCTCTGGAAAATGATTTTCAGCTTAGCAGTGTCTGTGGAATATCTATAAAACACGGAGGGCAAAAAACGGACACACGGACATCTTCACGGATGAAACGTACTATTTTTATCTCAGACATCAAACGGAAACTAAAAAGGAAATGAGATCTAAGGCCTATGGTCTCATGCACACGACCGTATGTATTTTGCGGTCCGCAAAAAACGGATCCGCTAAAAATACGGATGATGTCCGTGTGCATTCCGTATTTTGCGGAACGGAACAGCTGGCCCCCTAATACAACGGTACTATCCTTGTCCGTAATGCGGACAATTATAGGACATGTTCTATTTTTTGGCGGAACGGAAATACTGACGTAAGGAAACGGAATGCACGCGGAGTACCTTACGTTTTTTTTGAGGTGCGGCCTCCATGTATGGCCTTATCTTACAACACATCCCACAGACACTATGGGGGTCATTTATTAAGACTGGCGTTTTAGATGCCAGTCTTAATAACCCGTATATCTTGCGGTGGACCCGCCAAAGTTATGAACAGGTGCAGACCTCTATATAACTTCGGCGCACCCAGCGCCAGTCTAAATGTAAGACAGTCTTAGGCTACATACACACGAACGTTAGGGCTCCGTGCCCATGCTGTGGATCGCAAATTGCGGTCCGCAATTCACGGGCACAGACCGTGGGGCAGCCGCATGCGGATTCACTTGAATGGGGTCCGCAATCTGCATCCGACAAAAAAGTAGTGCATGCAAGCCGCGATCCGTAATGCACACGGCCGATGCCCGCGTATTGCAGACCCGCTGTATGCGGGCCGCAATACGGCCACGGGGGGGGGGGCACACGAACGTTAGGGCTCCGTGCCCGTGTTGCGGTCCGCAATGCACGGGCACAGACCGTGGGGCAGCTGCATGCGGATCGCGGACCCATTAACAACCATGTGCCCCCCGTGGCCGTATGGTGGCCCACATATAGCGGGTCCGCAATACACGGGCACCGGCCGTGTGCATTCCGCATCATGGATCGCGGACCCATTCACTTGAATGGGTCCGCAATCACGGAGATGCGGAACGGAGGCACGGATCGGAACCCTACGGAAGCACTATGGAGTGCTTCCATGGTGTTTCTGGCCGTGCCTCCACACAGCAAAAAAGTAGCGCATGTACTACTTTTTTGCGGTGCGGACCGTCGGATGCGGATTGCGGACCCCATTCAAGTGAATAGGTCCGCAATCTGCATGCGGCTGTCCCACAGTCTGTGCCCGTGCATTGCGGACAGCAGTTTGCAGCCCGCAGCATGAGCACGGAGCCCTAGCGTTCGTGTGCATGTAGCCTTACATTTATACCATTTTCTACGCCTAAAACAGGTGTAGAAAATGAGACGCCATCCCGCCCACACCACACCCACTTTTTTAGACCTGGCGTGAGTAGGGAAAATTCCCATTCTTGTCCCTTTTGTGGATAAGAATAGGCATTGTTGCAATGGATCCTCAAAAAAACAGTTGCAACACGAACGTCATAGATACATATGGTCCTGTGAATGCACCCTAATGCTCAGAGTATCACACTGCTTCGGCCATTTTGTCTTCCTCCCATATAGCATCCTGGTGCCATCTCTTCCCCCGGTAAGGCCCAGTTCACACTTCAGTTGGTCAGTTATTTACATCAGTTGTTTGAGCCAAAACCAGGAGTGAAGCCTCCTCAGAGATCAGGTGTAGTGGAAAAATGTCCTCCTGTTCTGTGTTTTTGACCCGCACCTGGTTTTGACTCACAATAACTGATGGAAATAACTGAAGTGTGAACTCACATGTCCACATGATGTAAAAGTAGACATGATTCATCAGACCAGGCCACCTTCTTTCAATGCCCCATCATCCAGGCGCTTTCTACACCTACTCAAACCCATATGGAGCAAGTTGTGATACCCTATTATCTTAGCCAGCATTAATAGCTACTCTGTGGGATCAGAATGGGCTAGCCTTCCATCCCACATGCATGGCCCCCACAGCCCACGAGTGAGCCTTCAGCACCCTTGACCCATGGAAGGTAGTAGCGGCAGCCTGCAGGGAATATCCCACAAGACCTGCAGTTTTGGAGATGTGCTGACCCAGTTGTCCAGCCATCCCCCCTGAACCTTGGAAAAAATTGCACAGATCTTTACTTGACCATTTTTCCGACTTCCAACAAATGACCTTCTAGAACTGACTATTCACTTTATTTTGCTCACTCATACAGCGCTGACACATTCTGCAGCACTTTACTGAGGATGTGGTGTGTACGTGCCGTCCTAGACAGCAGGCACGCAGGGGTGAGATCTCAACGCTAGACCAGAGGTCTAGCGCTGTCAATCTAAAGGTGGGAGGGGGCATGATTTGAAGGAGATGGGCATCAGGTGCAGAATGTATCATTCACTTGAATGGGTCCGCGATCCGCATACAAGGATGGTGCCCGTGCATTGGGGACCACAAATAGAAGTGCATGGGCACGGGGCATACATCGTCGTGTGCATAAGACCTAACTAACAGCCCGTGGAACTACAAGAAACAACCAACTACCGGATCTCCACAATGCATGTGCGAAGTCTCATTTTCCCTTCAGTGCCTACGAGAACGACGCTGGGAACTCTGCAGCGTTTCATCTAGCTTGTGGTGAGGCCACCAGTAGTGGGATTGTATCTTACTCTCTTTTTTGGTTTGGACAACTGGAACTACTAACTTCAAAAACTACTAAGTCCTATACCACAACATGGGGAAATTAGCGGCACATCAGATACAACATTCACCCCATATCATTTTGTTTGTTTGACAACGTTGGGCTGATCTGAACCTTATTTAACGGCATTTCTATACGCGACAGGTCTGTCTTTGTTAGGGTTCATTCATAAGACCGTATCTGTTTTTGCGGTCCGCAAATCACGGATACCGGCCATGTGCGTTCTGCATTTTGCTGAACAGAACGGCCAGCCCTATGATAGAAATGACTATTCTTGTCCGCAGCTGCGGACAACAATAGGACATGTTCTATCTTTTTGCGAGGCCACGGAACGGAAGTACGGATGCGGACAGTGTGCTGTCTGCATCTTTTGCGGCCCCATTGATGCGGACACAAACATACGGTCGTCTGAATGAGCCCTTAATTATATGTATGTGTGTTGCTGCAGGGCCCGCGGTTGATTTTACCTTGAGCAATTACCTGAACAGGTTTTAGGCAGCTATTATTTTCTATATTTACTTTTTGGTTTTACTAAGAAAATGTTACCACTTGATTGATCAATTTATGTATGGTGCTTGCAGATTTTTTAATTTATTACATTTACAATTATTTTACATTGGAGGTTTTTTTTTTTTTTAATACTGTGGCTGATCGGTGTAAGGTAATGAAGTTACTGTATGGTTATAAAATACAAATCTTTAATGTAATAACAGTAGCTTATTATAATTATATGATAATAACTATAATAATGATTACCATGTATAACCAGTCACCTTGCAGACTTGACAGATTTTGGTAGCAGGCAGACAACTAAGGTCGCCCAGCCATCTCCATTCATATTTAGATGATCGGGAGAGCAAGGAAAGAAGCAGAAGGCACAGAGGACAACGTGGAGACCAAAGTAAGAAGGAACAGAGTCCCATCTATATTCTGCTATGTGGCTCCTTGGTTACTTGTGCGCTGTGTATATTCCTAGATCGTTCTGCCCCACACATACCACTGCTGTATGCAAGACATGTCTGGAACTCCAAAAACCCAATTTCAGGGATCTCAAGTCTCCCGGAGGTTCAGGGAGTCTCCCGCTATTAGATAGACAATATATCCCGGAAAGGTTTATCTCAGAGTCAGATAGCAGAGCAGAGAGATAAGAGAAGTGACAGGACAGAGTTTAGATTACAGGTTGAATTAACCCTTTAGGGTCAAATTGGCTTCTCAAGGAGATCTATATGTTAAAGGCATCCCTTCTTGTGTCTCATTCAGTAGCTATAGAACTATTGAGAGAGATGCATTTTAAAAAAAATACATTTACACATTTAACCCTCCATTTTAATTATATTATTTACCCCAGTGTTAAAGTCACACCCCCTGGATGCTTTAATCATATATATAAATATGATAATTTGGGGTAGGGTAATGAGCCCAGTCCTCCACACCATAGAGCAAAGTGTGCAGATACTGCATATGTTTGGAAAATGTACTAAAAAGTTCGTGAAAAAAATAAATAAGAAAACCTCCCTGAAATTAGTTTTTCCAGGTTGGGATGTCTGCAATTTACTCACCGCTCAGGAGAATATAAAGGAAACTCGATAGCAGCCACCTCTCCCCCATGTTTAGAAACTGTGCTTTGTACTCAGTTCCTCAGTACTAGACCAGTCCATAACTTTGTGACACAATCATTTTACAAAACTGGAAAAGCCAGGTTCTCACCCTTTCCTGGTAGACACAGAATGAGAGTCCGCAAATAACTTGCATTGCGGTTCTCCCCAGCTCTCAGGTATGTGAAGGAACCAGTCCCACAAGTTCTTCCACTGTTGTGGACACTGCTTGAGTGGAGAAGAATTAGCTGATTACATGTGGGCAAGGTGAGACGGAAAAGGCTTGTTCCTCTATACAATATTGTTGTCCGAGCAACAGATAATGATGACCGCACCTTGGGATAGGTCATTTATATCCGATCATTCGACACTTCTTGACACTCCTACCAATCAGCTGTTTCAAGCAGCCGCTGCATTGGAAGCCATAGAGTGTACAGAGCAGAAGGCTTCCCTTGAATAGGAGCTGAGCTGCAATACCACAGCATGGCCACTAGACTGTGTACTGAGCTGTCTGCTTCCTACACTGTATAGTTTATGGCAGCGGCCGCTACATGAAGCAGCTAATCGGTGGGAGTGGCGGGTGTCGAACCCCCACCAGTCTGATATTGATTACCTACCCTGAGTATAGGTCGTCTCTAAACCCTGGAAAACCCCTTTAACAATGGAGTGGAATGGAGCAGCAATGGCCATACAGGACTGGAGCTCCAAATAGGGGAACACTGGACCCCCACTGATCTCAGCAGGACCGGCCGTCTCTTCTCTGACATCATATGATCCCACATGATGACTCTTATCATGCTGATCCTTTGTTACCCAGGAAAATAAAGAGGGGTTTACACTGCCCGATGTTACAGCCAATTTGACAGTTGGCTGCTCGCTCAGTGGAGGTGAAGCTCTGCATTTACATGCAGCGATCTCCTCCACAGTATAGCGATCCCTCGTCCTCATACAGGATCATTGTTTCTGGGTGGAAATCGCTGTTTAGACTGCACAGTCTGTTGCTCACAGTGATTCATGTGCCTGCACGAACAATAGGATCACCTGATGAATGAGCGTTTTGCTTGTTCATCAGGTGACGGGCGGTACAATTACACAGACAGATTGTCGGAACGAGCCTGATAATGTGCCTGAATATTGGGCAGTGTAAATCCACCTTAACCCCTTCTAACCCGGGCCAGTTTTCACCTTCCTGCCCAGGCCATTTTTTGCAAATCTGACATGTGTCACTTTATGTGGTATTAGCTTTGGAACGCTTTTACCTATCCAAGTCATTCTGAGACTGTTTTCTCGTGACACATTGTACTTCATGACAGTCATAAATTTGAGTCAATATATTTCACCTTTATTTATGAAAAAATCCCAAATTGACCAAAATTTTGAAAAACTCGCAATTTTCTAAATTTAAATGTCTCTGCTTTTAAAAGAGAAAGTGATACCTCATAAAATATTTATTACTTAACATTCCCCATATGTCTACTTTATGTTTGCATCATTTTGGAAATCTCACTTTTTTTTTACAAAACCCACTTTTTAAGGACCAGTTCACGTCTGAAGTCACTTTATGGGGCTTACATAATAGAAACCCCCCATAAATGACCCCATTGTAGAAACTACACCCCTCAAGTTACTCAAAACTTATTTTACAAACTTTGTTAACCCTTTAGGCGTTCCACAAGAATTAAAGGAAAATGGAGATTACATTTCTAAATTTCACTTTTTTGGCAGATTTTCCATTTTAATCCATTTTTTTCTTTAACACGTCGAGGGTTAACAGCCAAACAAAACTCAACATTTATTACCCTGATTCTGAGGTTTACAGAAACACCCCACATGTGGTCGTAAACTGATGTACGAGCACACGGCAGGGCGCAGAAGGAAAGGAGCGCCACATGGAAGGCAGATTTTCCTGGACTGGTTTTTAGACACCATGTCCCATTTGAAGCCCCCTGATGCACCATTACAGTAGAAACTCCCAAAAGTGACCCCATTTTGGAAACTAGGGGATAAGGTGATAGTTTTATTGGTACTATTTTGGGGTACATATGATTTTTAATCGCTGTATATTATGTTTTTTGTGAGGCAAGGTAACAAAAAAATGGCTGTTTTGGCATTGTTTTTATTTTTTATAATGTTTATCTGACAAGTTAGATCATGCGCTATTTTAATAGAGCAGGTTGTTACGGACGCAATGATATCAAATATGTCTACTTTCTTTGTTTCAGTATTACATAATAAAGCATTTTTGGAAAATAAAATGTTTTTGTGTCTCCAGTTTCTGAACGCCATATTTATTTTATTTTTCTGCCAATCGTCTTGTACAGGGGCTCATTTTTTGCAGGAAGAGTTGATGTTTTTATTTGTACCATTTTTGGGTACATATGATTTTTTGATCATTCATTATTACACTTTATGAGGCAAGGTGACCAAAAAAATTGGTTGTTTTGGGACAGTTTTTTCTTATTTTTACAGCGTTTACCTGAGGGGTTAGGTCACGTGATATTTTTATAGAGCAGGTCGTTACGGACGTGGCAATACCTAACGTATACTTTTTCTTATTTATTTAAGTTTTACACAATACTAGCATTTTTTAAACAAAAAAAATTATGTTTTAGTGTCTCCATAGTCTGAGAGCCATAGTTTTTTTTATTTTTTGGGGGATTGTCTTATGTAGGTGCTCATTTTTTGAGGGATGAGATGACTGATTGTTTGATTGGTTCTACTTTGGGGGCATACACCTTTTTGATCGTTTGGTATTGCACTTTAAATGATGTTAGGTGACAAAAAATTGATATTTTTATAGAGCTGGTTGTTACGGATGAGGTGATACCTAATATGTATACTTTTTTTTATTTATTTCACTTTGACACAATAATTGCATTTTTGAAACAAAAAAAAAAATTATGTTTTAGTGTCTCCATGTTCTGAGAGCTATAGTTTATTTTTATTTTTTGGGCGATTGTCTTATGTAGGGGCTCTTTTTTGCAAGATGAGGTGACGGTTCTATTGGTACCATTTTTGGGGGCATATGCCTTTTTGATCGCTTGGTGTTGCACTTTTTATGAAAAAATAGCTTTTTTTTTGAGGGATGAGATGACTGATTGTTTGATTGGTTCTATTTTGGGGGCATACGCCTTTTTGATCGTTTGGTATTGCACTTTAAATGATGTTAGGTGACAAAAAATTGATATTTTTATAGAGCTGGTTGTTACGGATGAGGTGATACCTAATATGTATACTTTTTATTTATTTATTTCACTTTGACACAATAATTGCATTTTTGAAACAAAAAAAAAAATTATGTTTTAGTGTCTCCATGTTCTGAGAGCTATAGTTTATTTTTATTTTTTGGGCGATTGTCTTATGTAGGGGCTCTTTTTTGCAAGATGAGGTGACGGTTCTATTGGTACCATTTTTGGGGGCATATGCCTTTTTGATCGCTTGGTGTTGCACTTTTTATGAAAAAATAGCTTTTTTTTAAACAGTTTTTATTTTATTTTGTTTACGGTGTTTATCTGATGGGGTGGATCATGTGATATATTTATAGAGCCGGTCGTTACGGACGCTGCGATACCTGATATGTGTGTGTTTTCTTTTTTTTATATAAAATCAGGGGAAAGGGACGTCATTTTTTTAAAATTAAAAACTCATTTTTTTTACTTTATTTCTGTCCCACTCTAGGACTTTACTTTTGGGGGTCTGATCCCCTCTGCAATGCATTACAATACATCTGTATTGTAATGCATTGCCTGTTAGTGTATTACACTGAGTAAGGGACCATTCACACGTCCGTGGAATGGGTCCGCATCCGTTTGCCAATATCCGGAACGGGTGCAAACCCATTCATTCTCAATGGGGCAGGAATGGATGCGGAGAGCACACCGCTCCGGAAAAAAATAGAACATTAGAGCAATTGCGGACAAGAATAGGCAGTTCTATGGGGGTGCTGGCCGGGTGTATTGCGGATCCGCAATACACTACGGACGTGTGAATGAACCCTAATACGCTAACAGGTTGCCTAGGAGACCTGGCCTGAGGCTGGATCTCCTGGGCACCCGTAGAAGGCAGGTCCCGATGCCGTGCAGGGCATTGGGCAGCCTCTGCACGGCATCGGGCTGCCTTCTCACCCATTGGGTCCCCGCCATAGCAGCGCGGGCACCCGATGGGCTCCCTCACCCACCGCAAATCCTTGAACAGTGATGCTGGCGGATACAGCAGAGGCCCGGCTACCAGGGACTGCCGGGCCCTGCAGTAATTGGGCGGGCACCGCTCCGGTGCACGCCCGATCACCATGACGTAACAGTACGGGAACGCACCTGCCGCCATGACTATTACGTCATATGTCGGGAAGGGGTTAAAGGGGTTGTCCGAGTTATTTTTTTGTTCTTTCGATGTTCCTAACTAAGCAAATGTAACAGCTTTCCAATTAACTCACTTTATCTACAGTGCCTGGTTTCTCAGATTTCACTGAGGGTCACATGACCTGTGATGTCAGCTTCTCTCCCTGCTCTGATAAAGGTCGTTTACAAGCCTGTAAACGAGACATCACTGTGCTGGCCACGCCCCCTTCACTGCCATCTACTCTCTGCTAGGATTCTTAACCCCTTCAGCTGCACAGCTCTCCAGGCAGTGAGGAGACAATGCTGGGCACAGGAGCTGACATACTAGAGAGAGCATTGCACAAGAAGGTAGGGGGAAGATCCTGTGTGTATTAGCAGTGTCATTATACCGCTGGGACTTGTAGTCCTACACATACAAGTTGCTGTTGATTCTCCCAGCACTCAGGGCAGCTCTTGTATCCACTCCCTTAGCAGTGTCATTATACAGCTTGGACTTGTCCTACACATACAACATGCTGCAGAGTCTCCCAGCAGTCAGACATGTCACTCAGGGCAGCTCTTGTATTCACTCCCTTAGCAGAGCAGGGGGAGGGGCAGAGATTGTTTTTATTGCATGTAAACAAAGGGCCAGAAAAGAACCAGGGAAATGAGGGGATATATATATATTTTTTGCATAAAACTTGCTTAGCTCAGTTATATATCAGATTTTCAGTGCTATATTATTTTTTTTCATAACTCGGACAACCCCTTTAAAGGGGTTCTACACTTTCATTTAACTGATGATCTATCGTCTGGATAGATCATCAGCTTCTGATCGGCGGGGGTCCGACACCCGGGACCCCCGCCGATCAGCTGTTTCAGAAGGCAGCGGCGCTCCAGCAGCGCCGTGGCCTTCTCACTGTTTACCGCTGGGCCGCCGGCCCACTGATGTCACGACTAGTATCAACTAGCGTGGGCGGGGCTAAGCTCCATTCAAGTGAACAGAGCTTAGCCCCGCCCACGCTAGTTGATACTAGTCGTGACGTCAGTGGGCCGGCGGCCCGGCGGTAAACAGTGAGAAGGCCGCGGTGCTGCTGGAGCTCCGCTGCCTTCCCAAACAGCTGATCGGCGGGGGTCCCAGGTGTCTGACCCCCGCCGATCAGAAGAAGATGATCTATCCAGAGGATAGATCATCAGTTAAATGAAAGTGCAGAACCCTTTTAAGCTTCTGTCAGAGATAGCCTATGCTATATGTCACAAGGTCATTTTTAGAACCAATTTATAGGGGTTGTCTGCGTTTCTTATATTAACCTCTTAAGGACCTTGCCATTTTTCACCTTAAAGAGGACCTTTCATGTTTTTTTTTTTTAGTTTAATTAAATACATTTCCTTGCGGGGTACCCCCCCCCCCCCCCCCCCCCGGATGCTGCAACCCTGCCTGTTTTTTTCAAATATCTCTCGTACACCCCAATGTGCCCCCCCGCAGTTTTCCCGCTCAGCGTGTTAATCCTGAGCATCGGTACAGGGAGGAGGAGACGCCAGGGTTTCTTAGTGGGCGTCTCCTTCTCCCTGGCTGTGACTCTCTCCACTGTGATTGGATTGCGGCACAGCCAGGGAGAAGGAGACGCCCACTGACAAACCCTGGCGTCTCCTCCTCCCTGTACCGATGCTCAGGATTAACACACTGAGCGGGAAAACTGCAGGGCGGGGGGGGGGCACAGTGGGGTGTACAAGCGATATTTGAAAAAAACAGGCAGGGTGGCAGCATCAGAGAGGGGGAGGGGGGGGGGTTACCCCTCAAGGAAAGGTATTTAATTAAACTAAAAAAAATATATATGAAAGGTCCTCTTTAAGGACCAGGCAGTTTTTTAGAAATTTAGCATGTGTCACTTTATGTGGTAATAACTTTGGAACGCTTTTACTTATCCAAGCCATTCTGAGAATATATTTTCTCGTGATACATTGTACTTCATGATAGTGGAAAATCTGAGTCGATATAATTCAACGATACTTATTAAAAAAATCCTAAATTTACAGAAAATTTTCAAAATTAGAATTTCTTTGCTTTTATGGCAGATAGTCATACATCATGAAAGAGTTATTACTTTACATTTCCCATATGTCCACTTTTATGTTGGAATCATTTGTAAATGTCATTTTATTATTTAGGATGTTATAAGGCTTAAAATTTTAGAAGCAAATTTATCCATTTTAAGAAAATTTCCGAAACCCATTTTTTTAAGGACCAGTTCAGTTATAAAGTGACTTTGTGAGGCTTACATAGTAGAAACCCCCCATAAATGACCCCATTTTAGAAACTACACCCCTCAAGTTATTTAAAAAATGATTTTACAAACCTTGTTAACCCTTTAGGTGTTCCATAAGAATTAAAGGGAAAAGGAGATGACATTTTTACATTTCACTTTTTTTGGGCAGATTTCCCATTTCAATCCATTTTTCCTGCAATACATCAAGGGTTAACAGCCGATAAAACTCAATGGGCCAGATTTATCATTACACTTACATCTTACTCCACTTTTACATATGTCCAAAGTCACTTTTGGCTAAGTCAGATTTATTAATGGTCCTTTAATACTGTGATAAATGTGGTTTGACGGTAGCAGTTTATCCTTCAGTAAGCGGCTTTACAAAAGTCGCACATCTTTACAAAAAATATGCATGTTCTATTACAAAGTCGCATAAGATAAGCATGGTCCTCACTGGAGTGAAATTGCAAAAATTTTTGTGACTTTTTAAATTGTCGCAATTAGGGATGTCCCGATACCGATACCAGTATCGGGACAGATACCGGACATTTGCACGAGTACTTGTACTCGTACAAATGTTGCCGATACCACGGCCGATACCTGATGGCCGTGCAGTGGCGAGTCCTGTGTCACAGATGATCAGCGGTGGGGATGGCGGCGGCGGGTCCGATGTTGGCTTCCGTGCGGCAGCTGCGCTCCCAGCTGATCGGCGTGGGGGGGCGGGACTTCTGTGTGGCGGCTCCCAAGTCCCATGCGGTTGCCTAGCACTGGGAGGACGTTAAAGCCACTTCCTCCCAGTACTCTGGTGCATCCGCATGGAAAGGATTACAGCAGGCCAGGTGGGTATGGTGCATGAAATGGAGGAGAAATTCTGTTAATTTCTCTCCATTTCATGTTCAAACAGTGAATATAAAATAAGGTGAGGGGGGGGGGGGTGGAATTGGTATATAATAGTGAATCCCAACCAATGTGACTCCAGCTGTTGCAAAACTACAACTCCCAGCATGCCGGACAGCCTTTGGCTGTCTGGGCAGGCTGGGAGTGGTAGTTTTGCAACAGCTGGAGGCACGCTGGTTGGGAAACACTATGACGAGAAAAGTTTTCAAGAGATAACCCAAGAGCTATACAAATAACAGAGGCGCTTACTCAGTTTATTATTCTTGATGATCAACCACTGTCAATAGTGGATAACGTGGGTTTTCGACGATTTGTTAATGTTTTAGAGCCGAAGTACGAGATTCCCAGTCGCCACTATGTCACTGATGTAATCTTACCACAAATACATGACACCGTTAAAAAGCATGTCACCGGCATCAGCTTCACTGCTGACATATGGAGCGGCAGTGGGAGTAACAGCGCAGTGGATAGATGAGGAGGAGGATTATTCTCTAAAACAAGTTATGCTCCATGCAAAGGCATTTCAAGGCTCTCACACTGGTCAAGCAATAGCAAACATCCTTCAGGAAATGCTTGAGACTTGGGCAATTCCTAAAAGTTCTGTTCATGCTGTGGACGGTCTGTGACAGTGCCAAAAATACGATAAAAGGCATGGATGAAGCTGGACAGCAACAATAATTGATCCAAGTTAATGCAGTAACTTTTTGCTATTTAAAAATCATTATAAAAAAAAAATAAAGCTTTAAAGGGAACCTGTCGCCGGGATTTTGTGTATAGAGCTGAGGCCATGGGTTGCTAGATGGCCGCTAGCACATCCGCAATACCCAGTCCCCATAGCTGAAGATGTCTTTGTGTCCGTTTTTTGCCCTCTGTGTGTCATTCGTATTCCACGGACAATCCTAGGCTGAAAATTTCCAGAGGATATTCTAGCAATGATCCGTGAAAACCAAGGACCAAACACGGATTGCGTCCATGTTGCGTCCGCGGTTTTCACAGACTATGTGTGAGGGATCCATAATCAGCGACAAAATTGGACATGCTTCTATGGTGTCACCATGGACCCACGGTCTGTGGAAAGCCACTGATGTGTATAACACACGTATACTGATATGTGTCTCCACACAGCACGTGTCCGTGATTAACTGATGTGTTAAAGGGAACCTGTCACCGGGATTGTGTGTATAGAGCTGAGGACATGGGCTGGTAGATGGCCGCTAACGCATCCGCAATACCCAGTCCCCATAGCTCTCTGTGCTTTTATTGTGTAAAAAAACCTATTTGATACATATGCAAATTAACCTGAAATTAACCTTTATTCTAGGTATAAAGATCGATTCTTTTCAAATGCTGACAGTGCCAGGCAGGTCAAAGAAATGTTTGTTGTTGAACTTCAAAAGCTTTCGGAAGACGCAGCCACGCTTGAGGAAGAACCAGCTGTCAAACAACCACACCATGACAAGCCGAGTACCAGCCTGGACTGTGCTTTTCAGGAAATAGCAGATGAGCATCCCTCTACATCTGAGAGCATCACTCCAAAAGCTGCTACGATACCTAGAGGAGAACACGGTGCCACGCTCAGATAGTCCACTTAAAGGGTTTCTACCACCTCATTTTGACCTAATTAGCTCTCAGACACTAGCGATCTGCTAGTGTCTGATCTACCTAACCATTAGCATATTAATAAAAGTTAGTTTTTTAGTGAAACGGATCCACACACAGGTCTGAGACTAGCATGGTTAGGTAGATCAGACACTAGCAGATCGCTAGTGTCTGAGAGCTAATTAGGTCAGAATGAGGTGGTAGAAACCCTTTAAGTGGACTATCTGAGCGTGGCACCGTGTTCTCCTCTAGAAACATAGAAACATAGAATGTGTCGGCAGATAAGAACCATTTGGCCCATCTAGTCTGCCCAATATACTGAATACTATGGATAGCCCCCGGCCCTATCTTATATGAAGGATAGCCTTATGCCTATCCCATGCATGCTTAAACCCCTTCACTGTATTTGCAGCTACCACTTCTGCAGGAAGGCTATTCCATGCATCCACTACTCTCTCAGTAAAGTAATACTTCCTGATATTACTTTTAAACCTTTGCCCCTCTAATTTAAAACTGTGTCCTCTTGTGGTAGTTTTTCTTCTTTTAAATATGCTCTCTTCCTTTACCGAGTTGATTCCCTTTATGTAGGTATCGTAGCAGCTTTTGGAGTGATGCTCTCAGATGTAGAGGGATGCTCATCTGCTATTTCCTGAAAAACACAGTCCAGGCTTTAAATACTGGGCATTAAATAAAATACGTTTTCCAGCTTTGGCTTGTTGTGGAAATTTTATTATGCGGACATTTTATCTTAGGATATGTGTGTGTTTTTATTGATTGTCATCTGTCTCCCTGTGTCGGATTTAGCCAGGGAGCGCTCTAGCAGCGGGTACTTGGGTTGAATCGGGACCAGTGGCAAAACAGTCAGTATGAAAACCTTCCCACGGGCTTGGAGACGTGTTCTCAGTGTGTAGGGGGGCGTCTGCCGGTTTGTGAGCACTAAGTGCAAGCACTGGGCTTCTTCCCTTCAAATGTCTATACACATTAGAGAAGTGAAGTCTGCATAACGAGAGATACATATTATACCTCTGCTGCGGCTTCGCTATCCCTTTCTGGAGACATATCTGCTTTTAAGACATGCATATCTGCCTTGTCGGTATACTCGTACCGTATACTGACAATAGCCGTAGCAATGCCTCGCAGATAATTTCAAACCTATGGGAACCAGTAGAATGATCTTCATTAGATACTGATCACCTTTGAGCAGTATTGAATGAGGTCCATGCTGACAGTGATGGGGGGTGGGCGGCCACCTGGCTGATCAGACAATGGACATGACTCATCCTTCCTTATACAGGGATGGGGCGTGTGCATTGTCTGCCCAGCCACATTGATTGCCCCGCCCTGTCCTTTGACATCACTTCCTGTATGTCATCACTTCCTGTATGTCATCACTTCCTGTATCCTTGTCTTGGGCCAGCCCCTTTTACACCTTTTGTGAGTAAATAAAAGACACAGACTGAGCAGGGCGGGGGAGGAGTTGCTCAGAATTCAAGATGGTAACACCTGGGTCTGGCTCTGACTGTGGTTGAGGGATTTTTACCTTTCGTTACACAAAGACTTTGGAGAGCAGATTACAACTATTAATATTTCTACAACAGGCTGTAATGGCGCAAAGGTATCTTTCAGCCCCATGCAGTAGTGTGGAAAGTGAAAGACTGTTCAGCTCAGTGTCTCACGTTCTGACCGCAGGCAGAAACAGACTTCTAGCTGACCATGCAGAAATGCTTCTGTTCCTTAAAAAAACCTTCCACTTATATTACAAAAATAATTGATACACTGCCTCTTGTACTTAGGCCCCTTTCACACGGGCGAGATTTCCGCGCGGGTGCAATGCGTGAGTTGAACGCATTGCACCCGCACTGAATCATGACCCATTCATTTCTATGGGGCTGTTCACATGAGCGGTGACTTTCACGCATCACTTGTGCGTTGCGTGAAAATCGCAGCATGCTCCTCTTTGTGCATTTTTCACGTAACGCAGGCCCCATAGAAATGAATGGGGTTGCGTGAAAATCGCAAGCATCCGCAAGCAAGTACGGATGCGGTGCTATTTTCACGCACGGTTGCTAGGAGACGATCGGGATGAAGACCCGATCATTATTATTTTCCCTTATAACATGGTTATAAAGGGAAAATAATAGCATTCTGAATACAGAATGCATAGTAAAATAGCGCTGGAGGGGTTAAAAAATAAATAAATAATAATTTAACTCACCTTAATCCACTTGATCGCGGAGCCCGGCATCTCTTCTGTCTTCATCTTTGCTGTGTGCAGGAAAAGGACCTGTGGTGACGTCACTCCGGTCATCACATGATCCATCACCATGGTAAAAGATTATGTGACGGACCATGTGATGACCGGAGTGACGTCACCACAGGTCCTTTTCCTGCACACAGCAAAGATGAAGACAGAAGAGATGCCGGCTGCGCGATCAAGTGGATTAAGGTGAGTTAACTTATTATTATTATTATTTTTTTAACCCCTCCAGCACTATTTTACTATGCATTCTGTATTCAGAATGCTATTATTTTCCCTTATAACCATGTTATAAGGGAAAATAATACAATCTACAGAACACCGATCCCAAGCTCGAACTTCTGTGAAGAAGTTCGGGTTTGGGTACCAAACATGCCGATTTTTCTCACGCGCGTGCAAAACGCATTACAATGTTTTGCACTCGCGCGGAAAAATCGTGCATGTTCCCGCAACGCACCCGCACCTTTTCCCGCAACGTCCGTGTGAAAGAGGCCTTAATGTTATAGTTCTGTTTTTTGGACTTTTGGTTGGTCAGTGGTCACAAAATAAATGTGTTATTTATTTCATTGTTATAATTGGTATCGGTGAGTACTTAAATAAAAGTATCGGTACTCGGTGCTAAAAATTTTTTAATTGGGACATCCCTAGTCGCAATAGTAAATCTGTCTAGAGATTCATTGACATAAGAAAACACGCCCACTTTGAGAAAACTGCGAGCATAGCGCAGAGCCAATAAAAGGCGCAAATTTTTGCACAGTTTTAGCGATTGCGCAAAAATTTGTTACTTTTTCACAACATTATTTTGACTTGAGCTAATGATAAATCTGGTCCAATGTCTATTTCCCCGATTCTGCAGTTTACAGAAACACCCCACATGTGGTGGCAAACTGCTGTATGGGCGCACAAGGGAAGGAGCGCCATATGGATTTTGGAGGGCAGATTTCACTTGGATAAGTTGCCATATGACAATTTTAAGTTGCCAGGTCACATTTGAAGCCCCCCCGATGCACCCCTAAAGTAGAAACTCCCAAAAAATTCCCCCATTTTGGAAATAACAGGATAAGGTGACAGTTTTATTGGTAGTATTTTGGGGTAAATATGATTATTGATTGCTCTATATTACACTTTTTGTGATGCAAGGTAACCAAAAAATGACTGTTCTGGCACAGTTTTCATTTTTTTTTTACGGCGTTCACCTGACAGGTTAGATCATGTGCTATTTCTATAGAGCAGGTTGTTAGGGATGCGACCCACTGACTTGAACGGGTTCGCAATCTGCAAGATACGGCATGGAACAGAAGCACTCCGAAGCGCTTCCACGGGCTTTTGGGTCCGTGGCTTTGCATTACAAAAGATTGGAAATGTCCTATCTTTTGCTGTATATTGCAGATTGCGAACCCATTCAGGTTATGTTGTGGCAAAGTTTGAAATGCACTGATCCTTGAGTTTCTTCCACGGATCCACGTACGGATTTAGCACCAGTCAATCTGTGCGGGCTAATCTACTTAGGCCACCTGCCATGGATTCTGTGCCGAAACCTCTGCAAGAAGGATCGCAACAATTGATCTTTTTCGCTGTGTGGATTCCAACTGACAAGTGGGTTTCGGGCATGGAATCTGTGCCAAAAACGCAGTGTGAGCATGCGCAGAGGGCGAGTCCACATGGCGGAAGTAAAATCCAAAGCGTAGTTTGCCGTAGAACCAGCAGCAGAAATCTGGCACGTTTGCACTACAGAAATCTGCAACATAAATGGACAGATTGTGGATTTCAAATCTGCACCACAGGTAACGTTATGGCCCCGTTCACACAGTGGATTTTGCTGCAGAAACCGCCAGTTTTTCAGTTTCAATGCACTGGACCAAACGGATTCGTGTCCGCCCTGTCCAGCCGCCGAACCTATGGACTGCCCTTCCTACTGGCACCCGGAAGCACTTCGCTCTGACAGACGTCCCAGTGACGCCACTCGCCAAATTCTTGCGAGATAAACGTTGCTTGCAGCCCAGGCCCCGTTGAATGGCGCTATACCACAGACACTTCCTGCTTCATCTAGCGGGGTCCGTCCGGACACCGAGCCAAGAGAGAGCCGGTCCTTTTGTTGGCATGGTTGCGGCTCTAAACCGCTGGATCCACTAATGGCGGTGAGGCCACCGCCGGATTTTTTGTGGCAAAGCCTTGTGACCGTGGCCCAAGTATGGACCAGATTTGTTAAAATCTCCTCCACTTCCCTGCTCCTCTAAAACGCAACATACCTGCGGCGTTTACGGCATGTGTGAACTAGGTTTTGTCCTGGAGACTGTGCCCCCTAACCACAATCCAGCTCCATAAGGGACTGATTCCACAGTTTCTTTTTTTCCAGGACAGAAAAACGCACCATCTGCGCGGTCTGCGTAATTTACCACTGAAATCAGAGACCATCTCCAGACGGAGGAGTTTAGACCCGAAAATTTGTTACCGAAAATGGGGCCAAATCTACACTGAAAGCGCCTCCAGTTGTTTTCTATAGGAGGCTGCGCCGGAGTTCATGAGTCTGACCGTCTCTGGTCTGTGGTTTGGGGGTCATTCACATGGCAGAATTTCGGAGTGGAAAGCCGGGCCAAGATTTTGCAGAAAACCCGGCTGCGACTTTGCTGTCTCCCATTTATTTCAATGGGAAGCAACACCAAAGATAACGGAGGCTTAGCCACAGCCGGCCGATACGGCAAATGTCCGTTCTCGCCTGCCACTTTGCCATCCTCTGCGGTAAAACGCACAGTGTGAACAGCGCCAAAACCTCTCAGCCCACAAACTGTGGAAAGGCCACCTATTGAAAACAATAACAGATCCATTCTGGTCCGGTACAGGTCCGTTTTTTTCGTGGTTACCACACAGTCCCTTCACAAAAGCCTGGTCTCAGTTTAGCTCCTGCTCCATTCAAATGCGGGCTAGAATAAAAACCGCAGCGGTTTCTGCCGTGGGATCCTCCATGTGAGAAAAAAACATCCGGTGAACATGCTGCGTGACGTATAGGACACATTTCCGCTGTAAATAAATATTTATTTAACAGAAAATATGGCCATGAGATCTCCCTACCCCCACACTGCGCAGGCGCGGAGATCGGATGGATGTTCTAGCGTTAGCCGCGCTTGCGCAGTGGGCCGTAATATTTCCCTACTGAGGCTCTCCGGCGCATGCGCAGTGGGACACTGCAGCTAAACTCCGCTGAGATTTTTCCCTAAACTGTCCGTTTGCGCGTGCGCAGATCGTCAAAACTCAGAAACGCCTCCTCACGTCATTAGTGGTGCGACCGGAAGTAAGAAAATCTCACGATGTAGGCTAATGTAACGTCACACCGCCCCCAGCCCTAAGGACCGCCCTTCTACTGGCACCCGGAAGCACTTCTCCCTGGTAGACGTCCAAGTGACGTCACTCGACAAACTCTCGCGAGACAATAAGCGTAAACGTCGCTAGTAGCCCAGGCCCAGGACTGTCGGTATCGTCTCTCCGTGGTCTGTACGGAAGCCTGCAGGGGCCGCACTGCCTCCAGCTCCTGGAGATAACCGACACTGGCGGTCGGCTGAACAAAAATAAAAACCATAGGAGACGATGGAGACTACAGAAGAAGATGACATATGCAGGGTCTGCCGCTCCGAGGGAACCGCAGAGAAGCCGCTCTATCACCCCTGTGTGTGCACGGGCAGTATTAAGTTCATCCATCAGGAGTGCCTGGTGCAGTGGCTGAAGCACAGCCGGAAGGAGTACTGTGAGTTATGTAAGCACAGATTTGCCTTTACCCCCATCTACTCCCCGGACATGCCATCGCGGCTGCCCATCCAGGACATCTGTGCCGGACTCATCACCAGTATTGGCACCGCCATCCGCTACTGGTTTCACTATACGCTGGTGGCGTTTGCATGGCTTGGCGTGGTGCCCCTCACAGCGTGTCGCATATACAAGTGCTTATTTACCGGCTCCGTGAGCTCCCTCCTCACCCTCCCCCTGGATATGCTGTCCACGGACAACCTCCTGGCGGACTGCCTGCAGGGCTTCTTCGTGGTCACCTGCACCCTCTGCGCCTTTATAAGTCTGGTCTGGTTACGAGAACAGATCGTCCACGGCGGGGCCCCCCTGTGGTTGGATCAAAACCTCCTCCCGCCTCCACCTCAAAACGGCCAGGGCCCCCAAAACGAAGCACAGGGCCCTGGCAACGTCCCGGCCGACAACGGTGCCGTGGACCAACCTGCTGTTCCGCCGGTGGAAAATGTGGTGGTGGGTGAAAACCCTGAGCTGCCGGAAGATCAAGCGGAAGACGAAGAGGACGACAACGAAGACGACGCCGCGGTCGAAGACGCCGCCGACATAAACAACGGCGCACAAGACGACATGAACTGGAACGCCTTAGAATGGGACCGAGCCGCGGAAGAACTGACTTGGGAGCGGATGCTGGGCTTGGACGGGTCGCTGGTTTTTCTTGAACATGTCTTCTGGGTCGTGTCCTTGAATACCCTCTTCATCCTCGTGTTTGCTTTCTGTCCTTACCACATTGGACACTTTTCTGTCGTTGGGCTCGGGTTCGACTTGTACGTGAAAGCCTCCCACTTCGAAGGACTCCTGACCACCATAGTCGGCTACGTTCTGCTGGCAGTCACCTTAATCCTCTGCCATAGTTTGGCCGCCGTTGTCAAGTTCCAGCGATCCAGAAGAATATTGGGCATCTGCTACATCGTGGTGAAGGTCTCCTTACTGGTCGTGGTGGAGATTGGCGTCTTCCCCCTCATCTGTGGCTGGTGGTTGGACATTTGCTCACTGGAGATGTTCGATGCCACCTTGAAAGACCGAGAACTTAGCTTTCAGTCCGCGCCTGGGACCACCATGTTTCTTCACTGGCTTGTGGGAATGGTTTACGTCTTCTATTTTGCCTCCTTCATCCTCCTCCTACGAGAGGTGCTGAGACCGGGAGTTCTGTGGTTTCTCCGAAATTTGAACGATCCAGATTTCAATCCAGTCCAGGAAATGATCCACCTGCCGATTTACAGACATCTCCGAAGGTTTATATTGTCCGTCATTGTCTTTGGCTCCATTGTCATCCTCATGCTCTGGCTCCCCATTCGTATCATGAAGTACGTGCTGCCCACCTTCTTACCGTACAACGTTATGCTCTACAGTGACGCCCCCGTGAGCGAGCTGTCCTTGGAGCTACTACTTCTTCAGGTGGTCCTGCCGGCTTTATTGGAGCAAGGACATACCAGGCAATGGCTGAAAGGTCTCGTCAGAGCCTGGACTGTAACCGCTGGATATCTACTGGATTTACACTCTTATCTTCTCGGAGACCAAGAGGAGAGTGACAACCAAGCTAACCAACAGGCTGCCAACAACCCGCTGATCCGAAACAATGCCGTTCCAGTGGTCGGGGAAGGTTTGCATGCAGCTCATCAAGCCATATTGCAGCAAGGCGGCCCTGTGGGATTTCAGCCGTACCGTAGACCCGTCAGATTTGCTCTGCGGATATTTTTATTAATCATTTTTATGTGCATCACGTTACTGATTGCTAGCCTACTTTGCCTTACGCTGCCAGTATTTGTAGGACGTTGGCTGATGTCTTTTTGGACTGGAACTGCAAAAATCCACGAGCTATACACCGCCGCCTGCGGTCTCTATGTATGCTGGCTGTCCATTAGAGCTTTAACCGTGCTGGCCGCGTGGATGCCGCAAGGACGGCACGTGATCCTGCTAAAAGTGAAAGAGTGGTCCCTCACCATTATAAAGACCCTGATTGTGGCGATTCTGCTGGCTGGCGTTGTCCCTCTCCTGCTTGGTCTTCTCTTTGAGTTGATCATTGTTGCCCCTCTTCGGGTTCCTTTGGATCAGACCCCCCTCTTTTATCCATGGCAGGACTGGGCCCTCGGTGTTCTGCATGCAAAGATCATCGCCGCCATCACTCTGATGGGTCCTCACTGGTGGTTGAAAGCCGTCATAGAGCAAGTATACGCCAACGGGATCCGCAATATCGACCTCCACTTCATACTTGGCAAACTGGCCGCACCGGTCATCGCCGTCCTCTTGCTGTCGCTGTGTATACCGTACATTATATCTGCCGGCATTGTCATGGTCATCGGGGTCACCTTTGAAATGCAGACTCTAGTTCAGCGCCGCATATACCCGTTCTTACTGATGGTGGTGATATTAATGGCGGTACTGTCTTTCCAAATCCGCCAGTTTAAGCGGCTGTACGAGCACATTAAGAATGACAAGTATCTTGTGGGCCAGCGCCTTGTGAATTATGAACGCAAATCTGGAAAATCCAAAACCTCGCCTTTAACGTTTCCTTCCCATTTGGCGCGGGAGTGAAGGGGACAAAGACTCCCTAGAAACTGCTGATAACCTTTCTTAGAGGAATGTAGTAGCACCGGTGGTCTGCAGCACCGCACTCTCCTACTGTTAGGACAGGCCTCAGAATGCCATTGTGATTATTGAGTTTGTGTGGATTGTAAGCCTGGAGCAGGAACATGGGGGTTATCTCATGAAGAATTTTGTCAATATCTTTATTGTAAATCTTAAAAACCTTATAAATTTATTAAAAATGACAAGGGAGTGTAATTTAATATTGACATTATAAGAGCATATATTTAAAGGGCATCTGTCAGCAGTTTTGTACCTATGCCACTGGCTGACCTGTTACATGTGCGCTTGGCAGCTGAAGACATCTGTGTTAGTCCCATGTTCATATGTGCCCGCATTGCTGAGAAAAATGATGTTTTATTATATGCAAATGAGCCTCTAGGAGCAGCGGGGGCGTTACCATTACACCTAGAGGCACAGCTCTCTGCAACAACCACACCCTTTGCACTTTGACAGGGCCAGGTATGATTACATTTCCACTGCCTGGCCGTGTCGATCAAAATGCAGAGGACGTGGCAGTTGCAGAGAGAGCAGAGCCTCTAGGTGTAATGCGTTGCTCCTAGAGGCTCATTTGCATATATTAAAATTTCATTTTTCTCAGCAGTGCGGACACATATGAACATGGAACCAACACAGACGCCTTCAGCTGCCAAGCGCACATGTAACAGGTCAGCCAGTGGCATAGAATCTGCTGACAGATGCCTTTCACCATGAAAATGCAAGATAACCTGCAGGCAGCATAGTATAGAGCAGGAGCAGCTGAGTACTTTCTGGGCTTTGTAGTGCAGGAGGCGGTCCTATCAGTGATTGACAGCTCTCTCTGACAGCCTTCTCTCTATGACTGTCTATACAATCACTGATAGGACCACCTCCTGGACTACAAAGCCCAGAATGAGCAGGAATACAAAGGAAAGAAATACAAGTTTTACGGAATCATTTACTACAAAACTATCTGAGCCTTTGGCTCAGACACCAAGTTCAACCTGACAGGTTCCCTTTAACATGCTGCTATAGTTTAAAGGGGTTGTGTCACCATAAGATCTTCTCACTTATCCACAGGATAGGCGATACATATCTGATTGGCGGGGGGCAGACTGCTGGGATCCTCGCCGATCAGGAGGACGGTTCCTGGAGTGAATATAAGGACAGTCGCATGCTGCCGCTTCATTTAACTCTGAGGGACTTTCAGAAAGAAGCCAAGGACTATGCTCCACTATCTCCAGCAGTCTCATAGGAGTCAATGGAGCAGTAGTGTACATGCGCGGGCCTCGCTTCATTCACTCTGGGATTCCAATTCCATGATCAGTGGTGCTCTCGGTGATCACATACTGAGGGCTCTTTCACACTTCCGTTTCCATGATGAGATCCGTGAAAATGTCTTTGTGTCCGTTTTTTGCCCTCTGTGTGTCATCCGTATTCCACTGACCATTCCATCTTGAAAATTTCCAGAGGATATTCTAGCAATGATCCGTGAAAACCAAGGACCAAACACTGATGGCGTCCATGTTACGTCTGCGGTTTTCACAGACTATGTGTGAGGGATACATTAATCAGCGACAAAATTGGACATGCTTCTATGGTGTCACCATGGACCCACGGTCTGTGGAATACCACGTATGCTGATACGTGTCTCAACACAGCACGGGTCCGTGAAATGACAAGGGAGTATAATTTGATTAACGGATGTGTTAAAGAGGCCTTATCCTGATTATGGGTGATAAGTTCTTAAGGTGGAACAGCCCTTTAACTGCAGTACAGTAAAGACTGGAAATCCATGTTTCCAGCTCATAGGTTTTAATATAAAACTGCTCCACGCTAAGACGACTTGTCCTTTGCCCCTGTCTGAAGTTTGTCAGCCAACAGCCGTCTCTCAGATCCCCCCTTCACTTAGCTTGGCCTAGCATGCAAGTGTTCTGATTAGGGAGTGGGGAGTGTACTGCTGCCAGATTGGCCATGCTGAAATCCAACTGGCTGGTCCCTCTTTTCCCTGAAACCTGCCATTGGGGGGAAAGTCTGGAGGCCCCCATACATCTTTCTATGAATGCAAGTTTGTTGCAGACAGAAAATCGGTTCCATTCATCTGAATGGGGTTGTCTCTGCGACGTGTGCATAGATTTCTGCAAGCCCCATTCAAATGAACGGGACAGTCGGAAAAATTTCTGCAACATGTCGGCATTGTGTGAATTCATCCTTCTGGGTATGTGTAATCTGCATTTGCAAACTAAGGCCCCTTTCAGACAAGCCAGTGTCACGCTCCAGACTCGCTGCGTGAGTATGCGGCAGCTCCCGTCCTGACCTCCCAGCACTGCCGGGATCTCATAGCATTATATTGATTTATGATGCTATGTAACCCTTAGGCCCCTTTCAGACGAGCAAGTTTTCAGTGCGGGTGCAATGCGTGATGCGAACGCATTGCGCCTCCGTGCTGAATCCGGACCCATTCATTTCAATGGGTCTGTGTACATGAGCGTTGTTTTTCACGCATCACTTGTGCGTTGCGTGAAAATCGCAGCATGTTCTATATTCTGCGTTTTTTCACGCAGCCCAAGCCCCATAGAAGTGAATGAGGCTGCGTGAAAATCGCATCTGCAAGCAAGTGCGGATGCAATGCGTTTTTCATGGATGGTTGCTAACAGATGTTTTTTGTAAACATTCCGTTTTTTTTTTATCACGCGCGTGAAAAACGCATCCATCTGCATTGCACCCGCGCGATAACAACTGAACAATCGTAGACAAAACTGACTGAACTTGCTTGAAAAATTACGCATTTTTAACTGAACACATCCAGACCTAATCCGTATCGCTCGTCTGCAAGGTGCCTTACAGTTCTGGAATGTATTGGATAACACTGACATAATGCTGCCAGTGTTGTCCTATACATTCCAGACAGAGCATCATAAATCAGTATAATGCTGTGCGACCCCGGCAGCGCTCCGGAGTTCAGGCCGGGTGCTCTCCTTGACACGCTGTGAGGCTAACGCATAGTAATAATTGCAAATTTAGAAAATAAATGTTCACCTATCCTATTAGGGAATTCTGAGGTAAAGGGGGTTATCCCGCAAAACTTATTTGTGCCAAAAGTCCCAATGGTGGGATCCCGACCGCCAGGATCCTGAGAAAGGAGGGCTCTCCATTCAGTTGTATGGTATTAAGGGCTCGTTCACACGACGGTATCAGTTTTTGCGGCCGCGTGCCTTCCGCATTTTGTAGAACAGCAACGTCCTTCTCCGTGATAGAAATGCCTATTCTTATCTGCAAATACAGACCAGAATAGGACACGTTCTATATGTTTGCAGATGCCACGGAACGGACATACGGATAGCACATTGTGTGTCTGCATCTTTTGCGGCCCCATTATAATGAATAGGTCCGCATCTGATCCGCAATATTGCAGAACGGATGCAGACGGAGAGATACGGTTGTGTGAATGGGCCCTTAACAGTGCGGTCTACGTCAGTCCCATAGTGAAGTGAAGCAGTGGATCAGTATATGCACCACCGCTCCATTCAGTGAGGGGACCCTCCATTCTAGAGGTTGATGCTGGTCCTGACTGTCAGACCCCCAGCTTTCCAATATTTATCGCTTATACTATGTGTAGATCCACTGATCGGGACCCTCCTCTATCAGCCAGTGTGAATAGTGGCCGATATCAAGTAGAATCCGGTCAGCACTCGATCCTGTTGCACGGGAGGGAGCGAACTCCACATACCCAGCAATCGCGTCTTGCTAAAGGGTTCCATTTATTTTCAAAGTATAGTCCTAGATTATACAACCAAGCGCATTAAGTTGACTATGACTATACTTTGAAAATAAATTGAACCCTTTAGCAAGACACGATTGCTGGGATATTCCTTTTGCAAAGAGGGTCTCTCATGCTGGAGGACCCGACATGTCCAGACTGCCCATCCCTGAGGATTGTGTAATGCTTAGGCCTCATGCACACGACCGTTGTTGTGTTCCGTGTCCGTTGTTCCGTTTTCCGTGATTTTCTGCGGACCCATTGACTTTCAATGGGTCCGTTGAAAACTCTGATAATGCACCGTTTGTCGTCCGTGATCCGTGTTTCCAGTCCGTCCAAAAACCTGTCCTATTTTTTTCACGGACAACAGTTCGCGGACCCATTCAAGTCAATGGGTCCGTGAAAAAACATGGAGGCACACAAGATGGTCATCCGCGTCCGCTTTTTTTCTATCATTTGCAAGGCAAACTTGACTTTTCACTTTTCTTGTCTGGTGATCCTCCAAAAATCAAGGAAGACACACGGAAACGGATCACAACGGAACCCCGTTTTGCGGACAGTGAAAAAATACTGTCGTGCGCACGAGGCCTTAAAGAGGAGCTGTCGCCTCTCTCCTGACATGTCTGTTTTAGTAAATGCTTGTATCTCCCATGAAATAACAATTCTGGAGCATCTTTTACTAGGACTGTGCATGGTGCTGTTTCTCTGTTATTCCTCCTGGAAATGTATGTTTTGTAAATTGGGCGTTACCGCTCCGCCTGTCCAGAAGTGGGCGTTACCGCTCCGCTCGTCCGCCTGTCCAGAAGTGCATTCCTACAGTCTGAAGCCTCATTCACACGTCAGTGTTCGGTCAGTGATTTCCATCAGTGATTGTGAGCCCAAACCAGGGGCAGATCTTTCCCTTATACCTTATGTCTGTGGAGGCTCCAGTCCTGGTTTTGGCTCACAATCACTGATGGAAATCACTGACGTGTGAATGAGGCTTGATACTGTCGGCACGGATTGAATGGGGTCAATGTATAGGGACACACCCCAAATGGTAACAAGCAGTTGTCAATTTATTCATACATTTTTAGGAGGAATAATGGAGAAAGGGCACAGTGTGGAGTTATAAGAACAGATGCAGCAGAATTATTACATTATGGGGGTTACAAGTCTTACTTGACAGACAGGAGACGTGACCGTAGCGGATGGCTGGGGGTTGAAGCCACAGGACTCCCTGCCATCGTCTTAGTTCTTACCCTTACCCACTTTACACACACATGGGGCCAATGTGTCAGATGTTACATAAATGTGAATAACATTGCAAGAAGCCCATTCAGATTTCGGCCTCGCGCACACAACGCTGTGCCGGCCTTGCCCGCGCTGCGGACTGCAATGCACAGGCACCGACCGTATGGCCACCATCTGCGCACGCAGGACTCTTAAACTTGAATGGGGTTCGCGATCCGTATCCGACGGTCCACACCACAAAAAAGTAGTGCCTGCGCTACTTGTTTGCGGTGTGGAGGCACGGACAGAAAACTCACAGAAGCACTCCATAGTGCCTCCGTTCCGCACCGCACCTCCCGGATGGCAGACCCATTCAAGTAAAACAGAGCGCACAAAGCCGGTGCCCGTATATATTGTGGACCTGCAGTTGGCGGGCCGCAATATGGGCAATGGCAAGTGGATGTGCTTGGTATTGCAGCTCAGCCTCATTCACACCAATGGGTCTGAGCTGCACCTAGGCCAAGTGATTGATGAACGTGATGTCACCTGCCTAGGGTAAGCTGTAAGAATGAGAAGGCTGCGATGGCACGCTGCAACATGGTCAAATAGCTGATTGGCTGGGGTCCTCATCATATACCGATAACCTAACTTGATATGGACTCCTTCCCGGGTTGAAACATTTCAGTATTCAGTGAATTAACTATAGCTTTTTCTTTTTCTTTCACATTGGACAAATTGTGTGCTTTCTTCTTCTCCTGTTCGTTGGGTTCTTGACCCCGACATGCCGTGAACTGTTCTCGCATTATAACAAGATTTCCCCGTTGTAATTTTGGAGTGCTGCTGACTTCTATAGTCTAAGAACCTGACTGATAACAGAGCAATTCAAACTGAGCGCAAATGGAGATATATAGTGTATAAAATAAAAATGTTTAAAGGGGCTTTCCAGGAGTAGAATATGGTGCATTCTTCAGGGCTGTAAAGTGCCACCTGCAGTTCTTCAGCGTGTTCCCAAAGACTGGATTAAACGTTTAACCATTTGCATCCGACAGAATGGTGGACGCCGCGAACACGTCACGTAAAGCACTTTAGGAAATTCCTAAACGGGTAAAAGATAAGTGAAAACTGACATTTCCAGCGCGTTTCTGAGTAAATGCTAGCCAAGACAGATATATCACATGACCCCCTTTAGGCCGAATGCACACGGCCATGTTCCGCGGCCGAGAGCGGTCCGAGGTATGCCGGACTGGATTCCTGTTCAGAGCAGGAGCGCACGGCGTCATTGGTTGCTATGCCGCCGCTGCACTACAGTAATACAATCCTATGATCTTTACGAGTGTATTACTGTACAGCAGCGGCGGCATGAAGTGCACGGCGTCATAGCAACCAATGACGCCGTGCGCTCCTGCTCTGAACAGGTATCCAGTCCGGCATACCTCGGACCGCTCTCGGCCGCGGAACATGGCCGTGTGCATTCGGCCTTACACTGTAAAAGCCAGAGCTGAATTTAATATGGCGGATTTCAAAATGGCAGGCGAAAATGTTTACCCTACTAAATAATACAGCCTCCCTCCCAGAGGTCGCTCTACATTTTTTCCGGAAGAGTAAAAATACTCCTGTGACCATATTTGAAGAGTATTTTTTTACCCGAGGAGGAGTATGAAAGTTGCAGTATTTCAAATACATAATACGTAGGCCTGCGTTTGCCCACATCTGCGTTTGGAGCCTCTGTTGCAGATTATATGTTAACAGACGCCATACTGTGGCATCCGTCACCATAGAGTTCCACTGTGTGTAAAAAAATAAATTAAATATATATATACTTTAGACAGTTTTTTTGCTAGACTTTCGAAAAACGTGATACACTACACATTTATTAAATTTTTTTTACAATGGAACTCCATAGTGATGGATGCCACCGTGTTCCATCTGTCGGAGGCTTCCGTTAATGTGTACGTTTTTTTGTGTACATTGAACAAATGACAAAAACCCACCCTTATGTACCCAACCCAGCACTTTCGTTATTTTCGTTGTTCTGCTCCGTTAGATGAGCAGAACAACAGAAATAAATAGCGGTGCTGTGAATGGGGCCTAAGACGAACTGCAACCACCATCCTTCTTTCAGAGCTGCCGCCATGAATGTGAGCGGGATCCTGGCTACATGTGAGAATGCGGTGGCCATGGCGTGTGCAGGACGTGCACTGGGTGCGTTTCTTTCTTCAGTGACTGGTGTATGTGAGTAATGCACAGGGCAAGATCTGCCGCTAGGACAGTGCCGGCCTGCAGCTTTAGGCCTCTTTCACACGACCGTATGGCTTTTTCAGTGTTTTGCGGTCCGTTTTTTTCACGGATCTGTTGTTCCGTTTTTTGTTTCCGTTCTGTTTTTCTGTTCCGTTTTTCCATATGGCATATACAGTATACAGTAATTACATAGAAAAAATTGGGCTGGGCATAACATTTTCAATAGACGGTTCCGCAAAAACGGAACGGATACGGATGCATTTCCATATGTGTTCCTTTTTTTTGCGGACCCATTGACTTGAATGGAGCCACGGAACGTGATTTGCGGGCAATAATAGGACATGTTCTAACTTTCAACGGAACGGAAATACGGAAACGGAATGCATACGGAGTACATTCCGTTTTTTTGGGCGGAACCATTGAAATGAATGGTTCCGTATATGGAGCGCAAAAAATGGCCCATAAATGGAAAAAAATAAACGGTCGTGTGAAAGAGGCCTTAATAGTAAGGACTACAGGGACTGTCCCATAAAGAAGACCCTTGTCCGTGTGCTCAGGACCCTTCTGTATGACGGGAGAGTTGGTGTAACCAGTTGGGGCAGCGTGAATTTACCATTGAATTGGATGATGGACAGAATAAAGCGTGTGCGTAGCGTCTGTGCCTGGACCCTCTTGCCGAGCAGAGAAGCCCTGGACTTGGCCCGACATAGTGAAGTACCACCAACTTGTGTAGTCTACTTACAAGATCCATAAAATAACAATCATACAAATTGTGCACGTCCTCTCGTCAGCCCCTGACGAAGCGGAGGTGAAACCCGGGCGTTTGACGAGAGGACGTGCACAATTTATAGGATTGTTATTTTATGGATCTTGCGAGTAGACTACACTCAGTTGGTGGTACTTCACTGTGTCGGGCCATCTCTTTAGGAGATTAGATCATCGACCTTTGTGAGAACCCGAGCAATACACCGAGGAATTACATCGCAAAGACATTCTTTCTTTACTTTGAATGTGAACCTAGTCTTAGATTCAGCAGCGCGATTTTTCTCTTTCTCGTATAAGAATTAGAAATCTGCAGCTAGAGATAAGCGAAGTCGTTACGCTAAAAAATGTGTTATAATGCTGTACGAAGATCCTTCTCCATATAGCATTAAAATGTACTGCCTCCGATGAGGTGAAGTCCGTTATTCATGAAGTCGCGCAAGACTTTGTTGAATAACTTCGGTAACTTTGCTCATCTCTAGCTGTAGCATGTCAATTTAGACAGCAGACTCCTCTTCTCTTGCAGATTTTGCCCCTTTGCAGTGGGAGATAGTGAAATCTTCTGGCTTTTCCGCAGCCAAACTCGCATGTAATACATGTTTTTTGTGGGTTCTACTGCGGAAACGCAGCAAAATCAGCAGCGGATTTTTACGCTGCATTTTCGGTCACTTGTGAACCCCATCTAAAAGTGCACATACAGTCAGGTCCATAAATATTGGGACATGGACACAATTCTAACATTTTTGGCTCTATGCACCACCACAATAGATTTGAAATGAAACAAACAAGATGTGCTTTACCTGCAGACTGTCAGCTTTAATTTGAGGGTATTTACATCCAAATCAGGTGAACGGTGTAGAAATTACAACAGTTTGCATATGTGCCTCCCACTTGTTAAGGGGCCGAAAGTAATGGGACATAATAATAATCATAAATCAAACTTTAATGATGCGGATGCTTGCGATTTTCATGCGGCCCCATTCACTTCTATGGGGCCTGTGTTGCGTGGAAAACGCAGAATATAGAGCATGCTGCGATTTTCACGCAACGCACTAGTGATTCTTGAAAATCACCGCTCGTGTGCACAGCCCCATAGAAATGAATGTGTCCGGATTCAGCGCGGGTGCAATGCGTTTAACTCACGCATCGCACCCGTGCGGAATACTCGCCCGTGTGAAAGGGGCCTTAACCAGTGAAGGGTGATGTCTGCGGCAAAACCGCATCTATTCCGCCGTTAGCAATTTGCAGATTCTGGTGCGGATATGGAGCAGAAACTTGTGGGGATCTTATGTGTGTTCACTCGCACTCTGCGTTAGGTCAGATGTAGCAAAGAAAAAGAAAAAATTCAACAAAAAAAATTAAATCAGCATCTGTTATATGTGGATTTTGTAGCAGGTTGAGCTATGTGTTACACTCCATTCGAATCTCAGCCTGATAATGAACTTTAAAACTAAAAGTTTTATTTATTAATACACTAATAATAAAACTGGGGCACAGTACCCACGGGTTATATCAAAAACAGGCTGCGGGTGCAGACAGGGGGTGAGCAGTGTGTCAGCAAATATCACCCTCGGTCCAGTCGCTCCCCACCAAAAAGTTTGGGGTAACAGACTCACAGCCAACTGAATCCACACTTAGGGTTCATTCACACGTCCATAACAGTTTTGAGGATCTGCAAAACACGGACACCGGCAATGTGCGGACCGCATTTTGCGGACCTCTAATAGAAAATGCCTTTTCTTGTCCGCAATTGCAGACAAGAATAGGACATGTTCTATTTTTTTGCGGAACGAAAGTGCATTCCGGCCCTATTGAAAATGAATGGGTCCGCACCTGTTCCGCAAAATTGCGGAACGGATGCGGACTCATTTTGCGGACGTGTGAATGGACCCCCTTATGGGAACCACAGCTGCTGCTGGAGGCTGAGCAATCCAAGCCAGGCAGTGTGGCTGCACAGTCCAGCAGATGCAGATGGGGCACTATTACAGCGGTCAGCCAGCGCTCTGACTTGTATGCAGTAGTGCTGGCTACACAGAGGTATCTGTACTGTTGGGTGTCAGTGCGTACCCTTAGCACCAACGGACTGCCAGTGAATCAGTCCCTTCCTAAGGCTACTTTGGAAGGATCTGCAAAAACGCTTCCGTTACAATAATACAACCGCATGCATCCGTCATGAATGGATCCGGTTGTATTATGTCTTCTATAGCCAGGACGGATACGGTTTCTGTTGTGTCAGAGAAAACGGATCCGTCCCCATTGACTTACATTATGTGCCAGGACGGATCCTTCTTGCTCCGCACCATATCGCGGACAGAAAAACGCAGCTTGCAGCGTTATTCTGTCCGTGATGGGAGCGCCACCAAATGGAACGGAAAAAAAATTTGTGCATTCCGTTTCGTTCAGTTCTGTCCCCATTGACAATGAATGGGGACAAAACTGAAGCGTTTTCTTCCGCTATGGAGATTGTACGACGGATCCCAATAGCGGAATTAAAAACGCTAGTTTGAAAGTAGCCTAACTTGCATCCACAGTGTCCGGTCAGACACTGAGCATTTTAGGCATCCACAGTCTTACCGAACACTGTGGATGCAAGTTAGGAAGGGGCAGTCTGCTGGTGCTAAGGGTACGCACTGACACCTAACAGTACAGATACCTCTGTGTAGCCGGCGCTGCTGCATACAAGCGCTGGCTGACCGCTGTAATAGTGCCCCATCTGCATCTGCTGGACTGTGCAGCTACACTGCCTGGCTTGGATTGCTGGTTATTAGAGTTGAGCGGACACCTAGATGTTCGGGTTCGGCCGAACTTGAAAAAAAAATTCGGGTTCGGCACCTGAACCCCATTGAAGTCAATGGGGACCCGAGCTTTTGAGCACTAAAATGGCTGTAAAAATGTCATGGAAAGGGCTAGAGGGCTGCAAAAGGCAGCAAAATGTGGTTAAGAGCATGACAAGTGCTCTGCAAACAAATGTGGATAGGGAAATGAATAAAAAAAACATAAGACCTTAAAAAAATAAAAATTAGGAATGATGTAGGAGGAAGAGGTTGAGGAGGCTGTGAATGGGTGGATGTGGCCGTGTAGGCTCACGTGGCGGTCTAGGTGGAAGCTGTGGCGAAGGAGGAATAGGTAGTCAACACAGATGTGTGTTATTTTGCATTTTACATAGGGGTATCCCCCAAAATATTGGGACATATAAAAAAAAAAAAGGAATAAGTGCACTTGAGTACAAGGATGGATGGTTGAGGCCGGTATAAATGTCTATTCTGCACAAGGTACAGACAAGTCCTGTGGGATCCATGCCTGGTTCATTTTAATGAACGTGAGCTTGTCCACGTTGGCTGTGGACAGGCGGCTGCGTCTGTCTGTAATGACGCCCCCTGCTGTGCGAAATACACGTTCAGACAAAACGCTGGCCGCCGGGCAGGCCAGCACCTCCAAGGCATACAGGGCAAGCTCTGGCCACGTGGACAATTTGGAGACCCAGAAGTTGAATGAGGCCGAACCATCAGTCAGTACGTGGAGGGGTGTGCACATGTACTGTTCCACCATGTTGTTCAAATGCTGCCTCCTGCTAACACGCTCCATATCAGCAGTTGGGGCCGGATGTTGCGGCGAGGTGACAAAGCTTTTCCACATGTCGGCCATGCTAACCCTGCCTTCTGAGGTGCTGGCGCTGACACAGCTGTGTTGGTGACCTCTTCCTCCTCCCCTGCCTTCGCCTTGTGCTTCCACTTGTCCCCCGGCGTCAGTCGGGAATGCTCCCAGGAGCGCGTCTATCAGCGTGCGCCTGTAGTCGCACATCTTTCGATCACGCTCCAGTGCAGGAAGTAAGGTGGGCACATTGTCTTTGTAGGGGATCCAGCAGGATGGAAACCCAGTAGTCCGCACACGTTAAAATGTGGGCAACTCTGCTGTCGTTGCGCAGGCACTGCAGCATGTAGTCGCTCATGTGTGCCAGGCTGCCCAGAGGTAAGGACAAGCTGTCCTCTGTGGGAGGCATATCGTCTGCGTCCTCCGTATCCCCCCAGCCACGCACCAGTGATGGGCCCAAGCTGCGTTGGATGCCACCCCGCTGTGAACATGCTTCATCCTCATCCTCCTCCACCTCGTCCTCCAGTAGTGGGCCCTGGCTGGCCAAATTTGTACCTGGCCTCTGCTGTTGCAAAAAACCTCCCTCTGAGCCACTTCTAAAAGACTGGCCTGAAAGTGCTAAAAATGACCCCTCTTCCTCCTCCTCCTCCTGGGCCACCTCCTCTTCCATCATCGCCCTAAGTGTTTTCTCAAGGAGACATAGAAGTGGTATTGTAACGCTGATAACGGCATCATCGCCACTGGCCATGTTGGTGGAGTACTCGAAACAGCGCAACAGGGCACACAGGTCTCGCATGGAGGCCCAGTCATTGGTGGTGAAGTGGTGCTGTTCCGCAGTGCGACTCACCCGTGCGTGCTGCAGCTGAAACTCCACTATGGCCTGCTGGGGCTCGCACAGTCTGTCCAGCATGTGCAAGGTGGAGTTCCACCTGGTGGGCACGTCGCATATGAGGCGGTGAGCGGGAAGGCCGAAGTTACGCTGTAGCGCAGACAGGCGAGCAGTGGCAGGATGTGAACGCCGGAAGCGCGAACAGAAGGCCCGCATTTTATGCAGCAGCTCAGACATGTCGGGGTAGTTGTGAATGAACTTCTGCACCACCAAATTCAGCACATGCGCCAGGCAAGGGATGTGCGTCAAACCGGCTAGTCCCAGAGCTGTAACGAGATTTCGCCCATTATCGCACACCACCAGGCCGGGCTTGAGGCTCACTGGCAGCAACCACTCGTCGGTCTATTCTATACCCCGCCACAACTCCTGTGCGGTGTGGGGCCTGTCCCCCAAACATATGAGTTTCAGAACGACCTGCTGACGTTTACCCCGGGCTGTGCTGAAGTTGGTGGTGAAAGTGTGTGGCTGACTGGATGAGCAGGTGGAAGAAGAGGAGGAGGAAGCCGAGTAGGAGGAGGAGGAGACAGGAGGCAAAGAATGTTGCCCTGCGATCCTTGGCGGCGGAAGGACGTGCGCCAAACAGCTCTCCGCCTGGGGCCCAGCCGCCACTACATTTACCCAGTGTGCAGTTAGGGAGATATAGCGTCCCTGGCCGTGCTTACTGGTCTACGTATCTGTGGTTAGGTGGACCTTGCCACAGATGGCGTTGCGCAGTGCATACTTGATTTTATCGGATACTTGGTTGTGCAGGGAAGGCACGGCTCTCTAGGAGAAGTAGTGGCGGCTGGGAACAACATACTGTGGGACAGCAAGCGACATGAGCTGTTTGAAGCTGTCTGTGTCCACCAGCCTGAATGACAGCATTTCATAGGCCAGTAGTTTAGAAATGCTGGCATTCAGGGCCAGGGATCGAGGGTGGCTAGGTGGGAATTTACGCTTTCTCTCAAATGTTTGTGAGATGGAGAGCTGAACGCTGCCGTGTGACATGGTTGAGATGCTTGGTGACGGAGGTGGTGGTGGTGTTGGTGGCACATCCTCTGTTTGCTGGGCGGCAGGTGCCAACGTTCCTCCAGAGGCGGAGGAAGAGGCCGAGGCGGCAGCAGCAGAAGAGGGAGCAGGAGGAGCCTGAGCCCTTTCTTGGTTTTGAAGGTGTTTACTCCACTGCAGCCCGTGTCTCGCATGCAGGTGCCTGGTCATGCAGGTTGTGCTAAGGTTCAGAACGTTAATGCCTCGCTTCAGGCTCTGATGGCACAGCGTGCAAACCACTCGGGTCTTGTCGTCAGCACATTGTGTGAAGAAGTGCCATGCCAGGGAACTCCTTGAAGCTGCCTTTGGGGTGCTCGGTCCCAGATGGCGGCGGTCAGTAGCAGGTGAACTGTTTTGGCGACGGCTGCTCTGCTTTTGCCCACTGCTCCCTCTTTTGCTACGCTGTTGGCTCGGTCTCACCACTGCCTCTTCCTCCGAACTCTGAAAGTCAGTGGCACGACCTTCATTCCATGTGGGGTCTAGGACCTCATCGTCCCCTGCATCGTCTTCCACCCAGTCTTCCTCCCTGACCTCCTGTTCAGTCTGCACACTGCAGAAAGACTCAGCAGTTGGCACCTGTGTTTCGTCATCATCAGAGACGTGCTGAGGTGGTATTCCCATGTCCTCATCATCAGGAAACATAAGTGGTTGTGCGTTAGTGCATTCTATCTCTTCCCCCCCTGGGGAAGGGCTAGGTGGATGCCCTTGGGAAACTCTGCCAGCAGAGTCTTCAAACAGCATAAGAGACTGCTGCATAACTTGAGGCTCAGACAGGTTCCCCGATATGCACGGGGGTGATGTGACAGACTGATGGGCATGGTTTTCAGGCGCCATCTGTGCGCTTTATGCAGAAGACTGGGTGGGAGATAATGTGAACGTGCTGGATCCACTGTCGGCCAGCCAATTGACTAGCGCCTGTACTTGCTCAGGCCTTACCATCCTTAGAACGGCATTAGGCCCGACCAAATATCGCTGTAGATTCTGGCGGCTACTGGGACCTGAGGTAGTAGGTTCAGTAGGACGTGTAGCTGTGGCAGAACGGCCACGTCCTCTCCCTGCACCAGAGGGTCCACCAACACCACCACCATGACCGCGTCCCTTATTAGATATTTGCCTCATAGTTAGGGTGCATTCACACGTCAGTATTTTTACCTTTCCAGATAAACGTTCCTGTTTTTTGCGGATCCGAAAATCTGGATGACATGAGGATGCTTTTAGCATGTCATTCGATTTTTTGACGGATCCATCGACTATAATGGGATGACGGAGCGCAAAAACGGACAAATAGTAGGACAGGTATATTTTTTTTTCCAGGATCCGAAAAACGGAACCCACGGAACGGAACGGAATCACGGAATCGGAGAGCACCATGAGTGCTCTCCGATTTTATGCGGATTCCATTGAAAATGAATAGATCCGCATAACGTTCCGTTTTTAATCGGAACGGATGCGGAACACCAAAACGGACGTGTGAATGGACCCTTAGCGTTCACAAAGCAAAGTAAAAAGTGGTTAAGTCTGTTAAAAATAATTATCCGCCAATAAAAACCCTGATGTAGGGTATTGCACTCAATTTTTTTTTGTTAAACTCTATATGACAGCGGAATTTGTGGCCTAATTTTCACAGTAACTTATGCACCTCTTATCCCAGATGTGCAGTATATCAGAGGTTTTTTTTCACCCCAGTAAGCAAAAAGCTGTATTTCTGGACTTGCAGATATCCTGTGCTGGTGCACTATCGTTGCATAAAATGGGTGCCGATTATGTATTGATATTGACAAACTAAAGTAAAAAAAAGTTTGTTTTCAGCAGTAGTTGGCTCAGGGCAGGCGCTACGTGACTCCAGCTTAAATAGAGGCTGGGTCACATGCTGCACTGGCCAATCACAGCCATGCCAATAGTAGGCATGGCTGTGATGGCCTCTTGGGGCAAGTAGTACGACGCTTGTTGATTGGCTGCTGTGCAGCCTTTCAAAAAGCGCCAAGAAAGCGCCGAACCCCGAACCTTTACGTAAATGTTCGGGTTCGGGTCCCGAAAAACCTAAAGTTCGGTACGAACACGAACTGGTCATTGGTTCCATAAGTGTGGATTCAGTTGGCTGTGAGTCTGGGGAGCGACTGGACTGAGGGTGCTATTTGCTGACACACTGTTAACCCGTGGGTACTGTGCGCCAGTTTTATTATTAGTGTATTAATAAATACAGTTTTTTGTTTTTCTTTTAACGTTCATCATCGGGCTGAGATTCTAGTATTACTTTTGAACGTCTACGTCATATACCAAGTTAGATTGTTAGAACGTTACACCCCGTTCATTGCAAAGGGTGAAATCTGCAGTGTAAATCCATAGGCTCCTCGGCACCGGAATGGGCACGCTCTGATTTCCGGGTGTTTTTTTTTATCTGCAGCCCTTTGCACCGCACTGTAGATTTTTAGTGCAGAATCTCCAGCCGCTCATCCACAGTGACAACGAGAAGCTAAAGAGCTGTCCGTGGTCCTGAACTCCCGATACCAGAGGGCAGTGCATTGTGGGGGCTCAATGGCAGCGATATGAAGCTAAACCACTGTCAAACAAGTCATGGAGGACACAGTACGAAATAAATCATTGCAGGATCACCATGAGCCACGGCCTCTTTGTTCTAGGAGTGAAAGGGGTTATTCCCATGATTGATGTAAAAAATGAAAATCAGACATCATATAGTGACAATCTGTTTTTAACAAAGCTAGGAGCAGCCCCGTACCTCACATGGGTCCAGAGATCTGCCCAGTCAGCGCTGCAATTGCTCTGCTAGATTGTCTTTAGCCTGGCAGCCCAGGAGGCATGTCCTTTCTGCTGCAGCTCTCTCCCTATCATGACCCAGGGGGAGTGTCCTTTCTGCTGCAGCTCTCCCCCTATCACAACTCAGGGGGTGTGTCCTTTCTGCTGCAGCTCTCTCCCTATCACGACTCAGGGGGCGTGTCCTTTCTGCTGCAGCTCTCTCCATATCAAGACTCAGGGGATATGTCCTTTCTGCTGCAGCTCTCTCCCTATCACGACACTGGGGGCGTGTCCTTTCTGCTGCAGCTCTCTCCCCATCATGACCCAGTGGGAGTGTCCTTTCTGCTGCAGCTCTCCCTATCACGACTCAGGGGGCGTGTCCTTTCTGCTGCAGCTCTTTCCCTATCACGACTCAGGGGGCGTGTCCTTTCTGCTGCAGCTCTCTCTGTCATGGTCTTACCTGCTTGCTGCTCTCCTTCGTTTGACATGTGCTGGCGGCCATCTGGTTTCTGGGTTTCTTGTAGCCTTCCACCCTGCGGCTCCTCCTTCCCCTGGGAGGAGCTGGATGCCTAGCTATAGGAGGTCTGTGGCTTCAGTTCCTTGCTTGGTCCTCTTGTGTTCACATGCTTCTAAGACTGCTGCTGCTTCTGGTTCCTGATCCTGGCTTCGTCTGACTACCCTGCTGGTTCCTGATCCTGGCTTCGTCTGACTACCCTGCTGGTTCCTGATCCTGGCTTCGTCTGACTACCCTGCTGGTTCCTGATCCTGGCTTCGTCTGACTACCCTTCTGGTTCCTGACCTCTGGCTTCGCAAAGACTCTGCTCGGTTTCACCATCCGTTTGGACTTTTGCTTTACAGCTTTATTTTCAATAAAGCCTTCTTATTTTCACTTATCTCTTGTTGTACGTCTGGTTCATGGTTCCGTGACATTGGGACCAAGCCATGAATTCTGACGGTACAGGGCCATCCTCGCTACCCACGCTGGTTGCCAGACTTGATCAGCAGGATCACCTGTTGGGTCGGTTCGCTGTGGCGTTGCAAACCCTGCTTGAACGCACGGCTCATTTCGCTCCCGTTGCCGATGGGTCGGTTGTCGCTCCTGGGCTCGCTCCTACTGCCGCTCCGGTTGTTGCGCCTGCGGTGTTTCGGGGTATGACCGGTTCTGCCCCTCTTCCACAGCGCTTTGGGGGAGAGCCAACTCAGTGCCGAGGTTTCCTTAACCAGGTGGGCATTTATTTCGAGTTGCTGCCACATGCCTTTCCTACTGAGAGATCAAAGGTGGGCTTCTTGATCTCGCTGCTCTCGGACAAGGCCTTGGCCTGGGCCAGCCCTTTATGGGAGAACAACAATCCGGTGGTTGCCGAGTTTTCCGGTTTTGTTGCTTCTCTTCGGAAGGTATTCGATGTGCCGGCTCGTGCTGCCTCTGCTGCGAAGCTCCTTATGTCCATCAGACAGGGTTCACGATCCGTAGCTGAATACGCCATTGAGTTTCGTACCCTGGCAGCAGAGGTGGGCTGGAATAATGAGGCTCTGGTCGCTGCTTTCTCTCATGGTCTCTCGGATGCCTTGAAGGATGAGGTTGCAGCTAAGGACCTACCAGTTGAGCTCGAGTCTCTTATTTCTTTCCTGATTTTGATTGACACCAGACTCAGGGAGAGACCTTCCTTTAAGGAGAACCTGCGGAGGTCTTCTAACAGATTGGTGCCTACGTTTGCTGTCCCACCCGTGCCTCCCTCTCCTCCCACGCCTCCTGGGGATGACTTGTCTGGGGGTGAACCCATGCAGCTGGGGTTTGCTCGCCTGTCCGAGGGGGAGAGGGCACTCCGGAGACGCGAGGGCCGATGCATGTACTGTGGTCTCGGTGGGCATTTTCGGTTGGCATGTCCGAACCGTCCGGGAAACGCTCGTACCCTGAGATCCTGTCGGGGGCAGATCTTGGGTGGAGTCTCCTCGTCCCCGGTTTCCCGTGTTGACAAACCACTGATCACTGTTGTCCTCTCCTGGGTCGGGGGCTCGGTGACGACCCAGGCGTTGGTGGACTCTGGTGCTGGTGGTTTGTTCATTGATAGTGTGTTCGCTGCCGCCAATTCCATTCCTCTGCAGGCTCGAGGTTCCCCACTGGCTCTTGAGGCGATAGACGGCAGACCCCTTCTGCCGCCACACGTGACTCATGAGACCCTTCCAGTGGGGATAGCCATTGGTGCCGTTCACAGAGAGTCGGTCTGCCTCCAGGTTATTTCGTCTCCACACTACTCGGTGGTCTTGGGGTACCCCTGGCTCCAGAAGCATAATCCGACTTTCGATTGGAGATCGGTCGAGATCCTCTCGTGGTCACCGCAGTGTGGGGCTAGTTGCATCCATGGGTCTGTCAAGTTGCTGTGTACTTCCTCAGACTCTCTGTTGCCTCCTGAATACGAGGAGTACCGGGATGTATTCGATAAGGTGCGCGCGGTTGCCCTACCTCCGCACCGCCCATACGATTGTGCCATAGAGTTACAATCTGGTGCCGTTCCTCCTCGTGGCAAAGTCTATCCACTGTCGGTAGCGGAGAATGAGGCCATGGAGGAGTACGTGAGGGAGGCGCTTTCACGCGGACACATTCGCAAATCCTCGTCCCCGGCAGGGGCTGGATTTTTCTTTGTGAAAAAGAAGGGCGGTGAGTTGAGGCCTTGCATCGATTACAGGGGTCTCAATCGCATCACGATCAAGAACGCTTACCCGATACCCTTGATTTCCGAGCTGTTCGATCGCCTTAAAGGGGCCACGGTCTTTACCAAACTCGACCTGAGGGCGGCATATAACCTGGTAAGGATCAAGGCGGGCGATGAGTGGAAGACCGCGTTTAACACCAGGACCGGTCATTACGAATCCTTGGTTATGCCCTTTGGGTTGTGCAATGCGCCCGCAGTCTTTCAGGAATTCATCAACGATGTTTTCCGTGACCTGTTGCAGCAGTGTGTGGTAGTCTATTTGGATGACATCTTGGTATATTCTGAATCCATGGAGGCCCACATTCTGGATGTCAGACGAGTGTTGCAACGGTTACGAGAGAACAAGCTGTTCGGTAAGCTTGAGAAATGCGAATTTCACCGATCCCAGGTAACCTTCTTAGGTTACATCATTTCCGCTGAGGGGTTCTCCATGGATCCTGAGAAGGTTTCGGCTGTCTTACAGTGGCCCCAGCCCAGTGGTCTTCGTTCCCTGCAGCGCTTTTTGGGCTTCGCCAATTATTATCGGAAGTTCATCAGGGACTTTTCCATGCTGGCCAAGCCTCTCACGGATCTGACCAGGAAGGGCAGTAATTCCCAGGTCTGGCCGCTCGAGGCCATCCGAGCTTTTGAGGCCCTAAAGTCCGCCTTTGTGTCGGCTCCGATTCTGTCGCATCCCAACCCTGGGTTGCCCTTTGTCCTCGAGGTGGACGCGTCTGAGACGGGAGTAGGCGCCCTTCTGTCTCAGCGTAGAACACCAGAGGGTCCTCTGCTTCCTTGTGGGTTTTACTCCCGGAAACTGTCTTCCGCGGAGTGCAACTATCAGATTGGTGACAGGGAGTTATTGGCCATCGTGCAGGCCCTTAAAGAATGGAGGCACTTGCTCGAGGGTTCGGTGGTTCCGGTTCTCATCCTGACGGACCACAAGAATCTGACCTACCTTTCTGAGGCCAAGAGATTGACACCACGTCAGGCCAGATGGGCTCTGTTCTTGTCACGTTTTAATTACGTGGTCTCCTACCTACCCGGTTCCAAGAACATCAGGGCGGATGCCTTATCACGGCAGTACTCCGAGCTGTCCAGGGAGGAGTCGATTCCGACTTCGGTCATACCTCCGAATCAGATCCTGGCCGCCATTCGCACCAGCCTGACCTCTCCCCTGGGTGAGCAGATTTTGGCGGCTCAATCTGGTGCTCCCTCTGGGAGACCCAACGGCAGATGTTTTGTGCCTGAGGAGTTGCGCACTCGGTTGTTGCGAACCTACCATAACTCCAAGACCGCGGGGCATCCTGGAAAGAATCAGCTGTCCTGGGCTGTTTCACGTCTGTTCTGGTGGCCTTCCCTACGTTCCGACATCGCCGCATATGTAGCGGCATGCTCCGTTTGTGCCCAGAGTAAGTCCCCTCGGCACCTTCCGTTGGGCCTTCTGCAACCCATAGCCACCGGGGAGCGCCCATGGTCACACCTGGGGATGGATTTCATTGTGGACCTCCCTGCATCCCGAGGCCATACGGTCATTCTCATGATTGTGGATCGGTTTTCCAAAATGTGCCACTGTGTTCCTCTCAAGAAGTTACCCTCTGCACAAGAGTTGGCCACGATTTTTGCCAGGGAGGTCTTCCGGTTGCACGGTTTGCCTAAGGAGATTGTGTCGGATCGGGGGAGTCAGTTTGTGTCCAGGTTCTGGCGCGCCTTTTGCTCCCAGTTGGGGATTCATCTCTCCTTCTCCTCGGCCTACCACCCTCAGTCCAATGGGGCCGCAGAACGATCCAATCAGGCCTTGGAGCAATTCCTTCGTTGCTATGTCTCCGATCACCAAGACAATTGGGTTGACCTCCTGCCTTGGGCTGAGTTTGCCAGGAACACGGCGGTGAACTCTTCCTCTGGGACGTCTCCCTTCATGGCCAATTATGGGTTCCAACCTGCCGTGTTACCGGAGGTATTCTCTCCCCAGGATATTCCGGCTGTGGAGGATCACCTTTCCGTCCTACGTGCTTCTTGGGTACAGATCCAGAAGTCCCTTGAGGTCTCTGCGCAGCGCCAGAGACTCCAGGCTGATCGCAGACGAGCGCCTGCTCCTTCCTACCAGGTCGGAGACCGTGTATGGTTGTCCACCCGCAACCTCAACCTTCGAGTGCCCACTCCCAAGCTGGCGCCTCGCTTTGTTGGTCCCTTCCGAGTGCTTCGCAGGGTAAACCCGGTAGCCTATGCCCTTGCGCTTCCTCCTGGCATGCGGATCTCCAACGTGTTTCATGTCTCCCTGTTGAAGCCACTGGTGTGTAATCGTTTCACTTCCTCGGTTCCTCGGCCTCGTCCGGTCCAAGTGGGCAATCGTGAGGAATATGAGGTGAGCAATATCCTGGACTCACGCCTGGTCCGCGGTCGGTTGCAGTTTTTGGTCCATTGGCGTGGTTATGGTCCAGAGGAGCGTTCCTGGGTTCCCTCCGCAGATGTCCATGCTCCTGCCTTGCTCCGAGCCTTCCACGCACGCTTCCCTCAGAAACCGTTTTGTGCTCCGCGAAGGAGGGGCCCTTGAGGGGGAGGTACTGTCATGGTCTTACCTGCTTGCTGCTCTCCTTCGTTTGACATGTGCTGGCGGCCATCTGGTTTCTGGGTTTCTTGTAGCCTTCCACCCTGCGGCTCCTCCTTCCCCTGGGAGGAGCTGGATGCCTAGCTCATATATATAGGAGGTCTGTGGCTTCAGTTCCTTGCTTGGTCCTCTTGTGTTCACATGCTTCTAAGACTGCTGCTGCTTCTGGTTCCTGATCCTGGCTTCGTCTGACTACCCTGCTGGTTCCTGATCCTGGCTTCGTCTGACTACCCTGCTGGTTCCTGATCCTGGCTTCGTCTGACTACCCTGCTGGTTCCTGATCCTGGCTTCGTCTGACTACCCTTCTGGTTCCTGACCTCTGGCTTCGCAAAGACTCTGCTCGGTTTCACCATCCGTTTGGACTTTTGCTTTACAGCTTTATTTTCACTTATCTCTTGTTGTACGTCTGGTTCATGGTTCCGTGACACTCTCCCTGTAACTGCCACAGCTCCTAACAGAACATATGGGTGGTGACAGTTAAAGATTTTAACTTAGCGCGTTCACCCAGCTCAGTGAGACGGACAAAATATAAGGAAAAGAACAAGCAGCAGGTGGCGCTATAGAATACGTTTCCTGATACAACCCCTTTAAGCTGATCATACATTTTGGCTTACTGCTGGTGAAACATTCATTTGAACAACAGCTATTCGGCCCTGAGAAGGCATGTTCTAGAAGTAGGGAGAGGGGGACACCTCTGGGGGCGGCTTATTCCTTTGAGAACTAAGAGACTGCCCATGCTAAAATCCAACATGTCCTATCTTCTGCCCCCCCCTTTTATTCTACATTTATCAAATGTAATTGTAGTTAGAGGTCCCAGCCAATGGACCATGACCTAAAGGTCATCTGTCAGCAGTTTTGTACCTATGACACTGGCTGACCTGTGACATGTGCGCTTGGCAGCTGGAGACATCTGTGTTGGTCCCATGTTCATATGTGTCCGCATTGCTGAGAAAAATGATGTTTTATTATATGCAAATGAGCCTCTAGGAGCAACGGGGGCGTTACCATTACACCTAGAGGTTCTGCTCTCTCTGCAACTGCCGCGCCCTCTGCACTTTGATTGACAGGACCAGGCAGTGTAAACGTGATCACACCTGGCCACCTTTAGTGGTGGTATATCTTACAGTGGTGGTAAGAAAACCCCTTTAAAGACAAGCTTTACCTTTACAATTTATTGTTATGTGATCAGACTGCGCAGGGTTTGTTTGTAGTCTGTAACTATGGAGACAGATGTCTGCCTAGTAGATGACACAAAATAATATGAGATTTTTCATTTAAATTAGTTGCCCAACTTTGTATGGAGCAGTAAAAAAAAAAAGAAAAGATTTTGACATGACCGACCTTTCTTTTCAAAGCCATTGTCTTATGAAGACATATAAGTGAATGTGGATGGTCTATCGGCAGCTGATCGGCAGTAGCTCCCGCGCCGGAAGCAGACGGCTCCATTTATCTTCCAGTGAACTATGCTCGTTACTGAAGTCAGTAGGAGCAGCGCTGCACTGGAGCTCGTGATCGGCGTGGTGTCAGACCCTCGCCAATCCTGAGGATAGGCCATCGCTTAGAAACGGCTGGACAAGCCCATAAGGAGACTCTTTTCATAAAAGTAAGCTACTTTCCGACAGACAATAAGAAACTTGTCTGTATTTTGGATGGTGAGCAGGGATGCAGTCCACTTTTGTTGGAGATCCATTAACTTGAGTGAATGGTCCACAATACAATCACTTGTGAAGATAACCAATCAATTGCATGGGTCTGGGTGCTGTCGTTCTAAACTTGACAGTCCCAGGATGAAAATTTTGTCTGTGTGAAGGGGCCTTAAAGGGCATATGTCAGCAGTTTTGTACCTATGACACTGGCTGACCTGTTCCATGTGCGCTTGGCAGCTGAAGGCATCTGTGTTGGTCCCATGTTCATATGTGTCCACATTGCTGAGAAAAATGATATTGTTATATATGCAAATGAGCTTTTTAGGAGCAATGGGGGCGTTGCCATTACACCTAGAGGCTCTGCTCTCTCTGCAACTGCTGTTCCGCCTGCACTTTGACAGGGCCAGGCAGACGTAATAATGTTTACATTGTCTGGTCCTGTCAATTTAAAGTGGAGAAGGTTCAGCAGTTGCAGAGAGAGCAGAGCCTCTAGGTGTAATAACAACGCCCCCGTTGCCCCTAGAGGCTCATTTGCATACATTAAAACATCATTTTTCTCAGCAATGCGGGCACATATGAACATGAGACCAACACAGATGCCTTCAGCTGCCAAGCACACATGTAACAGGTCAGCCAGTGTCATAGGGACAAATCTGACAGGTTCCAAAATCTCAGTTGTACCATCTGATTGTATAGAGATACTGTAAGTGGGGCCGGGATTCAGCATTAGGTGCAGCGCAGCCCTGGAGCCCAAAGCACCTAGAGAGGGTGGAGCCCTGTGCAAATAAAAGTGGGGTATCACGCAAACGAGGCCTTCAAAGGGGGCGTGGCAATGGAAGAAAACTCTTCAGCACCGCACCTTTAAGGCAACCTTCAGAGGCTGGCCGTATCACCTGGACCGATTTGTACACACGTCATCTGGATCAACCTTCCAAGTCCAGTTTTGCAGGAGGTCCAGATCTTCGTAAAACAGAAGCTGAAATGCGGCCACGTTTTAATCGTAAAGTGATCTTTACATGAATTATTGTCATCTCCTTTTAAAAAAAAATAAAAAATGGCATGAATACTAAATTATCCTGCTGTTACCAGATTAAAGGATTTTTACATTTACAGTCATTTATTTTATTTGGTGTCAGTTTTTATATTTAAAAAAAGAAGCTATAAAGTTAGGACTGCTAAATCATCACTTGTGCTAAATCACAAAAAAAGTGTCTGGTCATTAAAGGGGTTATCCCATGAATAATGTAAAAAATAAAAATCAGACATCATATAGTCCAGGACAATCTCTTTCTGACAAAGCTAGAACCAGCCCTGTACCTCATATGGATCCCAAGATCTCCCCATTCATTGCTCTGCTAGATTTATATCAGGCTGAGAGCTCAAGGGGAGTGTCTTTTCTGCTGCAGCTCAGGGGGCGTGTCCATGCTCTTCCTATCACAGCTCAGGGGGAGTGTCTCAGCTCTCCCTATCACAGCTCAGGAGGCATGTCTCAGCTCTCCCTATCACAGCTCAGGGGGCGTGTCTCAGCTCTTCCTATCACAGCTCAGGAGGCAGTTGAAGGATGAAACTGAGCATGTGCGACCTTCTCAGTGAGCAGGTCAAAGAAATAAGAAATTAACTGGCACTATAAAGATATATTTTACTGAATAACTCAGTAGCTATACAGAATTTTTTATTACATGCAATTACAAAAGTATTCAGATCCAGGTGCTGGTTTGAAAACGGTAGAATATTTTTCATGGGTAAACCCCTTTAAGGCCTTTTTATTGGCCCATGATATCAACCTTGGGCAAAGCTACGTGAATTATGTTCTCATGGCTAATGCAGGGGATATGACGTCTTTAGAAGGCGATACTAGTTAAACACCATTCTTCAGGACACAGACAAAAAGCTCCATATGTTATCGGAATATAAAAAGAACAGAGGCCTTCGGACCACATCAGCGTTCAGGACGGATTTAGCACATTACTGAGCCCAACAGAGCCTACAGGCGCCATAGACCATAATGGGGTCCGTTAGGTTTCATCTCAGAGGAAGACAAAAGTCATGCATGCAGGAATTTATTGTCTCAGAATGAAAAGAAAGAGGCATAGAAAGGTAGGGCTTACTCAGGATGGAAGTGGCGGCCCACCGTTGGTGCTTCAGGCCATGAGACATCGCGGTGCCAAACAAACTACTCAAAAAAGAAAAATACTACATTGGAAGCCACCCTGATAGATGCGACGGTTAGGGAGGAAAAATATCCTGGACGAGGAATGCTCCTGGGTCTCAGGAGGGGGTAAGAGACTGGCGTGGAATAAACCTGGCAGAAGAAAGGGGGCAGAATGGAAAAGGAGAAAGGCCCATACTTGCCACCTAGCATCTTTTCAGTGCAGCAGGGTCACCCCTTCGGCAAACACACATACGAGTGGGATTGGGTGATTGGCGGGGTTACCAAAGTAGGTGCCCACAGGGGGTTCTACTAAAGTGGAGACCTATGATGAAGACGATATTTCCACAGGACAAAAGAAATCAAAAAAAGAAAAAGCAGCAAGAGTGGAGTAGGGTATATAGTGTATATATAGGGAGGAGTGGAGTAGGGTATATAGTGTATATATAGGGAGGAGGGTATATAATGTATATAAAGGGAGGACTGGAGTAGGGTATATAGTGTATATATAGGGAGAAGTGGAGTAGTGTATATATAGGGAGGAGGGTATATAATGTATATATAGGGATGAGTGGAGTAGGGTATATAGTGTATATATAGGGAGGAGGGTATATAATGTATATAAAGGGAGGACTGGAGTAGGGTATATAGAGGGAGGAGGGTATATAATGTATATAAAGGGAGGACTGGAGTAGGGTATATAGTGTATATATAGGGAGAAGTGGAGTAGGGTATATAGTGTATATATAGGGAGGAGGGTATATAATGTATATAAAGGGAGGACTGGAGTAGGGTATATAGTGTATATATAGGGAGAAGTGGAGTAGGGTATATAGTGTATATATAGGGAGGAGTGGAGGAGGGTATATAGAGGGAGGAGGGTATATAATGTATATAGAGGGAGGAGGGTATATAATGTATATAGAGGGAGGACTGGAGGAGGGTATATAATGTATATAGAGGGAGAACTGGAGTAGGGTATATAGTGTATATATAGGGAGAAGTGGAGTAGGGTATATAATGTATATATAGGGAGGAGGGTATATAGAGGGAGGACTGGAGGAGGGTATATAATGTATATAGAGGGTGGACTGGAGGAGGGTATATAATGTATATAGAGGGAGGAGGGTATATAATGTATATAGAGGGAGGAGGGTATATAATGTATATATAGGGAGGACTGGAGGAGGGTATATAATGTATATAGAGGGAGGAGGGTATATAATGTATATAGAGGGAGGACTGGAGTAGGGTATAGAGTGGGGAGACTGGAGGAGGGTATATAGAGGGGAGACTGGAGGAGGGTATATAGTGTATATAGAGGGAGGACTGGAGGAGGGTATATAATGTATATAGACGGAGGACTGGAGGAGGGTATATAGTTTATATGGAGGGAGGACTGGAGGAGGGTATATAATGTATATAGAGGGAGGACTGGAGGAGGGTATATAGTTTATATGGAGGGAGGACTGGAGGAGGGTATATAATGTATATAGAGGGAGGACTGGAGGAGGGTATATAATGTATATAGAGGGAGGACTGGAGGAGGGTATATAATGTATATAGAGGGAGGACTGGAGGAGGGTATATAATGTATATAGAGGGAGGACTGGAGGAGGGTATATAATGTATATAGAGGGAGGAGGGTATATAATGTATATAGAGGGAGGACTGGAGTAGGGTATAGAGTGGGGAGACTGGAGGAGGGTATATAGAGGGGAGGGTATATAGTGTATATAGAGGGTGGGCTGGAGGAGGGTACATAGCAGTGATGGCGAACCTATGGCACGGATGCCAGAGGTAGCACTCAGAGCCCTCTCTGTGGGCACCCACACCCTAGAAAAATCTATAGTGTACCAATACGCCTTAGGGTACTTTCACACTTGCGGCAGAGAGATCCGGCAAGCAGTTCCATCGCCGGAACTGCTTGCCGGATCAGGCAAAACGTATGCCAACTGATGGCATTAGTAAGACTGATCAGGATCCTTATCAGTCGAAAAAATGCATTGAAATGCCGGATCCGTCTTTCCGGTGTCATCCGGCAAAACGGATCCGGCATTTATTTTTTTCACCTTTTTTTCAGTCTGCGCATGCGCAGACCGGAAGGACGGATCTGGCATTCCGGTATTCTTAATGACGGATCCGGCACTAATACATTCCTATGGGAATAAATGTGGATCCGGCATTCAGGCAAGTCTTCAGTTTTTTTTGCCGGAGATAAAACCGTAGCATGCTACGGTTTTCTCTTTTGCCTGATCAGTCAAAATGACTGAACTGAAGACATCCTGATGCAAACTGAATGGATTACTCTCCATTCAGAATGCATGGGGATATGCCTGATCAGTTCTTTTCCCGTATAGAGCCCCTGTGACAGAACTCAATGCCGGAAAAGAAAAACGCTAGTGTGAAAGTAGCCTAAGGGCTCTTTCACACTTGCGTTCTTGTCTTCCGGCATAGAGTTCCGTCGTCGGGGCTCTATGCCGGAAGAATCCTGATCAGTTTTATCCTAATGCATTCTGAATGGAGAGAAATCCGTTCAGGATGCATCAGGATGTCTTCAGTTCTGGAACGGAACGTTTTTTGGCCGGAGAAAATACCGCAGCATGCTGCGCTTTTTGCTCCGGCCAAAAATCCGGAACACTTGCCGCAAGGCCGGATCCGGAATTAATGCCCATTGAAAGGCATTGATCCGGACTTAAGCTAAACGTCGTTTCGGCGCATTGCCGGAGCCGACATTTAGCTTTTTCTGAATGGTTACCATGGCTGCCGGGACGCTAAAGTCCTGGCAGCCATGGTAAAGTGTAGTGGGGAGCGGTATACTTACAGTCCGTGCGGCTCCCCAGGCGCTCCAGAGTGACGTCAGGGCGCCCCAAGCGCATGGATCATGTGATCGCATGGATCACGTCATCCATGCGCATGGGGCGCTCTGACATCATTCTGGAGCGCCCTGGGAGCCGCACGGACTGTAAGTATACCGCTCCCCGCTCCTACTATGGAAACCAGGACTTTAATAGCGTCCTGGGTGCCATAGTAACACTGAAAGCATTTGGAAGACGGTTCCGTCTTCAAATGCTTTCAGTACACTTGCATTTTTCCGGATCCGGCGTGTAATTCCGGCAAGTGGAGTACACGCCGGATCCAGACAACGCAAGTGTGAAAGAGGCCTTAGACTTTTCCTGCCATTCACCAGCACAGGGCGCACTATAAACGGCACAGGCAGCGTACACTGAATGTAGGCCGGCTATTATGGCTACATAATAAAGTACATGGAGGATATACTATATCGGACTGTAGTATTCAGGTCACATTGCCGTGTTGGCACTTTGCGATAAATAAGTGGGTTTTGGGCTGCAGTTTCGGTATGCGGTCTCTAAAAGGTTTGCCATCACTGGTATATATCTACTGTGAGGGGGCACTAAAGAGGCACCAAGGAGGCAAAACTACATTGTGGGGGCCATTCCATGCGGGGGCACTAAAGGGACAAAACGACCGGATGGGGGCAGTAAGGAGGCAAAACTACTGTATGGGGGTAGGGATGCAAGACTACGGTGGGGGCACTAAGAAAGTGAAACTAGCCTGTGGGGGTGGGGGGGGGGCACTAAGGGAGCTAAACTGCCATGTGGGGGCACAAAAGTACCATGTGGGGACACTAAGAAATCAAAATTAGACTGTGAGGGGCACTCTGCAGTCAAAACCACTGTGAGGGGGCACTCCGGAGACAAAACTACAGTGCGGAGGAGGCACAAAGTAGGCAAAACCATTGTGCGGAGGGGTCACTAAGGAGTTAAAAAGATCTTGTAAGGGGATGTATGGTGAGCAGTGTAACTGTAGGTGACTTTATAAGAGCTTCTAGCAGCTGTCACACCCCTCATATACTCCACTACAAACTACAGAAAAATACAGCGGCCAGACCCCTCACCAGAAATCACTGACCACCCCGCACTCTCCCTTGTCCCGCACTCTCTCTCCTGCCCCGCATTCTCTCTCCTGCTCTGTACTCTCCCTAGCTCCTCCTGTCCTGCACTCTCTCTCCTGCACTCTCTCCCCTGTCCCGCACTCTCTCTCCTGCTCTCTACTCTCCCTAGCTCCTCCTGTCCTGCACTCTCCCTTGTCCCGCACTCTCTCCCCCTGCCCCGCACTCTCTCTCCTGCTCTCTCTGCACTCCCCCTCCCCCGCACCGCACTCTTTCTCCTGCTCTGTACTCTCTCTCCCGCACTCTGTGCTGCTCTTGCTCTGCTTCTCTATACAGCTCCTGTCTCTCGCACAGACTGTAAGGGGCGGGAAGAAGCAGTCACATGACCTCATGACGTCATGCCCTCAAAGAAGCCAATACATTCTAGGCTTTTTCGCCGCTTCCTGCTTTGCGGCTGTCATTGATTCTGGTCCATCCTCCTCCTGATGTCCGCCTGTCCCCGCATTACACCGCACTTCTAGCCATGTGATGCCCGGAGCCGGTCTGCCCGGTGATGTCTGACCCTCAGCCTCCTGTGCTGGCTTCTAGCTCCTGGCACTGCCAGGCTGAGCTGGCCTCTGTGCTGAAGTTGTCTGGAGCTGACCTTCCTGCCCCGGAGGAGGAGGAGGAGCCCTCTAGGTGAGACTCCACAATATTCTCAATTAAAGGGGGGCTCTAACTCCTAGAATGTGCCCTTGTCCCACGGCGAACAGCTGCTTTGGTGACATATTATGTGTTGAACTGATGACGGCTCCTCTGACACGAACTCGCCGTACCACAGTCCTTTATGATGCAGAGAGGTCTGTTCTGATCAGGGGTCTTTTGTATACATGATTATGTCAGTACAATAGACCCGCCATAGGAACTCGCTGCATTGTAAATCACCAAGGATGCAGTGAGTTTGTCTCCGAGGAGCCGCCATCAGTCCGCGGTCTCTGTTTCCTAGACTGCGCACGGTCATGTGCATGAGCCCTTAAAGGGGTTGTGCAAGACTGGATGTTTACATTGAGGGGCCCCAGCAGAGCATCGCCTGCAGAGACTGCATTTTGGGTGCTGCAGTTACTGTGGCAACTGTATGGTGCCCAGCAAGTATCGCTCATGGGTCCTGTTGATTAGAATAGAGCCACACGTAGCGGCAGTAAAGTCGCAAGCAACCTGTTGTGCTCTTTACCGTCTGTGCTGCAGCCTAAAGGGAACTTGTCACCGGGATTTTGTGTATAGAGCTGAGGACATGGGTTGCTAGATGGCCGCTAGCCCATCCGCGATACCCAGTCCCCATAGCTCTGTGTGCTTTTATTGTGTAAAAAAACGATTTGATACATATGCAAATTAACCTGAGATGAGTCCTGTACGTGAGATGAATCAGAGACAGGACTCATCTCAGGTTTATTTGCATATGTATCAAATCGTATTTTTTTTTTTTACACAATAAAAGCACACAGAGCTATGGGAACTGGGTATTGCGGATGTGCTAGCGGCCATCTAGCAACCCATGTCCTCAGCTCTATACACAAAATCCCGGTGACAAGTTCCCTTTAAAGGGATTCTGTCATCAGATTTAACCCCTCTAACCTAAACATATGCTCATGTCCAGACTAATAAGAAGAATCGTAAGCTGGCCTCATTAAACCTCACTGTGGCTCTATTTGCCCAAAAAACTGGTTTTTATAACCTGCCAATCACTTACTTAAGGTACCCAAGGGGAGGTCCGTTAATACAGGGTGCCCGGCCGCACCCCTCGCCGTCCGGTGCCCAGCGCCGCCTTCCCTGTCTTCAGCGCCGCCTCCGCCCATCCCTCTGCCAGATCCCGCGCCTGCAGGTCATATCAAGGTTGAGCGAAGTGCGCATCAGGCCGGCGCATGCGCACTTCGCTCAACGAAGCCGCTGCCAGGAGTCCGCACGAGCGCATCAGGCTGAGCCTAGTGCGCAGGCGCGGGATCTGACAGAGGGACGGGGAGGATTGCGGAGGCGGGAAGACAGGGAAGGCGGCGCTGGGCACCGGACGGCGAGGGGTGCGACCGGGCACCCTGTATTAATGGACCTCCCCTTGGGCACCTTAAGTAAGTGATTGACAGGTTATAAAAACCATTTTTTTGGGCAAATAGAGCCACAGTGAGGTTTAATGAGGCCAGCTTACGATTCTTCTTATTAGTCTGGACATGAGCATATGTTTAGGTTAGAGGGGTTAAATCTGATGACAGAATCCCTTTAACTATTATAATTTTTTTAAGATTCTTCTCTATAGGGGTCTCCATAGATGATTGTGTGGAGTCTGACAATTAGGCCAGATTCAACAGTCCCAGACCAACTGGGTGTTCAATGAGTTTGGGTCACTAAACCCGTGGTCAGGCCTGGACACACACCTGGAATCTGACCTTAAAGGGTAGTCTAGGATTTTACTGTTTTGAAGCCCTATCCTCAGGATAGGCCATCAATATCTTGACGGTCGCAGGTCCGACACCCCATGACCCCACCGATCAGCTGTCTGTGGATGGTGCCAGCAGCAGAACTACCAAGCTCCATCCATTGGGCAGTGGACGCAGCTTGTAACTGCAGCTCTGCCCCTATTCACTTCAATGGGAGCGGTGCTGCAGAAACAGAGTTCTGACACCAGGCGGTAGACCGATACAATGGATCAGTGATGGTGTTGGACAACCCCTTAAAGATATTGATGGCCTTTCCTGAGGATAGGATTTCCATAGTAAAATCCTGGACGACCCCTTCATGCTCAAATAAACTTGACATAGTTGTCACCAAAGAAGATGAACGCTTCCGCTTCTCCTCCCAGCTCCATCAAGACACTTCAAGACCCTCTAACAGTGAAATCCGAAATGCCCTTTCTCTGACATCTTCCTTGCTGGGAGGGTTCAGAGACCCTCATACATAGGCTCCATTCACACGTCCGCAATTCTGTTCCGCATTTTGCGGAATGGAATTGCGGACCCGTTCATTTCTATGGGGTCACAGAATGTGCTGCCCGGATCCGGATATGCGGATCCGCACTTCCGGGTCCGCAATTCCGTTCCCGAAAAAAATAGAACATGTCCTATTCTTGTCCGCAATTGCAGACAAGATTAGGCATTTTCTATTACAGTGCCGGCGATGTGCGGTCCGCAAAATGCAGAACGCACATTGCCGATGTCCGTGTTTTGCGAATCCGGGGATCCACAAAACAGATACGGATGTGTGAATGGACCCATATTAAGACTGGGTGTATATATTAGATAAAGGCGTCTTCTTTTCTTCTAGTTTCCCTTTTTGTCTTTCAGGGAGCACTGTGTACGTCTGGAGCAGCCATCCCCCCCTGAAGTAGACCCGGCATGCACCCTGTCTTTACAGTGCGCAGCTCAAGGGAAAGATCACATACTGAGTGTCACAATCTGCAGTGAAGCAAGGACCATCGAGGTTTATGGAGGGTCCCAAGATGGACAAGAAGAGGAGTACTTGGGAACTGGCCGAGGAGAGAGATTCTGCACCTTGGCCTGCGAAGGAGAAGACAGTCCTGTCATTTTGTACAGAACTCACCTGAAGCTCCAGTTCCCGGTGCCATCGTGTACGGTCAAGGTACACGGCTCCAGGATATAAAGCGTGTAAAACTGCCCCGCTGTAATTTCAATGTATAACATTAACCCTTTTTGTATTAAAGGGGTTATACTTACCCCGCTCCCCAGCACCCGCATCGCTCCTGATGCCCGCACAGCTGCCGCTGCATCTCCCCGTCGTGGCTGGGGGGACAGCCAATAGCAGGCCGTGATGGGGACGAGCCCCCCTAGCGTCGCAAGTGTCGCTAGGGGGGCTCGTTCCCGTCGTGGCATCCTATTGGCTGCCAAATCCCCCCCGGCCCCGGATGTTTTGATCTGCTCAACAGGGAGATGCAGCAGCGGCCGTGCAGGCGTCAGAAGCGACGCGGGTGTCAGGGAGCGGGGTAAGTATAACCAGTATGAGGGGCCCGGGCATTTTGGGGGCATTATCGGGGTTGGATAACCCCTTTAGCTTTCTAATAGCAGTCTCCATGAGAAAAGGGAACTGGTACATAAAGACCTTAGTAAATATATTTTCAATGATATGGACACCTTCGGAGCCGTTTTTTGTTTGTTTGTTTGTTTACATGTATTTTGGGCTAAAAAACATTTTTGTAATAGATTTTTATTACAACTTTTGCTTTGTTTGGCTTCTGCAGCTTTTATATTTCACAGTAGTAACACATCGGTAGGATCGGTCTTTGTCTCCTCCTTCTAAGCTGATTCATGAACAGATGAAAAGTAAATTTTGATTTGGTCATTCAGGAGGGTGAGAGAGGGGCTGGGGACTGAACCGTCCGACAGATTTGTCACTGATCGGCCGTCTAATGCTATGTCCTGTGAAATATAGAAGCCAAATGAAGCAAAAATTGGAATCAAAATCCATCACAACAGTATTTTTTTTTTAGCCTAAAATACATGCAAATGCTAAAAAACGACTCCAAAAGTGTCCATATGGTACTGAGCAGCTTCCTGCAGCTGCTATGTAGTGTGAAACACAGAACCTGCAGAAGCCTAATGAAGCAAAGGTGATTAGCTGTTTGGAGATGGACAAAATGAAATGTGCCTTTCCCTTCTATTAGCTTTTGCTTTTCTTTCTTCAGCTGCTGTCCCTTGGTGGACGGTGCAGTGTCCTGCTGAGTGAGATTTCAGTGCAAATGACCCCCGTCCCTGAAAGATGTCGTCACGTGCCCAGCGTTCCAGGGCCGTCCATTAATCTAGACCGCGTGCAGAGTATCATGGACAGCATGGGTGGGAAAATGTCACCTGGAGCAGAGCAACTCATGAGCATGGTGCGTGCTCAGCAGAAGGTGAGTCCGTTCACTGACCTGCAATATATCCATCTGCACGATTGTTGCTACACTCCAGAGCTGTTTTTATGCAATTCTCTTTACTGCGTCCACCTCAGTAAATGTGGACGGTAACATGCATGTCATTTTACTGCTCCTCAGCTCCTCTGGGTCTCACAAGCAATGCTGAGGGATCCCTGGTGGAGTGAGCAGCCACTGAGATGATGAGCAAGAGCAATGGCGGCCACCTTCTCTGAAAAAAACGGAGAAGGAACTGCATTGTTGCTGTAGTGTATATTCAACTGGTGTGTATTTTAGCAGCTTAGGGGAGGGAAACTATTTGTTGGGTACATGTGGCTTCTGGGCAGAAGGGCCTGAAGTACAGGACCACGCTGGAAGTTATGAGAAAGAAAGACGGCGTCACGAGGACGGCGCTGCGTCTAGAAACTAACAGACTCTTGAGGTGTGAGATTTGTTTTTTTTGGATTTAACTACCTTAGGCCTCTTTCACACGGGCGTGTGCACCCCGTAGTCGTGCTGCGGGCCGCAATGCACGAGCACAGTCCGTGGGGCAGCAGCAGCGGATCACAAAAAGATAGGACATGTTCTATCTTTTTGCGGAACGGAAGTACGGGACGAAACCCCACGGAAGCACTCCGTAGTGCTTCCGTTCCGCACCATTCCGCATCTCCGGATTTGCGGACCCATTGAAGTGAATGGGTCCGCATCCGTGATGCGGAATGCCCACGGAAAGGCACCCGTGTATTGCGGAACCGCATTACAGCAATGGGGCGCACACGCCCGTGTGAAAGAGGCATTAGTATGTGCACTTGCTGCAAACCCAGTACACAGTGCACGCCCTTTAATCATCTTATAATGACAGATGCTACAGTTTTCTAATATAGTCTGTCTCAATTGTTTACTTGCTGTAATAAAGCGAGATTTGTGTGTGTTGAGGGGGGGAGGGGGGGTTCAATGAGGGTTTTCTATTCTACATGTTTATGGGGTTTTCTTTGCCCTACACACTGTACTCATACCATTGCAGTTGGCATATAATCTGAGCACGCTCTGGTCTCGCACTCCATGGCTCCACAGATGTAATAGTACCCAAAATATTAAATAGGTTGGCCTATCTGATGCATTTTGGTGTCTGATAGGTGCAGGTCCCACTTTAGGGACCTGCACCTTCTCTAGAACAGACCCCTACAAAGTGTAGGTTTGGCCATGTCTGTACATAATGGGCACCGCATCACTCGCCGGTGGGTTAAAAGGAAGAACAGGCCGTGTGGCCGAGAGAGCGGATGGCGCACTCGCTTAGTTTGGAGGCAGAAGCTTCACTGCCCAAGTAACCGCACACCCGTGCTCTGTCCATTTAGAATTTTAATTTTTTTATTTTTTATTGCATTGTCATAGACTGCTCCTTTTCTACATGTGAATGTAGCAGACTACTTGGATGAGGTATAATATTGATCTTTTGGTAGACCTTTTTATCCATACAGGCTGTTATGGGTCCATACAAAAGTAGACTATCTTTCCCCCACAGCTCATTTTTAGGAACCAAGTTCTCATTAAGCCTCATTCACACGTCAGTGATTGTCAGCCAAAACCAGGATTGGAGCCTCCGCAGACATAAAGTGTAAGGCCTCCTGCACACGGCCGTTTTTTTTCCCCGTTTACTGGCCGTTTTTTGCGTTCCATATACGGTCCGTATACGGAACCATTCATTTCAATGGTTCCGCAAGAAAAACGGAATGTACTCCGTATGCATTCCGTTTCCGTATTTCCGTTTTTCCGTTCCGTTTTAACATAGAACATGTCCTATTATTGCCCGCAAATCACGTTCCTTGGCTCCATTAAAGTCAATGGGTCCGCAAAAAAAACGGAACACATACGGAAATGCATCCGTATGTCTTCCGTTTCCGTTCCGTTTTTTGCTGAACCATCTATTGAAAATGTTATGCCCAGCCCAATTTTATTTATGTAATTACTGTATACTGTATATGCCATACGGAAAAACGGAACTGAAACTGAAACAAAAAACGGAACAACGGATCCATGAAAAACGGACCACAAAACACTGAAAAAGCCATAAGGTCGTGTGCAATAGGCCTAAGAGAAAGATCTGCGCCTGTTCTCTGTTTAGAGCCGCACCTGGTTTTGGCTCACAATCACTGATGGAAATCACTGACCAAACACTGACGTGTGAATGTAAGCCTGGAAGCACTTTGTATATACTTTACAGGGGCAACATCACAAGAAAGCCATCTTGTCAATAATCTCCCTTAATTTGGCAAGTTTTCTGTGGGTATGTCAGGCCAATCTGTAGTTGGGATCACTAGTAATCTTCATACAATGCTTCCTTGCAGCATCAGGCACCTTTTGGAGCCCACTTCATGCAGCTCTTTGGAAGCTTTCAGCACGGCAGGCATCCGACTACAGAGGAGGCCAAACAACATACGGTTCCTGAGACAAAAACAGAAAATCACGGTCAGACATCTGCCCTTCATCCCTCAATCCAACTTGCAAGTCCTGGAAATGATGTGAAGTCCATTATGCCTTCACTGCTGCAAAGTTTACTTGGCCCGGCTGCAAGTTCTTCTGGTCCTGACTCTTTGGTGCCTCTCCTGCGCAATCTTTGTGGAGAAAACCAACAAGAACCCTACTTGGCTTTAAAGTAAGTGTCATGTTCTCCTGTATACACGCTGTAGACATATATGGTTTATATGCTGTAGTCCTGCTAATAACCAATCAGGTCTGGGCATTCATTAGCGGTGGGAGGCCACTGGTTTAGAATATTTTTCACAGTCATCATGTCATATTCTGTTGTAAACCACTGCTTTTCATTATATGAGACGGCATCCTACTACTAGGTTGGGTTGGCTCATTGAGGCACTTTTCCCCCTTAACCCTAAGTTCACACCTGAGCGTTTTACAGCGCGTTCCTACGCGCTGTAAAACGCTCAACAAGGAGAAACCAATGCTTCCCTATGGGAATGGTTCTCACCTGGGCGTTTTTACAGCGCGTACAATCGCGCTGTAAAACACCCGACGCTCAAACAAGTTCTTGAGCTTCTTTGGGGCATTTTGACGCGCGTTTGCGGCCATAGGACACTGCTGTCAATCACACAAACGCGCGTTTACTATTGCAAAAAACGTGCATAAAAACGTGCGACAAATACGCGCGTCTCAGAAACGCTCAGGTGTGAACCCAGGGTAAAGGGGTTGTCCAGCTTCTACCCCCACTTTATCTTTGGATTGGACAGTGCTGTATTTAGCATCACTGAACTTTCCAATAACTTTTGACATATCATTTGATTGGTTGGAGTCTGAGTGCTGAGACCCCCACTGATCGCTAAAATGAGAAGATGGCACATAGCACGCTAACTCTCCTGTCTACCGGACACGGGCTCAATAGAAAGTCCATGGGCCTGTCTCGATTACATCTCTTGCAGCAAGGAGAACGTGCCATGAGAGTGATTCTATCCCCATGTTCTAGTGATCAATGGGGTTCTCGGCACTCAGACCGTCATTGATCAAAACCTTTGATATGTTGCTATTGATTTATTTTATTTTATTTTTTTAAGTTCAGTCGCACTTTAACATAAAAAAGGCACACACCAGCTCCCTTCAGCTTCAGCGCCAAAGGGTCCGATCCTGCTCCTTCCAGTCGTAGGCATGTAAACTTCCAGACTAGCCTTGGTGGTGTCATGTTCCCAATTGGCAACATGACCCAGCAGAGACCAGACTAGCCTTAGTGGTGCCATGTCTCCAAGAGGCACATGTTCCAGCAGTGACGTGCTGCTTGGGTATACATCACTGCTGAGGCCAGTGATTGGCTGCAGTAGCACATGTGACCCTGTCTTGACGTTTACACGCGGGTGACCGGAAAAGGCAGGAGCAGACCCTTGTTGCTGGAATGGAGCTGTGGGAATCGGGTCATGCCTTTTAATGTTAGGTACAGTGGTGTCCAGGGCTTAGATAAAATTGTGGTAGAAACTGGATATCCCCTTTTAAAAAGGATTTTACCACAAAGGACAGGTGGTAAATATCTGATTGCTGAGCGTGCAACTGCTGTGACCCCATCAATCACTTGAATGATCGGTGGTATTCTGTGGATAGCTGTTAAATATCGGTTGTGGCAAAACCCTTTTTAAATGATTTTTATGTAAGTACATTTTTACATATTATGAAAAGTTCTGCAGCTTCCTTATAAAGCCTGATTCACACGTCGGTGTTCCACGTATGTGTGCTTGCTGTCAGTAAATGGAAAGTTTCCTGTTTCCATTCAGAAGCTAAACACCTCGCCTAGTCCTACTCCCAGAGTCTGGTACATTGTGCTAGTAGAAGTAGGAGCTATCAGCCTGCATTTTGGGATAGGAGATGGGTGTAAGACTGTATGAAAAATACATTGGTCAAATCGGGCCTTTACTGAGGAAGATGATGGTCAGAATGGAGCCGTTGCAGCTACTGAATTGCCTGCCATGAATCTCCATCAAATAGAAGAAAACGAAAGGTAAAATGTGATCTATAAGAAAATATACAGTCTGCTTTTTATTGCAGAGAGGAAAAGACTGGTTCATCATTGGAGAAGCTTCTGTCCGCCCACATGGAGCGTATGGAGAGGACCCTTCTGGCGCATATCGATGAGAGGATGAGGAGTTTACAGGAGCACCTGGACACTAGGCTAGACCGGCTAATGCATCTAATGCCGGGCAAGTCAGCATCCGAAAACTCTGCAGAGAAACTGCTCAATGGCCAATGTGATCAGGACTGTGGCGAATGACCCTTGAACTAGTCATGGGACCTGCCCAGCGTCGTCCTGGACCCGTTACATAAACACGTTAATGGTCGGTAAGGGTTCTGCAGTAAATTTAAAGAGGTATTCCGGTTTACACTTATTTATTTAGCGAATAGGACATTGAACCCTTTTCTAATATATATTTATTAAAAATTTTGCTTGCAGACCTTTATTATATCCACACAACAGCCTCTCCACAGAGAAAACCAAAATGGTACGGCCCATTTTCGTCCTGTAAAATGCATCCGTAGGAGAGCTGGATAGAACTATACATGGCGTCAGTCTTGTGACCTGGCTTTGAGTTAAAGGGGTTATCCAAGACTATAAAATGCCCCTCACAATGAATATACTTACCTGGCTCCCCGCTCCCTGCGCAGCTCGTGGTCCCTGGGGGGGGGGGGCCAATGGCAGGCGGTGACGGGAAGGAGCCTCTCTAGGTTTGCGGATGACGCTATGGAGGCTCTTCCCCATCACCGCCTGCCCTTTCCCCGACACCGGATGTTTTCATCCACATACGGGGAGAAGCAGCAGTGGTGCAGGGAGCCAGGTAAGTATATTCATTATGAGGAGCCCCGCATATGCTACAGTATATACAATATGTCGAGTTGTACTACTACCTGCAGCAGCATCTGTTCATGTCTGTCAGTATCTGTGTAGAAGCAGATCTTTTTTTTTTTAACACTAATCTTTATTAACATCATGACAACATCACCTAGATACAGCCAGCCATTTTACCAATCACCTAGAAACCGGTAGCCATGTAAATAGCCAGTGATGTAGTTACAATAAAACCATGATTCCACCTATTTAGTTATCACATGTATGCGTCCTGTGTGCTGACCCAGCACATGTATGTCATATAGCACTGCTGCTTTCTGAATGTCAGGGGTTACATAACGTGAAGAGTGTCACATGACTGGTACCATGATTCGTTTAGGCCTGGATACATTCCACAGGACTGCTACATGGGCTACACCATTATACTACATAGAGGGGTCATCTGTCTGACATAAGACATTTTAAGTACATGTATATTAGAAAATTTTATGTTTTTCTATTATATAAACAAATAAATAAAAAAACAAAAAAAAACTGGAATACCCCTTTAATGGTGGAGACTTAAAACGGTCTGGTGTACACCAAGGTAGTAATGAATGCAGAAGAAATTCCGCCCTACAGCTCTCAATGGGATGTTAAAGGCAAAATCCAACGTCGCAAACCATTTTTTTTGTTTTCTCAATTTGTATAAAATGAGAAATGAAGTAACTTAGCGGTAGGTGTTTAATTAGAAACCGCGTTCTGTTTCTACAGCTCCTATGTAACCGACGGAAAACCTAGTGGGGGTCATTTCTCAAGCTGGTGTAAAGTAGAACTGGCTTAGTCGCCCATAGCAACCAATCAGATTCCACCTTTCATTTTCCAATGGACTTGTCAAAAATGAAAGGAGCAATCTGATTGGTTGCTATGGGCAACTCAGCCAGTTCTGCTTTACACCAGTTTGAAAAATGACCCCCAACTGTGTGTAGTGTGACCCGCAGTCATGTTCTCCTATTCTACCGATTGCACATCAGCACAAAGTGGGGAAATCCGCTGGATCGGACTGCGCAGGGTGTTTATTTCAGTCCAAAACTGCATTTTCAGCTTTTGATTTTCTCGTGTGGACCCATGCCAGAAAACTTGCCGAAAACACTCAAGACTCCTTGGACATGTACGGAGCTGTTCTTTTATGCTTCCCATTCAAAGGGAAATTCAGCGCAGATTCGGCGCCAAGACAGGGCCATGTCGCTTCTGCTCCACGTGAAAAAAATAAAATAAAGAAGCAAGTGCTGTTTCCCATTGAAATGAATAGGAGGCTGTTTGGAGCTGATTTTGAGGCGGAAATGCTCAGTGTGAATTGGCCCTTGCCATGGAGATGCCTGGTTTGCACAGATGCTGTAAAAACAAACCGGTTGCAAATTTCAGATTAACAACCATTGGAAACTTGCTTAAAATTCATTCAGTAAATTGGTTGGGAAGGTGGACGTAGCCTTTACCTTCTCGATGGCACTTCATCTCCCTCTAACTGTTCACCTGTGGATTCTCCATTGCTGCTTCGAACATCTGGTGTTTATTGGTGGAGATGTGTTCTCATCGGTGCTGCTCATCTGTATTTCATACTGTACTATATCAGTAAAAGGGTATTCCAAGATGTCATCAGTATCTGATCGGGGGGTGTCCGACACGCGGGACCCCCACCGTACAGCTGTTTTGAGAAGGAGTGCCGCCGCCCACTCGCCAAGCGCCGCACCGTACATTGTATAGCGGTAGTGCAGTGCTCCAGACCAAAAAAAATACCTAGTAGCCATTGGCTCCTGAACTGAAAAATTTAGGAGCCAAATCGAAACCGAATCAAAATTTTGGCATCGTGACAACGCTTGTTTCAATACCAAAATTTTGATTCGCTTACGTCACCATAAAAAAGTATTGCGATACTCAATACCACGCAAAAAAAAAACACCAAAAAAAAGCCGCGTGCATTTCGCATTTTATGAAACGTTCGGCCCATAATAGAACAGTCCTATCCTATTTTTTGGGGTGACAAGATGACAAAAAAAATGTTGAATCGCATGGTTTTTATTTATTTATTTCTGTTACGGCGCTCACCGCATACGAGATATTTTTTAATAAATTAATAGTTTGGACTTTTCGGACGCAGCTCTATGTAATATGTTTATTTATTTATTTATTGTTTAGATATTTTATATGTAAAATTGGGAAAGGGGGGATTTAAAAGTAATATTTTAGGGTACTTTCACACTAGCGTTTTTCATTTCCGGCATAGAGTTCCGTCACAGGGGGTCTATACTGGAAAAGAACTGATCAGGCATATCCCCATGCATTCTGAATGGAGAGTAATCCGTTCTGACGACGGAACTGCCCGCCGGATCACACTGCCGCAAGTGTGAAAGTAGCCTTAGTGTTTGTGTTTTTTTTTTACTTACTATTAGCCCCCTTAGGGGCTGGAACCCTTGTCCTATTCACCCTTAGGCCCCTTTCACAGGTGAACGCATTGCACCCGCACTGAATCTGGACCCATTCACTTCTATGGGGCTGTGCACATGAACGGTGATTTTCACGCATCACTTGTGTGTTGCGTGAAAATTGCAGCAAGCTCTATATTGTGCGTTTTTCACGCAACGCAGGCCCCATAGAAGTTAATGGGGCTGCGTGAAAATCGCAAGCATCCGCAAGCAAGTGTGGATGCGGTGCGATTTTCACGCATGGTTGCTAGGATAAAAGTCTATTCACTGTGTTATTTTCCCTTATAACATGGTTATAAGGGAAAATAATAGCATTCTTTAATACAGAAAGCTTAGTAGAAAGTCAATTGAGGGTTAAAAAATAAATTAAAAAAATGGAACTCGCCTCCTCCAATTGATCGCGTAGCTGCCGGTCTCCTGTTCTTTCTTCAGGACCTGCTGCGGTTTGCTCTCCGGTATGAGAACGGAATGCATTTTGGAGCGCTCCGTTCAGTTACGTTTTGTCCCCATTGACAATGAATTGGGACAAAACGGAAGCGTTTTTTGCCGGTACTGAGACCCTATGACTGATCTCAATACTGGAAAATAGAAACGCTAGTGTGAAAGTAGCCTAATACAAGTTATGGCTATCACTTTTAGACTTTCCATATTCCCCCCCACCCCCCACAAGTTTAGATTTTAACCCTTTACTGGCCAGCCTGTTTATCGTCTTAGTGATCAAGTTTTTTTTTTTTTTTTTTTGTCGTCACCTTCTAAGAGCTAAGAATTTTTTAATTTATCAGTTAATGCAGCCATACAAGGGCGTGTTTTTTGCAGGTCAAGTTGTAGTTTTTAATGGCACCATTTTGGGGTACTCCTAACTGGGAATGTGAAAAAATAGCATTATTGGCATTGAGTTTTTGTGTTTTGTGTTGTAAATTTAGCGTAGTTCATTTTTCGGCATTATTAACATTAACTTTACTCTCTGGGTCAGCACGATTACAGCGATACCAAATGCACATAGTTTTTGCATTGCTGGATCCCAAGACCCATAACTTTTTTTTTTCTTTTTATTGGTATAATTTTGGAATATATAACACCTTTTTTTCTTTTTGTACAGCGTTCACTGTATGGGATAAGTTACATGATAATTGTGTAGTATGGGTCATTACGGACTCGGCGATACCAAATATGTAGGGGGGGGGGGGGGTTGAAGGGTTTTATTTTAGCAATTTCTAAAGCTTATTTTGTCAATGGGGAAAAAAAGTTGTATTTTTTAAACTTGGAATTTTCTATTTAATAAAATGTAAACTTTTTTTTAACTATTTATTAGTCTCACAAGGAGACTTTAGTAGGCGATGTTTTGATCACTTCTATTATACATTGCATTGCTTATTGTATTATACTGACATCCACCAGCAGAGTTCGCCAGAGAGGCACAGCCTGCTAGATATAAACTGAAGGCTGGCCTTACCGCCATTTGGCCCTAGGCTTCTTGCGTGTCCAGGCCGTTACATGTGAGAGCCAAGCCCCCACTCTGCTGCACAGGAGACCCATGCAGCGCTTATATTGGGCCACCGTAAAAAGTTGGCAGCCCAGCCTAAGACTTCTTAGTGACCGCTGTAAAAAGGCGTATGGGTGGTCACTAAGGGGTTAAGGGCACAGCCACACGTGCAGGTTTTTTTATGCAGTTTTTAAAGCCAAAATCAGGAATGGAGTCATTTATTGAACAGAAATATGCCTATATTAGGCATATTTCTGTCACAGATTGCGGCGCAAAGTTGCTTTGGGCCGCAATCTGCGACTTTTCCCCGTTCACTCCAGGTCTAAAAAAAAGTGGGTGGGGATAGGGATGGGCCGGCAGGTCCGTCTCATTTACCATTTTCTAAGCCGGTTTTAGGAGTAGAAAATGGTCTAAATGTGAGACAGCTCGGAAGTTGTCTTACACTTAGAAGTGGCGATGGATCCACCGAAGTTATGTAGAAGCTGGCGCCTCTTCATAACTTTGGCGAATCCACAACCAGCGCAGGGGCTTATTCATAAATGACCCCTTATGTCTCTTTTTTTTTTTTTATTCCACTCCTCGATTTGGTTTTAAAGACTGCATCAAAAAACCTGCACGTGTGACTGTACCCTTAGGGTCCCTTCACACGGGCGTTGCGGGTGAGGGCCGGATGCGTTAAGGGTGCATTGCGGGAAACCTGTGAGAGTAGGCACGCAATTGTAGTCAGTTTTGTCTGCGATTGCGTTCCGATGTTACATTTTTTTCTGCGCGAGTGCAATGCGTTTTGCAAGTGCGTGAGAAAAAACTGAATGTGGTACCCAGACCCGAACCCGGACTTCTTCACTGAAGTTCGGGTTCGGGTTAGGTGTTCTATTAATTTTATTATTTTCAATTATAACATGGTTATAATGGAAAATAATAGCATTCTTTAATACAGAATGCTAAGTATAATGTTATTTGAGGGTTAAATAATAATAAAAACATAACTCGCCTCATCCACTTGATCGCGCAGGCGGCATAGTCTTCTTTCTTCTTCTTTCAGGACCTGCAAAAGGACCTTTGATGACGTAATCGCGCTCACCACGTGGTGACGTCAACGCAGGTCCTGCTGAATGAAGATAGGATTACGTCATCATTCAATTATGTCATTAAAGGTCCTTTTGCAGGTCCTGAAAGAAGAAGAAAGAAGACTATGCCGGCTGCGCGATCAAGTGGATGAGGTGAGTACATGTTTTTTTTTTACATATATTTTTTTTTAACCCCTCAAGCCACATTTTACTAAGCATTCTGTATGAAGAATGCTATCATTTTCCCTTATAACAATGTTTTAAGGGAAAATAATACAGTGAATAGACTTTAATGGGGTCCGGGGTTGCTCATCCCTATCATCTCCTAGCAACCATGCGTGAAAATCGCACCGCATCCGCACTTGCTTGCGGATACTTGCGATTTTCACGCAGCCCTATTCATTTCTATGGGGCCTGCATTGCGTGAAAAACGCAGAATCTAGAACATGCTGTGATTTTCATGCAACGCACAAGTGATTCGTGAAAATCCCCGCTCATCTGCACAGCCCCATTGAAGTGAATGGGTCCGGATTCAGTGCGGCGCTATGTGTTTACCTCAACCATTGCACCCGCACGGAATTCCTGCCCGTGTGAAAGGGGCCTTAAAGGAAACCTGTCACCGGGATTTTGTGTATAGAGCTGAGGACGTGGGCTGCTAGATGGCCGCTAGCACATCCGCAATACCCAGTCCCCATAGCTCTGTGTGCTTTTATTGTGTCAAAAAACCAATTTGATACATATGCAAATTAACCTGAGATGAGTCCTGTATATGAGATGAGTCAGGGACAGGACTCATATTAGGTTAACTTGCATATGTATCAAATTGGTTTTTTTTACACAATAAAAGCACACAGAGCTATGGGGACTGGATATTGCGGATGTGCTAGCGGCCATCTAGCAACCCATGTCCTCAGCTCTATACCCAAAATCCCGGTGACAGGTTCCCTTTAAGGCTGCAGATTTTCCATCTTCAATTCTGTGCAGCACATCTGCTCCATGTGGCCATTGAGTAACTTATCAGATGCTTTTTTGGAGAAAAAATAAGATTTTACATACATGCAAATCACCTGTGAAAAGAGCCCAATTCTGCACCTCCGCTCCCCTCATCCTCAAATCCCTTCCTAGCTCCTCCGACGTCATTCTGAGGCCACACTGTAATCTCGTGCGTGCACGTTTACTTGTCCCCTGAGCGCCCGCACGGTCTCCCATCCCTGTAGTGGCATCAGCCTCATGGAAAGAACTGCGCATGCACCAGCTTAAAGAAAAACAATAAAGCTGCTATCGGAGACCTCCAATAACATGTAATCAGGTCTATATGCATCATCTTGCTGACAGAGTCCCTTGAAACGCCGCAGCGATCCAGACACGTGCATGAAAGGAATCCATACTGTCAAAACTGGTATTGTCGGAGTGTATGTACTCTGAAATGTTCCACTATCAGGATCTAATGTCATGTTTTACATTTGCATTGAATTTGAATTTCTGATTTTGCCTGCGTGTGAATCTTCTCAAAACTCGCTCCACCAAGGTCCACTGTGTCGAAACGACCGGATTTGCATCTATTCCCGATAACAAACAGGGACTTTGTACCATCAGCAGTTTCCTGATACATGGTTCACATTCCAGTAATATTCCCTCGAGCTGGCATGCTTCACTTTCAGATTGTGTTAACCGCCATATGGTACGGTATTGCGCACATATATATATTTATACCTGTGAGGTCACAAGTGAATGGGATTGAGCTGCAATACCAAGCACCACCACTATACAATGTATGGCGCTATGACTGGTACACTATAAAGAGACTGCAGCTCCTGTTAGATCGTCAGGGGTGCTGGGAGTTGGACCCCCACCGGTTTGGTTTGGATAGTTCAGCAATTTTAACCTCCTGGAAAGCCCTTTTCTTTATCAGTTTGCTTGTATCCCCATATGCATGTTAGATTATCGGCGCTCGGTCTGGATGATGCTAGTCTTCCTTTCTGAAGTCCATGCATACTCTGGTGGCCGTAGATGTGACCAAGCATGTACAGTTTGGTGGGGTTTGACCACAACGCAGAGAACCCCTTTCACTTCAGAGACTCGTCAGTGCACTGCACGTCGGCTTATTCACATTGTATTGCTCTTTATTTTATCATATTTATTCTTGGATCGTTCATCTAATACAGACATTTTGCAAATCTGAGAAACAGACGGTTCCACTGTTATTTGTTCTTTGTGTTTGCGATGAATGTCCAGTCAACGACCATGTAAATGGTATTTCTGTCAGCACCTATGGGTGACGATCACCTGCTGTTTATTGTCCTCAATGCTTTGACTGCCTTTCAGATCCGTTCTGTTAACCAAGAGCCGTCATCTGTGACCACCACTTAACTTCAGTATCATTTGGGTGTCTGAGGTCTACGGGCAGGAGATTGCTGAACACATGCTGAGGAGAATGAGCCTTAGGGCTTATGCACACGACCGTATGTGTTTTGCGGTCCATAAAATACAGGTGACATCCGTTTGTTTTGCTGATCCATTGTAACCATCCATATCCGCAAAACGGACAAGAATAGGACATGTTCTATCCTTTTTGCGGAGCAGACATACGGAAACGGAATGCACACAAAGTAATTTCAGTTTTGTTTTCTTTTTGCGGACCCTTTGAAGTGAAAAACAAAAAACGGAACGGACACGAAAAAAATACATTTATGTGCATGAGCCTTTAAAGGGGACATCCCAAATGGGCATTCTCTGGTTCTATACCTCAGACTAGAGCTACATTGCAACTTGTGGCAACTCAGACATTGAAGGGCATCTGTCAGCAGGTTTGTACCTATGACACTGGCTGACCTGTTACATGTGCGCTTGGCAGCTGAAGACATTTACGTTGGTCCCATGTTCACGTGTCCGCATTGCTGAGAAAAATGATGTTTTAATATATGCAAATGAGCCTCTAGGAGCAACGGGGGCGTTGTTATTACACCTAGAGGCTCTGCTCTCTCTGCAACGGACCCACCCTCTGCACTGTGATTGACAGGACCCGGTGTTATGAGCATTTCCTTGCCTGGCCCCCTATCAATGAAAGTGCAGAAGGGACATTAACCCTCCAGTGGCCGCTGCAGGTGACACTTGTGGCCACCGACAAGCTCAGCAGCTGGACCTGATCACTGGGGTAGTTGTATTCTAAAGTGGGGGTGGGTCACTTGAGAAAGCAACCCCTTCATTTTCTCACTTTGGACATAGTGGGGCATCACTTAGAATACTTTTTTGCTTTCTTGGCTATTTGCTTACTCCGGAATTAGAAAAAAATTCCAAAATAGCACCTTATCGGGCCATGGGTTGTGTCCAGTATTGCAGCTCAGCGCTGTTGAAGTGAAAGGTGCCAACCTGTGGACAGCGCCTTTAAGAACCCACTCTAGACCACACAGCCTTCAGAACGGACAGTAGGGGCTCATATGTGCAATGAAAGCCCCCAGCACATGTCAAATTTATCCATAGGCTCCCAGTACCTTGACAAGGCCAAGATTGTCCTCATCGGTCCTGTTGGGCGGATTAGTGTATGCTCTCCTGTGTACTATTGTTTAGGGAGGCTATAGACAAAGTATGCAAGTGTATTTCTACACAGTGGCATGCCTTAGAGCAGGGTCTCCAGCTGTTATAAAACTACAACTCCCACCATGCACTGCTGTAGGCTGATATCTGTAGGCAATCTGGGCATGCTGGGAGTTGTAGTTTTGCAACAACTGGAGAGCTGCAGGTTGGCCATCCCTGCATTAGAGGCACCGTCAAGAAATCCAGCATACACCTTTATCATACACTTTGAATGACCCTTTAAGCTATGTATGGACATGATCAGCAAGCTGTTGAAAAGCTAAAGCTTCCAGTGCGACCCGTCCACCATGCTGAGAGTTGTAGTTTTGCAACAGCTGGTGAGCTCTATGAAGAGGTGTGGGGGATTTGTAAATTTATTCATGGAATTTATAATCCAAAAAGCAAATTGGTCTCGTACTGGAGCCTTAAGGCTGTATTACACTGGCCGATATTTCGCTAGCGATCATCTTGCAGTGTAATACTGCCGCCGATTGCCCAATGAATGAGCAAATGCTCATTCATTGATCAATTCTGATTTCTAGACATCTTAATAGCGATCTGCCGCCAACAAAACACTAGACCGTATGGGGACGAGTGAGGGCATAATGATCGCTCATCCCCACGCTGTGGAGGAGATCGCTGGATATTGCAGCAGCGGTCTCTTCTGCTATCTAGTAATCTCTTGCTGATCTGCCTGTCTAAGGCTACTTTCACACTAGCGGCAGCCTTCTCCGGTAGGCTGTTCCGGTGGGTGAACAGCCTGCCGGATCTGTGCTGCCGCTAGTGCACACGTGCCGCCGGAGGTCCGCTCTGGCCCCATTGACTATAATGAGGGGGTGGAGTTCTGGCGGCAGCACGGCAAACATGCAGAGAGGCGGACGGAATAACAATCCGACATTTTGTACCTGCCGAAACAGCCTGCCAGAGAAGGCTGCTGCTAGTGTGAAAGTAACCTAATACAGGCTTTACTTTTCCTTATTCTGAGGGTCAGGCCCCCCAAAAAAACTCACATTGACTCCTGTCCTGACTTCTAAAGTCTATGGTCCACCCTGCTTTATTCCTTTTCAGAGGTGTCCCATGCATCCACTGGTGTACTTACCATGGAGTCAGACTACACGACTACTATGAACTCCTTCCCCTGTGTCGACATACACTCACCTAAAGAATTATTAGGAACATCATACTAATACGGTGTTGGACCCCCTTTTGCCTTCAGAACTGCCTTAATTCTACGTGGCATTGATTCAACAAGGTGCTGATAGCATTCTTTAGAAATGTTGGCCCATATTGATAGGATAGCATCTTGCAGTTGATGGAGATTTGAGGGATGCACATCCAGGGCACGAAGCTCCTGTTCCACCACATCCCAAAGATGCTCTATTGGGCTGAGATCTGGTGACCGTGGGGGCCATTTTAGTACAGTGAACTCATTGTCATGTTCAAGAAACCAATTTGAAATGATTCCAGCTTTGTGACATGGTGCATTATCCTGCTGGAAGTAGCCATCAGAGGATGGATACATGTTCTCATTCTGTTTACGCCAAATTCGGACTCTACCATTTGAATGTCTCAACAGAAATCGAGACTCATCAGACCAGGCAACATTTTTCCAGTCTTCAACAGTCCAATTTTGGTGAGCTCGTGCAAATTGTAGCCTCTTTTTCCTATTTGTAGTGGAGATGAGTGGTACCCGGTGGGGTCTTCTGCTGTTGTAGCCCATCCGCCTGAAGGTTGTGCGTGTTGTGGCTTCACAAATGCTTTGCTGCATACCTCGGTTGTAACGAGTGGTTATTTCAGTCAACGTTGCTCTTCTATCAGCTTGAATCAGTCGGCCCATTCTCCTCTGACCTCTAGCATCTACAAGGCATTTTCGCCCACAGGACTGCCGCATACTGGATGTTTTTCCCTTTTCACACCATTCTTTGTAAACCCTAGAAATGGTTGTGCGTGAAAATCCCAGTAACTGAGCAGATTGTGAAATACTCAGACCGGCCCGTCTGGCACCAACAACCATGCCACACTCAAAATTGCTTAAATCACCTCTTTCCCATTCTGACATTCAGTTTGGAGTTCAGGAGATTGTCTTGACCAGGAGCACCCCCCTAAATGCATTGAAGCAACTGCCATGTGATTGGTTGACTGGATAATTGCATTTATGAGAAATAGAACAGGTGTTCCTAATAATTCTTTAGGTGAGTGTAGATTCATGGTATTTCCTGCAGTCACCACTAGGAGGAGCTCAGTACAATGATATGTACAACTTCCATTCAATTCACTGGTAACTAAATTCTCTAGCGGCGGCCCCAGGCAGCCAGTTTTATCGTGTACTGATGGGAAGCAGGCAATATAGAGCTATTAGGACAGTTGTCTGGTTTAGATACGTAGAGAAATACAGGGAGTGCAGAATTATTAGGCAAGTTGTATTTTTGAGGATTAATTTTATTATTGAACAACAACCATGTTCTCAATGAACCCAAAAAACTCATTAATATCAAAGCTGAATATTTTTGGAAGTAGTTTTTAGTTTGTTTTTAGTTTTAGCTATTTTAGGGGGATATCTGTGTGTGCAGGTGACTATTACTGTGCATAATTATTAGGCAACTTAACAAAAAACAAATATATACCCATTTCAATTATTTATTTTTACCAGTGAAACCAATATAACATCTCAACATTCACAAATATACATTTCTGACATTCAAAAACAAAACAAAAACAAATCAGTGACCAATATAGGCACCTTTCTTTGCAAGGACACTCAAAAGCCTGCCATCCATGGATTCTGTCAGTGTTTTGATCTGTTCACCATCAACATTGCGTGCAGCAGCAACCACAGCCTCCCAGACACTGTTCAGAGAGGTGTACTGTTTTCCCTCCTTGTAAATCTCACATTTGATGATGGACCACAGGTTCTCAATGGGGTTCAGATCAGGTTAACAAGGAGGCCATGTCATTAGATTTTCTTCTTTTATACCCTTTCTTGCCAGCCACGCTGTGGAGTACTTGGACGCGTGTGATGGAGCATTGTCCTGCATAAAAATCATGTTTTTCTTGAAGGATGCAGACTTCTTCCTGTACCACTGCTTGAAGAAGGTGTCTTCCAGAAACTGGCAGTAGGACTGGGAGTTGAGCTTGACTCCATCCTCAACCCAAAATGGCCCCACAAGCTCATCTTTGATGATGCCAGCCCAAACCAGTACTCCACCTCCACCTTGCTGGCGTCTGAGTAGGACTGGAGCTCTCTGCCCTTTACCAATCCAGCCACGGGCCCATCCATCTGGCCCATCAAGACTCACTCTCATTTCATCGGTCCATAAAACCTTAGAAAAATCAGTCTTGAGATATTTCTTGGCCCAGTCTTGACGTTTCAGCTTGTGTGTCTTGTTCAGTGGTGGTCGTCTTTCAGCCTTTCTTACCTTGGCCATGTCTCTGAGTATTGCACACCTTGTGCTTTTGGGCACTCCAGTGATGTTGCAGCTCTGAAATATGGCCAAACTGGTGGCAAGTGGCATCTTGGCAGCTGCACGCTTGACTTTTCTCAGTTCATGGGCAGTTATTTTGCGCCTTGGTTTTTCCACACGCTTCTTGCGACCCTGTTGACTATTTTGAATGAAACGCTTGATTGTTCGATGATCACGCTTCAGAAGCTTTGCAATTTTAAGAGTGCTGCATCCCTCTGCAAGATATCTCACTATTTTTGACTTTTCTGAGCCTGTCAAGTCCTTCTTTTGACCCATTTTGCCAAAGGAAAGGAAGTTGCCTAATAATTATGCACACCTAATATAGGGTGTTGATGTCATTAGACCACACCCCTTCTCATTACAGAGATGCACATCACCTAATATGCTTAATTGGTAGTAGGCTTTCGAGCCTATACAGCTTGGAGTAAGACAACATGCATAAAGAGGATGATGTTGTCAAAATACTCATTTGCCTAATAATTCTGCACTCCCTGTATAGTGTTCAGATAGAGCATCTTTTTGTTTTTCTTTTGTGAAAAATTACTACACTTAAAAAACTATATACTCCTTACAAATCTCCTAGGGGGGCATACTAAAGTTTTGTTATGGGGACATATAAGAACTGTGCACTCTCCTACATGCATCCAGAATTCTTTCTTGCTCTTGACTATCGCCCATGATAAAATGTCTTGTTTGTCTTCAGTATTTAGCTGGGAACGGCCACATCTGCTGTTTATTCCAAAAGGAGATAAGTACAGTAAAGTAGGAAACCTATGGGAAAGGTAATGCAAAAGAACAGAGCTTATCTTCTCCAGTATTGTGTAATAAGGAAGGGAAATCAAGCAGTGAGGCCAATAGTCACCTATTATACCCCCCAGAACCACACACATATGTAAACACCTATGATAGACACCCCTAGCGCTTCCATAGAGGCAGACGAGTCTTCTGTGAGATGCAACCTGCTGAGCTCCAAGAGTAGAGCACTGGGTAACATTTCTCCCTCAGGCAAAAGCGTAGGGGGACCTCTAGTGGGTGCTGGTAACTTAGAAGAGACACGGAAAAAGAAAATACATTCGTGTGCATGAGCCCTAAGACTGATCCCTCGGAAGCAAAGTCGAGTTCGGTTTCACGTTTTAAAGTGGTTTTCCACTTTAAAAATGAATAACCGAAGTTATTCAACAAAGTCATCGGAGCCCATACAGTCTAATACAGTACAGAGACGGATCTCCGTACAGCATTAATGCGAAGTTATGAGCGACGGGGCTTCGGATGTAACATCTGAAACTCGCTTTGCTCATCTCTAAATACTTCCATACATATGACATCTGATGGAGCATGCTCCGTTTTTTTCGGTTGAATTAGTGGAGTCTGGCAAAAAATGCTTATACCTATTTTCGATATCCTACAGAGGTACAGTAAAGGCCTCATACAATTCTATATGTGGGCGAGAGCTCCGTACAAACTGAGCCATCGTACAACTATGTGTGTTAGGCCTAAATTTAAAGAAGCACTCCAGTTTATTTATTTTTTATTTTTATTATTTATTTATTATTATTTTTCTATATATTATTTGTTACATCCTAACTCTCCTGTGTGACTGACTTCCTGTGAACTACAGGATAGAAGAAAAAAAGAACCAGCGCCCCATAGTGTAAAACTGTATCTTAAAGGTATAGCTGTACAAGTATACGTGCGCTTACCAGATATAGAATAAAGTAAGCATAAGATATCCACGAAGAAAGCCCAGGGAATGGCGTTCCACGTGCGGTCTGGAAGTAGGCTGCAGCTCCCTCTGTGCGATCCCCAGATGGTGATCCCAATGGAAGATTATAAGGATAATATATAAGAACAGATTCGGGACGCTGCCGTTCCAGGGTAAAATGGCAATTTATTGACAAAAAGGTAAAAAGCACAATGCCTTTTGCTGATGGTCTGTCAGCTTCCTCAAGTGCAGATATACATAGACAATGAAGGTGCAATAAATTACAAATAGCGAATTTGCAGGCAGAATAGATAATAAATACAAAATTTAAGTTCATCATGAAGGTGCAATTATTAGTACAGGAACGAATTCAGTCAGAAATATATAAATTATTATAGTTTATAGAGATGAAAAAGCTCATAAAATATAACAGGAATGAAATAAGTGAGTGAAAACAAATGCTGGACATGTGGCAGACGGACTTGTGGAAGAAGAGGAAATACTGTGATGACATTGCTGGGGCGATATTCAAGTGGGAGACCAAAAGGAATCGCAGAAACGATAGTGATGGGCGTGTCAAGATGAGAATAATAAAAAGTAAGTAAATGTCATATAAAACATAAAATAAAAAAGTGATAAAAGGTATTAGACCTGTTGAAAACAGAGAATAACAATAAAAATGATTGTAGTTGGGAAGCAAGTGCTCACTAAAAAGCACTAAAAAAAAACATAAAATCGTATGTGCGCGAATCGCAGAACAAGACAATGACCAGGTATAGTCACTATGACCAATACAGGGCAGTACCAGTCCTTTATTTGATGTATTCAATCACTTCAATCAAACCACTGGGATGAAAAACTTCGGAATAATATTATACGGAGATCCACCTCTTTTACAGCATTAAAATATATGGGCTCCGATAAGCCAAAGTATGTTATTCGCAGAGTTGTGCTTGGCTTTGTTAAATAACTTCAGTAGTTGTATTTTAAAGTGGAAAGCCACTTTGAAACTTTAAACCGAACTCTGCTTCAGGTCCAACTAGTACCTCGGAACCAAAGCCAAGTTTGGTTTCAAGTTTTAAAGGGGTTTTCCACTTTAAAAATCAACTACCAAAGTTATTCAACGAAGTCGCGTGCGACTTTGCGAATAACGTCCTTCGCCTCATCAGAGCCCATACATTTTAATACTGTATGGAGAAGAATCTCCGTACAATATTATTCTGAAGTTTTGAACGAAGCGTCTTCAGATAAAGCTTGCTTTCCTCAACCCTAGTTCTAATGGGATGGCACCTGTTCTAAAATAAAAACTTTTAAAAGATATGGATCATTGCTATGTAATGTTGCAAAATGGCGGGATACACTGTGGTCCATTTTTTTTTTTATGTTTAAAGGGGTTTTCCAGGAATAAGAAAAATAAAAATACTTAATTATTACTTTATTATAAATATATTCCCAAATACCTTTCATTAGTTATAGTGGCTCATTTTGTCTGGGGAGCAATCATAAGGAGAAATAAAATGGCCGCTGTACTATTAGTACACATAAAACCTGTCCTAATCCCACAGCAGGACAAGTTAGATCCTGAATATAGTTAAGGCCTCATGCACACGACCGTATTTTTTCACGGTCCGCAAAACGGGGTTCCGTTGGTCCGTGATCGGTGACCGTTTTTTCGTCCGTGGGTCTTCCTTGATTTTTGGAGGATCCACGGACATGAAAAAAAAGTTGTTTTGGTGTCCGCCTGGCCGTGCGGAGCCAAACGGATCCGTCCTGAATTACAATGCAAGCCAATGGGGACGGATCCGTTTGACGTTGACACAATATGGTGCAATTTCAAACGGATCCGTCCCCCATTGACTTTCAATGTAAAGTCAGGAGTTAATATACCATAGGATCAGAGTTTTCTCCAATCCGATGGTATATTTTAACTTGAAGCGTCCCCATCACCATGGGAACGCCTCTATGTTAGAATATACTGTCGGATATGTGCACCTGAGGGGTTAATTGTGCATATCATAGCCCCCTGTAAGAGATCAGGGGCTGCTAGGCAGCAGGGGGCAGACCCCCCTCCCTCCCCAGTTTGAATATCATTGGTGGCCAGTGTGCGGCCCCCACCACCGCCCCCCCTCCCCCTCCCTCTATTGTATTATCATTGGTGGCCAGTGTGCGGCCCCCCCTCCCTCCCTCTATTGTATTATCATTGGTGGCCAGTGTGCGCCCCCCCTCCCTCCCTCTATTGTAATATCATTGGTGGCCAGTGTGCGGCCTCCCCTCTGCCCCCCCCCCCCGATCATTGGTGGCAGCGGAGAGTTCCGATCGGAGTCCCAGTTTAATCGCTGGGGCTCCGATCGGAACCATGGCAGGACGCTACTGCAGGCCTGGTTGCCATGGTTACTTAGCAATATTACAATATTATAAGCATCATACTTACCTGCTGCGCTGTCTGTGACCGGCCGGGAGCTCCTCCTACTGGTAAGTGACAGGTCTGTGCGGCGCATTGCTTAATGATCTGTCACTTACCGGTAGGAGGAGCTCCCGGCCGGTCACAGACAGCGCAGCAGGTAAGTATGATCGGAGCCCCAGAGCGATTAAACTGGGACTCCGATCGGAACTCTCCGCTGCCACCAATGATCGGGGGGGGGGGGGGGGGGGGAGGCCGCACACTGGCCAACAATGATATTAATACAATAGAGGGGGGGCCGCACACTGGCAACCAATGATAATACAATAGAGGGAGGGCCGGGGGGGCCGCACACTGGCCACCAATGATATTAATACAATAGAGGGGGGGCCGCACACTGGCAACCAATGATAATACAATAGAGGGAGGGCCGGGGGGGGCGCACACTGGCCACCAATGATAATACAATAAAGGGAGGGAGGGGGGGCCGGGGGAGGCCGCACACTGGCCACCAATGATATTACAATAGAGGGAGGGGGGGCCGGGGGGCGCACTGGCCACCAATGAAATTTAAACTGGGGAGGGAGGGGGGTCTGCCCCCTGCTGCCTGGCAGCCCCTGATCTCTTATAGGGGGCTATGATATGCACAATTAACCCCTCAGGTGCAGCACCTGAGGGGTTAATTGTGCGGATCACAGCCCCCTGTAAGAGATCGGGTGCTGCCAGGCAGCAGGGGGCAGTCATGTACACAGTTCGTAGTATATTCTAACTAGAAGCGTCCCTATCACTATGGGAACGCCTCTGTGTTAGAATATACTGTCGGATATGAGTTTTCACGAAGTCAAAACTCATCTCTGAAAAAGCTTTTATGCAGACGGATCTTCGGATCCGTCTGTATGAAAGTAGCCTACGGCCACGGATCACGGACGCGGATGCCAATCTTGTGTGCATCCGTGTTCTTTCACGGACCCTTGAATGGGTCCGTGAACCGTTGTCCGTCAAAAAAATAGGACAGGTCCTATTTTTTGGACGGACAGGAAACACGGATCACGGATGCGGCTGCAAAACTGTGCATTTTCAGATTTTTCCACGACCCATTGAAAGTCGATGGGTCCGCGAAAAAAAAAACGGAAAACGGCACAACGGCCACGGATGCACACAACCGTTTTTTTTTGCGGTCTGCAAAAACGGGTTCCGTTTTCCCGTGATCCGTGACCGTTTTTTCGTCCGTGGGTCTTCCTTGATTTTTGGAGGATCCACTTGACATGAAAAAAAAAAAGTCGTTTTGGTGTCCGCCTGGCCGTGCAGAGCCAAACGGATCCGTCCTGACTTACAATGCAAGTCAATGGGGACGGATCCGTTTGACGTTGACACAATATGGTGCAATTGCAAACGGATCCATCCCCCATTGACTTTCAATGTAAAGTCAGGAGTTAATATACCATAGGATCGGAGTTTTCTCCAATCCGATGGTATATTTTAACTTGAAGCGTCCCCATCACCATGGGAACGCCTCTATGTTAGAATATACCATCGGATTTGAGTTACATCGTGAAACTCATATCCGACAGTATATTCTAACACAGAGGCGTTCCCATGGTGATGGGGACGCTTCTAGTTAGAATATACTACGAACTGGGTACATGACTGCCCCCTGCTGCCTGGCAGCACCCGATCTCTTTCAGGGGGCTGTGATCCGCACAATTAACCCCTCAGGTGCCACACCTGAGGGGTTAATTGTGCGTATCTTAGTCCCTGTAAGAGATCAGGGGCTGCCAGGCAGGAGGGGGCAGACCCGGCCAGTGCGGCCCCCCCGCCCCCCCTCCCTCCCTCTATTGTATTATCATTGGTGGCCAGTGTGCGGCCTCCCCCCCGATCATTGGTGGCAGTGGAGAGTTCCGATCGGAGTCCCAGTTTAATCGCTGGGGCTCCGATCGGTAACCATGGCAACCAGGACGCTACTGCAGGCCTGGTTGCCATGGTTACTTAGCAATATTACAATATTAGAAGCATCATACTTACCTGCTGCGCTGTCTGTGTCCGGCCGGGAGCTCCTCCTACTGGTAAGTGACAGGTCTGTGCGGCGCATTGCTTAATGATCTGTCACTTACCAGTTACCAGTGCCATGGTTACCGATCGGAGCCCCAGCGATTAAACTGGGACTCCGATCGGAACTCTCCACTGCCAACCAGGCCTGCAGTAGCGTCCTGGTTGCCATGGTTACCGATTGGAGCCCCAGCGATTAAACTGGGACTCCGATCGGAACTCTCCGCTGCCACCAATGATCGGGGGGGGGAGGGGAGGCCGCACACTGGCCACCAATGATAATACAATAGAGGGAGGGAGGGGGGCCGCACACTGGCCACCAATGATATTACAATAGAGGGAGGGGGGGGCCGGGGGGGGCGCACACTGGCCGCCAATGATAATACAATAAAGGGAGGGAGGGGGTCCGGGGGAGGCCGCACACTGGCCACCAATGATATTACAATAGAGGGAGGGGGGGGCCGCACTGGCCACCAATGAAATTAAAACTGGGGAGGAAGGGGGGTCTGCCCCCTGCTGCCTGGCAACCCCTGATCTCTTATAGGGTGCTATGATATGCACAATTAACCCCTCAGGTGCAGCACCTAAGGGGTTAATTGTTCGGATCACAGCCCCCTGTAAGAGATCGGGTGCTGCCAGGCAGCAGGGGGCAGTCATGTACACAGTTCGTAGTATATTCTAACTAGAAGCCTCCCCATCACTATGGGAACGCCTCTGTGTTAGAATATACTGTCGGATATGAGTAACCTACGGCCACGGATCACAGACGCGGATGCCAATCTTGTGTGCATCCGTGTTCTTTCACGGACCCATTGACTTGAATGGGTCCGTGAACCGTTGTCCGTCAAAAAAATAGGACAGGTCATGTTTTTTTGACGGACAGGAAACACGGATCACGGATGCGGCTGCAAAACGGTGCATTTTCCGATTTTTCCACGGACCCATTGAAAGTCAATGGGTCCGCGAAAAAAAACGGAAAACGGCACAACGGCCACGGGTGCAGACAACGGTTGTGTGCAGGAGGCCTTAGTAAGATCTTCAGCTGAATCTCTGTAGGAATGAAGGAGACATGAAGTACAGACAGAAGGGTGTGGGTGACGCTAATGAGCAGCAGCACTTGTATGCAGTCTCCATTACCACAGTCTGTCCTGTCCATCCTCTCCGTACTTCATGTGTCCTCATGGACTCCATTACCACAGAGATTCAGTTGAAGATCTTATCAGCTGTATATTAGGCTGGGTTCACACTTGAGCGTTTTACAGCGCGTTCAAACGCGCTGTAAAACGCTCAACACATGAAAACCAATGCTTCCCTATGGCCCTGGTTCTCACTTGAGCGTTTTACAGCGCGTTTGAACGCGCTGAAAAACGCCCTACGCTCTTTGGGGCGTTTTGTCGCGCGTTTGCGGCCATAGGACACTGCTGTCAATCACACAAACGAGCGTAATACGCGTGTTGACTATGGACAAAAACGCGCGTTAAACACGCATATCAAATACGCTCAAGTGTGAACCCAGCCTTAAGGATCATAATCCGTGACAAGTAGAGCAGAGATGGGGCACCTCTTTAGCTCAGTGTTGTGAAGTAACTTGTCCTGCTGTGTGATTAGGAAAAGTTTTATGTGTACTAATAGGACGGCGGCCATTTTATTTCTCCCAATGATTGCTCCCTAGACAAAACAAGACATTATAACTAATTAAAGGTATTTGGGAATATATTTATAATAAAGTAATATTTAAGTATTTTCATTTTCTCGATTCCCGGAGAACCCCTTTAATGTTTAAGTAATGAGTAAGTTTGTATGGTGCTTCCAACATATTGTAGCCTGCAAGGGCATTGTAACATATAAATGTCATAGTCACTGGCACAAGTAAAATATTTGGAAATCTGAAATCTTTCTGTAGTGACAAAGAAATGAAAAGAGGTATGGGCATGTGCTATAGTGGCACCGCATAAACAGTTGGCTCCACCATGTTTAAAGTTGCCTGGTTGGTGTGCAGGAGTGGAGAGCACAGATTGGCTGGTAATTTCCTTAACACCACTAGGTGGCACTATATTCTTAAGGTTTCATCCCCTTCTGAATGTAAGTTTTGATTTGGGGGGGAACGATTTGAGACAAGATGGGTTTTTAATTAAAATATGCCAATTTTGTTTTTATTGTCTATTTTGCCTGCAAATTCGCTATCTGTAATTTATTGCACCTTGATTGGTACCACCCCCTAATCTCGATGTATGTGTATATATACCTGGATCTGCACCTGAGGAAGCTGACAGACCATCATTTTACCCTGGAATGGAACCCCCCCCCCCCCGAATCTGTTATCTATTATCTTCATTGTGAACTACAGGATGACATCATCCCCAAATCCAAATCTGTCCTGGCAGCTCTCTGGCCCCACCACTCTTTCCATGTTCTTATGTATATCTCTGTATGCTGTTGAAGATATAGGGGAAAATTGATCATTCCCTTTGCGCCTGAAAAATGGTGTTAAAAAGTAAAAAAATTGTCACATCTCCCCTTTTTCGCCTTCCTCCCCACTTTTCTAAAAGGGGAGTGGTAAGGGCAGGGAATGGCCAGTCGCTTCAACAAATTTGTCTTAATTTACGCCAACTCTGAGTTGTCGTTAATTACTGGTTAGGCACACAGACTGCAGGAGGATGCGCCTAATTTATGATGAGGTGTGCGTCTCGTCATAAATTAAGTACATCCTCCGGCAGCGCACACAGATAAAGACAGACACAGAAAGCGCCAGTCTTGATAAATCTCCCCCATAATGTCTCCCCTATCTGAGTGCAGATATATAGTAGGTGAGTGTATACACTGATTAGCTGCAGTTATATAAACCTCCTGATTCACACTGCCTTTCTGTACTATCTGTGTGTGCTGACTCTCCAGTGTAGTTCTGTGATATAAAGCTTCAAACTGGTCCCCCTGCTTCCTGCATGTAAGAGCTGACAGGGCATAGAGGGGAGGTAGGCACAAGCTGCAGAACATGGACACACTGCAGTGTGAGGGGACGGCAGATGTGTCACTACTTTTTTATGGCTGCCCTCAGAGGACACAGAGCAGTACAGATTGATGAGCTTCTGACCCCTCTGTCTCTGCTAAGCATGATGGAAGATGTAGGATCCATTAGGAAAACCATATCTGAGGGGAGAAGGAGTCAAGATGACTGACAACCAACAAATTACACATCAAATGAAACAGGTATACACAAGGCATACACCAGAGACTCTATCTTATTCTTTAACCCATTCACTTCTCTGGAGCGATGTGTAAACATGACGCCCGCTCGCATGTGCATCGGACGTCATGGCCGGCAGATCTCTGCTTTTTCAAACAGCAGAGACCTGCGGCTAATTTCAGTGACCGGCAATAATGCTGATCGTGGTAATTAAATGCTTTAGATGCCGTGACCAAGTGAGGTCACAGCATCTAAATGCGCAAAAAAAACGCTCTACCGATGCCCCTGGTGGCCAAAGTGGGCATCGGTAGTTGCGCTAAATACTTTCAGCCTCGCTGACGAGGCTGAAAGTATTCATGCTGCAATTCTTATTTTGGTCACCAGATGGCGGGCCAGGATAAGAAATGAGCAAATTAGGGTTTTAATGTCAATTTAAAATTCCCTGATAGAAGAAAATCAAAAATTAAAAAAACATTATTTATAGGCTCATATAAGAGCTTCAAAATGATCACAAAAAAAAATTATGTTGGAAAATATATAAAAAATATAAAACTATAAATCACCCCCCTTTCTGTATAATTGAAAAAATAAATACCTAAATAACAATAAATATAAACATCATGGGTATCATCGTGACCGAAAATGCCTATACTATTAAAATATATAAAAAAATATTCCAATACGGCATAATGGAAAAAAGGGTCAAAATGGCCAATTTACCATTTTTTCATTGCTTCTCTTACCCCAAAAAATGTAATAAAATGTGATAAAAAAGACACACACACTCTTGTATCAATAAAAACTACAGATTGTTCCACAAAAAATGAGCCCCTAAACAGCTCAGTAGACATAAGTATAAAAAAGTTATGGGGGTCAGAATATGATGATGTAAAAAAAAAAAAAAAGTTTTTATCAAAGTTTTATTTTGTTTTTACACTATTTAGACATAAAACACCTACATATATGGGGTATCGTTGTAATCATACTGACCCAGAGAAAGATGGGCATGGGTCAGTTTTGCCATAAACGAAACGCAGTGGGAACAAAACCCGTAAAACTGTGGAGGAATTGTGTTTTTTTTCCAATTCCACCCCATTTGGAATTTTTTTTACCGCTTCCAACTACATTTTATGCCATAATTAATGGTGGCATTGGAAAGTACAACCTGTCAACCTGTCCTGCAAAAAATAAGCCCTCATACAGCTACGTGACCGAAAATATAAAAAAGTTATGGCTCCCGGAAAATGAAAACGCAAAAAACAAAAAAACCTCCAGTATCCAGAGGGTTAATAATGGCATATCCTGCACTATGTAGGCAAATAAAAAAAGTCCACGAGTGCTTATTCAAAGGGGTTGTCAGAGATTTTGATATTTGTGGACTATTCTCAGGATAGACCATCAATATCAGACCAATTGTGGTCCAACTCCCAGCACCCCCACTGATCAGCTGTTTGACATGGCCAGTGAGCACTGCGGCCTCTTCCTAGGCCCGTGATGTCATGTTTATCAGCCACATTTAGCATTCACAGCCGCAATCCAGTAGACAACACCGCGTTTGGTCAGCTCCAAGAAGGCCATGGTACTCACTGGAGCCACTTGCAGCTGATTGGCAGGTGGTGCCAGGTGTTGGACCACCCACGATCACATACTGATCTATCCTGAGGAGTCATCAATATACCTAGTAACAGGTTGGGTTGGACATCTATGTTGTGAATAGGTGATAAACCTCTGATCACTGAGGGCCCCATCAATGGAACCACTAGATCACTAGAAAGCCTCCTATTTTATCTCACTGCATGACCACAGCGAGGAGTCTGAAAGGAGCAGTGGTCCGGCAATCGCACTACTGCTCCATCCATTGATGGAAACAGATAAGTCAGTCTCATAGAAGTGAATGGAGCGGTGGACTGAAAAGCACACTACTCAGAGAATTCAGAGAAGGGATCTCATGGTCACCCATTGTCAAGATTAACAGGGTCCTCAGCAGTCAGACCCCTGGTGATCTAACATTTATTTATTTGGTGGATAAGGTGATAAATACACTCAGAACACAAAAAAATAATGCACCAAGATGTATTTTATAGAATGAAATGAAACTTTCTGTGTGTGACTGTAGTGATTATATATGAAAGTGATTACAATATTAGAGCGAAAGGTTACGTTTACAGTGTTGCTCGCTTAGATTCTAATCAAAAAATTTTATCGTGAATATCGCCACTTCGAGAATTCACGAAGATGTAGAATATAGAGCTATATATTCGTAATCGCGAATATTCTAGATTTTTTTTTTTCATCAGTAACCTCCCTTCTTGCTTGTGGGCCAATGAGAAGGATGCAATATCTTTGTCTGAGCTTAGCACCATTCCTAGCAACCAATAGGAAAGTTGCCTACCCCTTACTATATAAGAACCTCCCCAGCAGCCATTTTCTGCTGTTTTTTGCAGTTCTGAGAGAGAGAGCAGTGACATTGCTGTGCTCTGTGCCTTCATCTGGATCCTATTCCTTATCCAATTACATTAGATAGTTAGCTCGTATATATAATACAGATAGTTAGTGGGAGATGGAAAGTCCACAGAACACAAACATTCACCTCGTTAGCAGTTTCTCATCAGTGGTCCCCAGCAGGCTTTAGGGGCCTGTTTTCCAGCATGCGGCTCTCAGCCCTTTTGCACGGCACACAACTTCAGATCCCAAACCACAGACTCCACAGCTTCACTGTGAGATGGAGGATAATCCACACCACCTGATTAATGGTGACTGTTTTTATAAGCCTCCCAAGACCCGGCCTGGAACGTGGGGAGTAGCCACCCACCCAGCACTTTGGCTACTCCCAGTAAGAGCTGTCCCGGATTGGCTTTACAGCCATACAAAACAGTTGAACTGTCAGACTCCAAAGCAATAATGACACTTCAGAAAAAAAAACAGCTCTTACCTCACTGAGACCAGGAACCAAGGTTGACACATACCGACCATCAATGATGGCCCTTGTTCCTTCCTACATACCTCCCCCCTTTGTTTAACCCTGAGGGGGTGGACACACATTAAACAGTGTACCCGGGACAAGGCATCCACATTTCCTAGTAACCGGCCTGCCCTGTGTTCCACTGAAAATTTGAAATTTTGCAAAGACAGAAACCACCGGGTGAGTCGGGCATTTCTGTCCTTGGCCTGGCTCATCCATTTCAGAGGGGAGTGGTTGGTCACCAGACGAAACTTTCTTTTCAGCAAATTATAGCGGAGAGAGGTAATACCTTGTACTGATACAGCCCCTCTGGTGTGATGAAAGACGTTTTTCCTTTGCAGCCTCCGTCAAGGGTACCTGCTAGTACCCTTTGGTGAGGTCCAACACAGAAAAATACCGGGCTTGGCCTAACTTCTCAATAAGCTCATCTACTCGGGCATGGGATATGCGTCAAACTTGGAAAACTCATTAAGTTTGCGGAAGTCATTACAGAATCGTAATGTCCCGTCCGGCTTGGGTATTAAGACTATCGGACTGGCCCATTCACTTTTTGACTCCGATGACACCTAGCTATAACAACAGCTGCACTTCTTCCGAGATGGCTTGTCGCCGTGACTCAGGTACCAGGTATGGTTTCAACCGGATTCTGACCTGAGGCTCAGTGACAATGTCATGTCGGATGACAGAAGTGCGTCCAGGGAGGTCCGAAAACACATCCGTGTTTCTGCTGACGAACTCCCTGGCCTTCTGAGTCTGTTTAGAGGAAAGGTTGTCAGCAATCTTTAGTGTGGCAACTGCTTCCCTTGTATCAGACTGCGGGACTGGAAACTTTACCCCCAGAAAACCCGGCCGGGGGCTGTTGTCCGTACTGGTCTCCCTATCTTTCCACGGTTTCAACAAGTTTACATGGTACACCTACTCTGGCTTTCTCCTCCCGGGCTGGTGTACCTTGTAGGTTACCTCCCCAACTTTTTCAAGCACTTCGTAGGGACCCTGTCACCTAGCCAGGAACTTTCTGTCCACCGTTGGCACCAGAACAGAAACCCGATCTCCCGGGTTAAAATTCAGAGCCCGGCGATTATAGACCCTACTCGATAGGCCCTAACGAGCTGCAATACTGTCTCTATCCACTCTTTCATTTGAGTGACATACTCAATCACACTTTTATGCGGTGTGGGTTGTTGTTCCCACGCCTCTTTGGCTATGTCTAACAACCCACGCGGATGTTGGCCATACAGCAGAGGCTTGGGGCACCTCTCGCACTGCGAACATGAGATAGGGCAGTAGCAGATCCCAATCCCTTCCATATTTAGACAACACCCACTTTAACATGTTTTTCAAAGTTTGATTAAACCTTTCAACCAGGCCGTCCGTTTGCAGGTGATATTCGGACGTCCGCAACTGTTTGATCTGTAGTTTATTGAGTTCCCTCATGACTTTTGACATAAAAGGGGTCCCCTGGTCGGTCAGAATTTCTTTAGGTAGGCCCACTTGGGAAAACACCTCCACTAACTCTTTGGATATGAGTTTGGCTGAGGTATGTCGTAGTGGCACCGCCTTCGGGTATCGAGTGGCGTAGTCGAGGATGAGCAAGATGTGTTGGTGCCCTCTAATGGACTTCGGTACTGGGCCTATGAGATCCATAGCGATCCGTTCAAATGGAACCTAAATAATTGGGAGAGGGACCAGGGGACTACGGAAATGTGGCTGGGGGCTGGTTATCTGGCAGGTTGGGCAAGACTTGCAATACTCTACCTCTCTGAACACACTGGGACAGTAGGACCGCTGTAGAATCCGGTCCTGCATTTTCTGCTGGCCCAGGTGTCCCCCAAGAACATGTTGGTGGGCTAACTCCAACACAAGCTTGCGATATGCCTTGGGCACCACCAACTGTTCAATATGCTCACCCCGTAGTTGATTTACCCGATGCATCATCTCCTGTTGAACCACAAAACGGGGGAACATAGACTCGGCCCCCGGTTGTCGCGGCTCACCTTCAACTACTACCACATTTTCCCAGGCTCGATATAGAGTTGGGTCCTGGTGCTGTGCTGTACCAAAAATATCTCCGGAGACATTGAGGTCTGCCAGCTCAGGACCCGGCGGCAAGTCCTCCGTGTCTCCCACCATCACACTTAGCGGGGTTGTCTCCCCCTCTTCCACTGAAGTGGCGGTCACCCCTACCGCTGGCTCTTCGGACTCAGGTTCCCATGGTTCTGGTTTTCCCCCTGAGCCGGTCCACTTTGCTAGGGTTACGTCTGTCTCACAGGTATCGGTAACTTTTGTGCCGGGAAACCGGGGAGTCTCTCCCAATTATTAGTTCATACTGTAATTTTGTGGCGACGGCCACCTCATGAGTCCACCTGCCAGCCACCATTTACAGAGAGACCAGGGCGGTGTGATAGTCCTTTAAGTCTCCATGAATGCACACAACGCTGACTTTTCGGCCAGTATACTCGGCGGGCCGCTCTTACCAGGGACACCAGGCTCCCTGAATCCAGCAGTGGCACTGCCAGAATGTCCCCCACTTCCACCTGGCACAGGTGGCTATTGTCTATAGTCTCAGAGGTACCTGTGGCACACAACTTCCTGGCATACAATGAGTGGCGGTAGCCATAGTTGGTATCCATGGGTTCACCCTGATGGGGACAGTCGGCCCTTATGTGTCCAGGCTCCTAACACCGCTAGCAGACCACCGGGGCTGGGTCTGCAGCGGATACGTCCGGGCGGGTTTTGCTGGCACCAGCCGCCGGGTCTGGGGTGGAGATTTTTGGGGTTTGACGGGCCCCCTCCCAAAAGAACCCCCCTGTAGTTTCCTGGTGACCTTGTAGCGCTCCACCAGGTCGACCATCTCTAAGGCATTACCAGGAGACACCTGGCCGATCCAGTGCTGGGACACTCCTGCTGCTTGCAACGCCATCACATGTTGTAATAGTAGCTGGTTAGTTTCCTGCTGCTGCTTGTTAGCCTCCCGCTGCTCCAAGTTAGCCTCCACAAGGGCTTTCACGACCGCCTTCATTTTGTCACGGGACACGGGTCGCAACCTTGCCCGCTTAATATAGGACATACATTCGTGCCGGGAAAAACGAAAAATATTTTCGGCCTTCGGGCCTGCCTCACTGCGTTTGCCCGCATCCGACACCAATTGTGGGGTTTCGATCTGGTAGGCAGGTTAGCGGACGCAGTATAGAGGCAATCACAAAGTCTTTAACTTAAATAGTTCAGTGTTTATTCACACAGAAGGCAAAACAAAATAACAGTTCGCAGTCTTGGTGTTTGTTTACACCATGGAAAGTCCACAGAACACAAACATTTACCTTGTTAGCAGTTTCTCATCAGTGGTCCCCAGCAGGCTTTGGGGGCCTGTTTTCCAGCATGCGGCTCTTAGCCCTTTTGCACAGCACACAACTTCAGATCCCAAACTACAGACTCCACAGCTTCACTGTGAGATGGAGGATAATCCACACCACCTGAATAATGGTGACTGTTTTTATAAGCCTCCTAAGACCCGGCCTGGAACGTGGGGAGTAGCCACCCACCCAGCACTTTGGCTACTCCCAGTAAGAGCCGTCCCGGATCAGCTTTACAGCCATACTAAACAGTTGAAGTGTCAGACTGCGAAGCAATAATGACACTTCAGGAAAAAAACGGCTCTTTCCTCACCGAGGCCAGGAACCTCGGTGACATGTATCGACCATCAATGATGGCCCCTTGTTCCTTCCTACAATACTTAGTGCACCAATCAGTAATATCTACTCATACCTGATAAAATGTGAAGTTGCATGATTTGCACCAAAAATATGTGCATCATTAGTGCCGATTTTCGTGAATATATTGGAGCACAGTGCTGTAATGTAAAATTACTTACAGTGATCAGGAGTCACGAAAATTGCTGCCAACCATTTTCTCCAGTCTCAGGAAACTTCTAGCAGCTAGAAAAATGCAGCAAAAGGGAGCCACGCCTGTGTTGCGCGCGCAATATGCGCATATTACATTGCTGATTTTCGCAATCAAGAATATACTGACTGGAGATCATGAATTCGTGAATTTATGGCGAATATTAGGCCAAAAATTCGCAAATTATCGTGATTTCGAATACCGCCTATGCTGCTCATCACTTTATATTTTTGGAGAAAAATTGTGCAATGGAAAAGAGGCTTTAAGACCCTTTTGTGCCACCTCTAGCCTGGATATAAGATTAATCCGTAAAGGAGAAGAAAAAACAGAACCTTTCTGGTGGCGCTGTCAGCAGGAGCCGGAAGCAGGTAAGTATTGATAAAACACCTGTTGTATATTGTCCTGATGAAGGGGGCTCTCCGCCCCAGAAACGCGTTGACTGTCAATAAATAGTATTGTTTTATCAATACTTACCTGCTTCCGTCTCCTGCTGACAGCGCCACCAGAAAGGTTCTGTTTTTTCTTCTTCTTTACGGATTACTCTTCCCCGACGGATGCTCCCATAGCACGGGTTGGAACCTAGGCAGCAGCGCAGGCACCCCGCACGCTGATCGGGAAAATCAGCCGAGGCTACAGATAGATGTTGTGACTGCTCACAACATTTTCCGGTAAGAGTAACTTACTACTATTTTATCATCTTATTATACAACACCACACATAAGGGGCTGCCTCCTGTCCTTCTTTTATCTTTACATAACTGGATATAAGATTATATACGGTTGGGCATGAAGGCATACAGGTTCGGTATATACAGTCGTGGCCAAAAGTTTTGAGAATTACATAAATATTGGAAATTGGAAAAGTTGCTGCTTAGGTTTTTATAATAGCAATTTGCATATACTCCAGAATGTTATGAAGAGTGATCAGATGAATTGCATAGTCCTTCTATGCCATGAAAATTAACTTAATCCCAAAAAAACCTTTCCACTGCATTTCATTGCTGTCATTAAAGGACCTGCTAAGATCATTTCAGTAATCGTCTTGTTAACTCAGGTGAGAATGTTGACGAGCACAAGGCTGGAGATCATTATGTCAGGCTGATTGGGTTAAAATGGCAGACTTGACATGTTAAAAGGAGGCTGATGCTTGAAATCATTGTTCTTCCATTGTTAACCATGGTGACCTGCAAAGAAACGCGTGCAGCCATCATTGCGTTGCATAAAAATGGCTTCACAGGCAAGGATATTGTGGCTACTAAGATTGCACCTCAATCAACAATTTATAGGATCATCAAAAACTTCAAGGAAAGAGGTTCCATTCTTGTTAAGAAGGCTTCAGGGCGTCCAAGAGAGTCCAGCAAGTGCCAGGATCGTCTCCTAAAGAGGATTCAGCTGCGGGATCGGAGTGCCACCAGTGCAGAGCTTGCTCAGGAATGGCAGCAGGCAGGTGTGAGCGCATCTGCACGCACAGTGAGGCGAAGACTTTTGGAAGATGGCCTGGTTTCAAGAAGGGCAGCAAAGAAGCCACTTCTCTCCAAAAAAACATCAGGGACAGATTGATCTTCTGCAGAAAGTTTGGTGAATGGACTGCTGAGGACTGGGGCAAAGTCATATTCTCCGATGAAGCCTCTTTCCGATTGTTTGGGGCATCTGGAAAAAGGCTTGTCCGGAGAAGAAAAGGTGAGCGCTACCATCAGTCCTGTGTCATGCCAACAGTAAAGCATCCTGAGACCATTCATGTGTGGGGTTGCTTCTCATCCAAGGGAGTGGGCTCACTCACAATTTTGCCCAAAAACACAGCCATGAATAAAGAATGGTACCAAAACAC